>NW_027493515.1:0-351098 GCF_021521415.1 Bidens hawaiensis | reverse complement strand
AAAAATAATTTGGGAATTAACATGTGACTTGCATGTGGAGAGAGAAAATGTTTACTATTACCTTTATACCATTTTTCCTTTAGTCTCTACTTGACACATGTCAATTTCTTATAACTTCTCACACTTCTCATTTTTGTCGTCCTGTATAGAATAACTCAACTCTTTTATATATTATTTAGAAAAATCGTAACCAATAATGTATTTAATTTGTTTGCTAAGTGATATAATAACTAACCATTATTAAGTTTATTTTAAATATCGACAAATATATTTCTTTTAAAGAAGATTGAGATGTAAAAAAAAAAGATTACCTACAATGGTGACACTTATCCCTAGTTTTATTTATTTATTATCATACAGAAGATATGATACGATTGTGTATCTTTTAGTAATATCTACCATTATAATAAATAAAAATAATTGTTGTGTCACATAACATCTAATTGTTCAAACATTAATGTCAAGTGACATCATTATTGTTTAACTTTGAAAGTGTAACATTTCGAAATTTCAAAGAATATTTAATAAATTATTTAATTATGGTGGAAAAGTTTACTTTAGTTAGTAGGGAAATAATAAAATAATAAATATGAAAGAATAAGTAGGCTAATTAGATGTAATTAGTTATGGACCCAAAAGAAAAGATGTGCCTAAGGTCCATGAGCTTAAGGGAGTATAAATATTCCATAAAACCCTAATCCTTTATATTTTCACACATCTCTACACCATAGCCTACACCATCAAAGACACAAACTTATCTAATTTCCGTTTTTGATAAAACCACCCACAAAGACACAAAGATTCCCGGAGATCTAACCGTCTGATCGGTCTCAAATTTTAACTGAGTGTTCATGATATATAAATGAAGATTTCCACCAATTAGATCTTCGATCAGAGGTCAGGAAGTCCGGATTATATCAGCAAAACCATAGTAGCTCAAAAGTAAAGATTCCGGTGACTGTTCAGCTGTTCCAGCGACTGTAGCGGCGGTTTCAGGCGAAGGCAAGCTGATGGGTTTGTATATCGGGGCGATACGGTTCCGTGGCTGCTTGAATCACTTAATCGGAGTTCGTTTGATATGGTTTTGGGCTTCTCGAGTGATTTCAGACAAAAACTTTAAATGTACGTTTTTGTTAAAAAAAAAACTTACTTTTCGTGTACGGATTTGCATGAAACTTGGTAGGATGGTAGATCGGGTCATGATTATTGATAAAGTTACAAACTTGATAGTTATTATGGACTTAACGAACACATGGACGTATAAGGCTCATGAATAAACCCTAGATCTAACCCAAGAACGTTTATAAACCCATAAAAGTCAAAGCTTTATGAATAAACGAGTTAAGTCTTGGCCGAAAATGGAAACGAGAACGTTTAGGGGTTTATATAATAATAGAGGTATAATGGTTAAATCATTAAAGAAAAAAAACGCTTTTTATTGTGGTGAACTTTGTTTTAAAAAAATATCATATGAAAAGGTTATAAACGTTTAAAAATGATAGGGGATTAACATGTGACTTGCATGTGGAGAGAGTAAATGTGTACTATTACTTTTATACCATTTTTCCTTTGGTCTCTACTTGACGCATGTCAATTTCTTATAACTTGTCACACTTCTTATTTTTGTTGTCCATTTGGATGGTGGAGATTAATTTAAGAATAAAAATTGATGAAAATGGCATAAAGGTAATAACCTACTTATGATGATTTCTTTCCACATGCAAGACACATGTCAATTACTCTGTAATTTTAAAACGTCTATATTTTTAACATATGTCATTATTTTTTGAAAATTTTTTTACCGTAATAACAAGCTTTTTTTTTATCTTTAATATGAAAATCATATTGCTGTATAAAAAATAAAAAAAATTGATGGGTTTTTTATAATGTGTTATTGTGACATTTGTCAATTTGTATTTGTCTTTGTATTTGTTTTCGTTAAACCGACCCGTTGTGTCGTTTCAATAAATTCGTGTTTGTCGTTTATCATTTAATGTTAATTACGATGATTTATAGTTATTACTCGTTCATTATCTATCCGTTTAGTTCAAATAACGAATCCCCGAGCTATAAAAGTCTATCAAATATCAAAGTTTAAATCTATCGTGTATAAAATGTAAGCAATCTAAGGATATTAAAATACAACAAGTTTTAATCAACTTTGCATAATATGAAGTTCAAGGTTCAAAGTGAAACAAAGTTAAAATAAGTTTATATATATTCTTAAAGTCCAGGGTGGAAATTGTAAATTGTATTTAAATTATATTAATAAAATATCCCAACCCAGGTCACCCCCCCCTCTCACCTCACGTTTTTTCCGGCGGGGGCGCTTCGGCCGGCGACGACAACTTCTGGCGATCCTTGAAAACACACTTTTAACATCCTAATCAATCTGTTAATGCATCAAAACGTTGTCTCCACTAATTATAAACATTATTACGCGACTAACTTCACCATTAACAACCCATTTAACACCCACTAATCACCTAAACCGCCGGATATTATTAAAATCGTAATAACTTGAATTAAACATCCAACGGATCAATTGAGGCTATAAATAACAACCTAACCTCCTTCTAAATGTGCTACAAACATAAACTATAACAACAAACCCTCTAATATCACTGATTAACTCGTCCAAGTTCCGTTCCAGCCAACTCGTCGTTCAACCTCATTCCGACATCATTAGAGGTAGTTTGATAGGTGGGTTTTCATTTTTCTGATCCGTGTAACAAAACCCCCAACCTAAAATCAACCAAAACCTAGAACGAACATGGAGAATTGAAAACCTAGGGTTTTGGTGTAGAAGATGATGTTGAGCTTTTGTTTAAAATTAATTATTTCCATCTATTAACAATCAAAACTGTTTGGTCCAGTGGTTGGGTATGTGTTGTGTGGTCATGGAGACCCGGGTTCGAACCCGGGTCACAGTAGATCCAGTTTATATTTTTTTTAAAAACTATTTTATTTGTTATATTAAATCAAATACATATTTATAAATCATACAAAAAATAAATAAAATTATTTTTATAGTTAAACAAAAGATGTTTTAACTTCCGTTAGCAATTTCGTTCAAGAATCAAGTTTTACAAACCCGGCAACACTCGTTAAAACTCGTAGAATAATTATATAAATAATATATATAATAAATCCTAAACCGACAAACGCTTATACTAATAAAACAATACCGCGTAAATATTATTATAATCAATATTCACCTTATAAGTAATATTATAAATTATTAAAATCCGTTAGACTTAATTATTAAAAATACTTTAAAATGGGTAAGAGTATATATAATAATAATGCATGTACCTTAAAACCAACCCTTTATTTTTCATAAAATTAGTTAGTAATTCTAGTGTTTTTATTATTTCTAGCTCGTGAGATTCGATCGTTCGGTTTCATATAACGCGCTTATTATATTACTTTCAAGTTATCATCCAATCTCAAAGGTGAGTTTCTCACACCCCCCTTTTTATTCTTTTACTACTTTTGGGGGTAGCATATATATCCTATCAACATTACAATTTTGTTTATTTATTATTTACAAAATACAATTCACATCATGGACTTGTGTGTTTACTTGTTACTTGCTCAAATATTACGTGCATGGATTTATTCGATAAATATGATCATATGCCCCCCTTTGCACTCAGGACCATTGTTTCTAGTGGAAAAGGGACTCCGATCTGAGTATGTTGGTGCACAATCCCAACTGGAAAAGACCTTCAATTATTCTTTACATTCATGGACGATTGTTTTTAGTGTAAAGAACCCTTATCTGTTTTTTCACAAGTTTTCATGGAATTGTCTGGTTTATGTAGTATTTAAACTGTGTGAACTCACCAACTATTAATTTAGTTCACATTATTTTATATATATGCTACAAGTACTTTCATTAGAGGATGAAATGGACGAAGTCGCTAGAAGATAGGTTATTTCAATAATAAATAAATAAGACATGGTTTTATTGTTTTCTTTTGTATTTGTTTTATTGAACAACTTGTGTACTTGAGATTTGAATGAATTAATGATATTATTGTCACTTAATAGCGTCACATGTGTTTTGGGCAATCTTTACGTCACACCCGGGCGTTTTCCGCTTTAGCCGGGGTGTTACAGATTGATATCAGAGCCGTGACTATAAGATAGGACATTAGACGTAGTGTTCTAGTTAGTTATAGTTTATTTGCTTAATTGTTTAGGTTGCATGATTAGAAAATTATGTGGGCTTTATGTGATTGTTCAATGCACTTTCTTAATATTTTATTGTCAATTCATTTACGCCTCATGTACACAAAGCACACACAAGTCCAAGGCTTATGCCTAAAAGCAAAGATTTTTCAAACATTTCAATAATCGATTTTCTTATTGTGGTTTTCCGATATTTCTTCTTCTTAAAGATGGTTCGTTATGGCGGGTATGTAGTAACTGGAAGGGGGACGTGCTTGTTTTCCGAAACTTTTGACACCAAGGTTATTGAAACCTAAGGATAAGCAATGCGTATAAATCCCAATCAAACGCGGGACCTGGTTGCTAACCTGGAGAGTTAGGAGAGGGCATGAATCCTATTAGGCCAAAGCATACCACTTTCAACGCCATATGAATCACAACTTTAAGTTTTCACCGCGATCATGTTCTCTTTGTGAAAAGAATATGATTGCACTCCTCTATGTTTTACAATGTGTTTTAACTGAAAGCCTGTACACGAATACCCAGCTTTCGGTTCGATTTGATTTCGACTTTCTTTGATGTTTGGAAAATAAGAGTCCATGGTGGTTCATGAAAACTCTAAAGTTCCACACAAGATTTATTACCATTGTTATGATTTTCATTTATGTATTTATTTAAAAAAAATTAACAAGGAATTTCTTTTATACCACACCCTATTCTGAGTCTCACGAATTTCGTTACTATTGTTCGCAGAATGTCTATCCATTTCAACAAGTTCCGTTCTTCAAAAACCTCTAGCCACAAGTTACTGCTCAAATCACCAAACAACTAGCCGCGGTCATTCCTGATATGATGACCCAAATTCACCAGAACCTTTCTGCTAGTATCGCCTCTGCTTCAAGCGAGCCTAAACCATCTCACTGTTCGTATAAGACTTTCACCAGCACCAAACTCCCGGAGTTTGATGGGACTGAAGGTGCCACTGCCCTACTTCAGTGGTACGAACAAATGGAAAGAAAATTCCTCCACATTGAGTGTGAAGATGACAAGCAAACCTGCTTTGCTAGAAGTGTCTTTGAAAAAAGGGGCACTTACCTGGTGGGTGAAGGAAAAGACAACCCGTGGTGCCGAAGCTGCCATGGCTATGCCGTGGGACGAATTGAAAGAATTGATGACCAAGCAGTTCTTGACTCCAAGTGAGCTTATGAATTTGGAAGCTGAGTTTTGGAACCTCAAACAAGAGAGTGGTGAGCACGCAGCTTACACTTCTCGTTTCAATGAACTCAGTGTGCTGGTACCTCACTTTGTTACCCCAACCTCGCGTGCCATCGATAAGTACATTCGGGGACTACCGAGACAAATTCAATATAGTGTTTTGAGTAGTTCTCCCAAAGAACTTGGTGACGCAATCAACCTTGCTGCAACCTTAACTGATAATCATGTTAAAGCCGGGACTTTGACATCGAAGAAATCGAAGAAATCTGCTGATAAACCCTCTACCGGAACCAAAGAGTCGAAGCCCGAGCCATCCAAGCCTTCCCATTCATCAACCCACAGGAAGCGCAAGAGTTACGCGCTAACCCAACAAACTGCAACCCAACCTAACTGTGCCCCACCACTCAGGAAACCCTACAACGGACCTCACCCATTGTGTAACAGTTGCCAACGACATCATTCAGCTAGTATGCCGAGCCGTCAATGCAGTTGTTGCAACGGTTTTGGACACCTTAGTGCCACTTTTCGGGAAGTCACAATTGCACCAATTGCTCCTCCAAGGTTCGCTCAACCCAACCCCCGTCCTGCACCGTATGTCAACCCATTAACTAAATGCGAGCTTGCTATAATTGTGGTGACCCTAACCACTTTCGCAACGCGTGTCAACAACTCGCACATGTGAATGAACTTCAGCTTGATCCAGCTCCGCTGTACCAGGTTCAAATGTATCAAACCCAGCAAGCTTATCAGCCACAGGTTCCACCATTGTTGGCTAACCAAGCTCAAGTTCAGCCGCATCCCGCCATTTTAGCTCCTGAACCACAAGGTGGTTAAATTTTTCAAGCTGCTCAAGCTCCTCAAGAAAATCGTGGGCGTGCTTTTATGATTAATGCCAATCAAGCTCAGCAAAATGGCGATGTGGTGAACGGTACGTTTCTCGTGAATGACCACTTTGCAACCATTTTATTTGATACCGGTGCCGAAATGAGCTTTGTGTCTTTTGAATTTGAGCCCTTACTTGCTAAACCCCGATCTAAGCTTAAAAACTCGTAATCTGTTGAGGTAGCTAATGGTAAATCTGTAACAATTGACTCGGTTATTCGAAATTGCAAATTAAATCTAAACGGCCACAAGTTCTCAATCGACCTCATTCCTATGCAATTGGGAAGTTTTGACATCATAGTAGGCATGGACTGGTTATCTGTTCATCGTGCTGAAATTGTTTGCTTCAAGAAGTTCATTCGTATTCCGCTTGCCAATGGTCAAATTCTTCGTGTATATGGTGAAAAGCCTTCTTCCTCGAGCTTAAATTTCATCACTTGTTTTCAAGCCCAAACGTACTTACACAAAAAGTATGTTGCATTTGTAGCTCATGTGGTGGAAAAGAAAGAACGAAAAATTGAGGACGTTCCTGTTATTCGCGAGTATCCCGAGGTGTTTCCCGAAGATGTTTCTGGTCATCGCTTCAAAAGGCGTTGGGAACTCGATTGGATCTTAGCACCGCCTATCATCATCAAACCGATGGGCAATCCGATCGCACGATTCAAACGCTCGAAGATATGCTTAGGTCACGTGTCATGGATTTCGATGGGAACTGGGATTCTCATATTCACTTGATTGAGTTCTTGTACAATAATAGTTTTCATTTGAGTATCGGTATGGCTCCATTCCAAGCACTCTATGGTCGTAAATGTCGATCACCTATTTGTTGGAGTGAAATTGGTGAAACCCAAATCACCGGCCCGGATGTTGCTCAAGATACTACTGATCGAATCACACAAATCCGACAAAACCTTTTGACCGCCCGTAGCCGTCAAAAGACTTACGCCGATAACCGACAACGACCTCTCGAGTTTAATGTTGGTTACCGTGTCCTTCTCAAGGTATCTCCTTGGAAAGGTATTGTTCGTTTTGGTAAGAAAGGCAAACCATCTCCTCGTTTCGTTGGACCTTTCAAGATTGTTGCTCGTGTTGGTAGAGTTGCTTACACAATCGAACTTCCTCAAGAGCTTTCTAATGTTCATCCAACGTTCCATGTTTCAAATCTAAAGAAATGTCTTGCTAAGGGAAATCTCCACATACCACTTGACGAGGTGCGCATCGACGAAACGATGCACCTTGTTGAGAAACCGGTGGAAATCATGGACCGCAAAGACAAGGAAACTAAACGAAGCCGTATACCTTTGGTAAAGGTTCTTTGGTGTCACATGTGTTTTGGGCAATCTGTACGTCACACCCGGGCGTTTTCCACTTTAACTGCCGTGTTACAGTTATTTGGTTGTCCATTGTATTTTTTAGTTTAGTTTATATGCATTGTGTTATAGGTTTTGGTCATTGTGTTTTCAATCGTTACTCATATTAATGATAAAAACTAAAACAACAATTACGTGATTGTGTCTTTGTGCTCAACATTTGTCTTTGTGCTCACTTAAATCGACGTTCTTTTTTTATGGTTTTCGGTTTCTCGAGTGATTTCAAACAAAAACTTCAAAGGTACGTTTTTGTTAAAAAAAAACTTACGTTTTGTGCACGGATTTGCATGAAACTTGGTAGGATGATAGATCGGGTTATGATTATTGATAAAGTTACAAACATGATAGTTATTATGGACATAACGAACTCATGGAAGTATACGACTCACGAATAAACCCTAGATCTAACCCAAGAACGTTTTAAACCCATAAAGGTCAAAGCTTTATGAATAAACGGGTTAAGTGTTGGCCGAAAATGGAAACATGAACGTTTAAGGGTTTATATTATAATAGAGGTATAATGGTTAAAACATGTAATAATAATGGAAGTAAAAGAAATGAACTGTAGCAGGCTGTTCGAATACAAAGGCATGATTCGATTACGTTGTAGATTCGATGTAACAGCCCAGCTACCACCGCACCATAATATTGTCCGCTTTGGCCGGGACATACCACCATCGCCTCACGGATTTGCTTTTGGTTTCTCAGGTGGTCACCCATCCTCATACTACTCCCACCTGAGCACGCTTAACTGTGGAGTTATCCTCTCATCCACTACCATTAAACGCCCAAAACGCGTTATGATGGGGAAGGTATCCACCTCCATATAAAGAAGGCTTAGTTCTCCTTCCCAACCGATGTGGGATGTCACAATCCACCCCCTTAGGGGTCCAGCGTCCTCGCGGGACCTTGCACCACCGGTCCGGCCCTGGCTCTGATACTATCTGGGTGATTATGGACCGTTTGGCCAAGAGTGTTCACTTTCTGCATATACGATAGGCTATCTCGTCAGAAACGTTAGCAAGCTTGTTCATTAAGGAGGTTGTATCCTGGCATGGAGTACCGTTATCGATTGTGTCTGATAGAGACACTCGCTTTACTTCAAGGTTTTGGAAGAAGTTCCATGAAGCCATGGGGACAAGATTGAACATTAGCATAGATTATCATCCTCAAACAGATGGACAGTCTGAAAGGACGATCCAAACCCTGGAGGATATGCTACGTGCTTGTGTTTTAGACTTTGGTGGAAGTTGGGATGATCATCTGCATCTAGAAGAATTCTCCTACAACAACAGTTACCATTCAAGTATTGGTATGCCACCATTCGAGATGTTATATGGAAGACGTTGCAGAACTCCGGTTTGTTGGGGAGAGATTGATCAAATGGAGATGGGACATTTGGAAGTTGTTCAAGAAACTTCTTCAAAGTTTGATCAGATTAAGGCAAGAACAAAAGCTACTCAAGACAGACAGAAGTCGTATGCTAATAAGCGGCGACGACCGATTGAGTTTAACGTTGGTGACAATGTCATGCTCAAGGTCTCGCCTTGGAAAGGAATTATTCATTTTAGGAAGAGGGAAAATTTGAGTCCGAGGTACATTGGACCGTTCTAGATTTTAGATCGAGTGGGTGAAGTGGCTTACAAGTTAGATTTCCCAGAAGAGTTAGAAGGAATTCACTTAACCTTCCATGTTTCTCATCTGAGAAAATGTCTGGATGATGACACGTCGCACGTGCCATTGATGGACATTGAGATTGATGAGCAGCTGAACTACATTGAGCAACCAATCGAGATAGTCGATCGCAAGGAGAAGCAGCTTCGTCGTAAAGTTATACCACTAGTGAAAGTGATATGGGAACATCGCAAAGGATTGGATGCCACTTGGGAAGTTGAAGAAGAGATGCGCAAGTTTTATCCAGATTTGTTTTAGTAATAGTTAGGTTTCAGGAACGAAACCTCTTTAAGGAGGGAAGACTTGTAACATCCCGTTCTCTGGAATCGGTTAATAAATGAAAGTATGAGTTATTATGAGTCGGGCTAGTGTTTGGTTAAATGGAATTGGGTTATGGACTTGGGTTATGAAGGAAAGAGGAAAAGACCATGGGCTTAAGCCCATGATCTATAATTATATAAGTCATTAATACCCATTTAATTTCATTTCACACATACTCCATACACCTCCTAAAACACACACTTAAGCTCTCTCTCTAGCCGAAATAACCAAGGAAAACTGATCCCGATCCAAGGTAATGATAGTATGATCTTTTATGAGATTAAACCCTTTAGATATAGTCACGAAACGACGAGCCGACACCGTTAAACCGTTAACATCATGAGATCCGGATGGCATCGGGTATAAACCGAACCTAAGATGAGCTTAGGGATCACCATAGCTCAGATCTGGATTGAATGGGACGAAAAACGAGTTAAAACCAGTTTTTCCGACGAATCCGCGGTTTTCCGGCGATGGCGCCGGAAAAGGTAATACGAGGAAGGGAATGTCAGAGAATGTGTCTGACATTCCTTGACCTAACCCTAGTTCGCTAACGGGAATTTAACGAATTAAAGGTGATTCGTTAACTGATTCGTCTAAGGGATCATAACGAACTCGCTCTGGTTCGTATCCGATTCGTTAAGGGAAAAGGGTAATGAATTACCCTTGATTCTCTATAGCCAGTTCGTTAAAGGAGACAACGAATTGGAAGGTCCAATTCGTTACATGGACTGATTCGCTACATGAACTGCTTTGTCAAAGGACCAGTTCGTTATAAGGTCCAATTCGTTTAATTACCAGTTCGTTAAAGGGTTCAGTTCGTTACAAGGACCGATTCGCTAAGTTAAGCCAATTCGTTAAGAGTAATGTAACGAACTAGTAGTTTAACAAAAGGACAGAATGGTCCCTGAACTTAGAAAAAGAATGATTTAATTACAAAGAAGCCCTTGAACTTTTAAGAAGCAAATTAATTTAATGATTCAAAATGCTAACGGAAAATGTGATTTAATTAAAAGAATGATTTAATTACAAAGAAGCCCTTGAACTTTCGACCCCAGCCAGGGGCTCTGCCCCTTGGACCCTGCTAGGGGTTGCCGCCCCTAGACCCCGCTACTAGGGGTGCTGCCCCCGGACCCCCGTTCGTTGAGGGTTATAACTAAACTAGAAACGCGATATGAGTAGTGCTAGTTACTTGATACATGTAATTGTTATACAGTTAGTCGAGGACAGCTAAGGAAAGGAATAACAATTAACGGAGAACATAATCGAGTTCAGGTGAGTTTCTAGCCCCACTTCCTTGTTAGGTTTTCGGGGCTGTGTGCATACTCAATGTGATAGTCAGTACACTTACCTTAGGTGGTAAGTGTATGCCTTGTATGATTTATGTATGATGATTGCTTGACGGTACGTGAACGATCTTCAGATATTGCATGTGCCGTCAAGTGGTTGTTAAAGGTATGATTGATATGTATGATGTATAAATGATGTATGTATGAATAATGTATGTATGATATGTTGATGGCACATGAACGCTCTTCGGAGATTGCACGTATTGTCAAGGAAAGTATGTAAAAGACAGGTACGTTATAGTAGTACGAATGTAGGGAACCGACCCTAATAGTATCGGCGAATGTAGGGAATCGACCCTAATAGTATCGATGAATGTAGGGAACCGACCCTAATAGTATCGGCGAATGTAGGGAACCGACCCTAATAGTATCGGCGAATGTAGGGAACCGACCCTAATAATATCGGCAAAGTTAATAGGGCGAAATGCTCTTAAAAACGTATATGTACGAATGGAAGTATTACGTAAGTATGAAAGAAAGGATGAAAGTACGAATGTATGTAAGCATGTAAGTAAATATAAAGGTATGTACCTTCGGGTGCATATGTCAGTATGTGAATGCATTGAATGTCGTCTGTTTAACTAGAACTCACTCAGCGTATCTGACTTTTAGTATGCACACAGGTGAGTAGAATGAGACAACTTGCTTGAGGGGAAGCACATGGCATGGATTTGAATACATTAGCATCTCAAATGAAGTGTTATGTTATGATAATTAAAAGACAATGTTTTATGTTTAAATAATTTGAATGCTCGTTAAGACAAGGATGAATGGTCATGTAATGTAATGGTTTGAATGTTTTAATATTCCGCCATTGTTTATATTAACTCTGATATTATGACTGTGTTTACGATTAAATCCAACATCCAATGTAGGGCACCGGTAACGGGGCCTTATAAGTTGGTATCAGAGCGAAGTTCGAGAGATTTAAGCATCCTACATGCTTAGACTCGAACAGAGAATGGGATTAAAGTAAGAAAAAAAAGAAGATGCCAGTACGAGAATGCCATGTGTCACTCAAGCAAGCTAAGTAAAGGTAAAGTATGTGATTAAATTAAGATGTAGAGTAGAATGATGAATGGATGTTTGCGTAATTGCTAAATAAATAATGTATGAATACTAGCTTGATTGCTAGGGATAGGAGTATATGATGATATGAACTGTTTGATTGTCTAACTGTTAGAAGTAGAACTAGCACAAGTGGATTCACAAGGGGAGGTGTATAGGACACGGAGAGTAACGTGATCAGCTAATCACAGCTGGCCACTGTTATTACATGTTAGCCTTACTATCCTTGTACTAAATGGTTCCTTAAGTGATGACGTTTGTGTTTCCTTATAGAATACGAATGGCTGGAGCTAAGAAAGCTGCTGGAAAAGGAGGACGTACAGGACGTCGTGGCAGGCCACGCGTTGTCCGAGAACCGTCAGTGGAAGCAGCTACTAACAATGAAGGCGAAGGAAGTGCAGCCGGTCAAAATCTGAGTAATAACTAGGGAGTTCAACTGGATCCTACGATTCAAACTGCTATTGCCCAAGCGGTAGCTGCTGCTGTGAAAAATATGAATCCCGAGAAGTCGGTTGGAGGCCGTGAAGGAACCGCTGAGAGGGCGGAAGGTGATGGTAAGAAGGATGATGAAGGGGAGAGGGAAGAATCGAGCGTGGTTAAATCGGTGAAGGTGGACGATAGAAAAAGGGGCCGATGTTGATGCAACTATAAGTCTTTCAAGGGCTGTGATCCACCAAAGCTAACTAGCTTGGGAGACACAATCGCTACTCTTCAATGGATAACCGCCATGGATAAAATTATCCGAATTAGCGAATGCCGTTCTGATCAAGTTGTGGGGTATGCTACCCAATCATTCGGTGAGGAGGCAATGTACTAGTGGGAGTCAGTTGAGCAGAGGAAGAGTCGAGAAGAGATCAAGGCCTTGAGGTGGGACGATCTGAAGGAGTTAGTGATGAAACGATTCTGTGCTGATGCAGAGATAGAGAAGGTTGAGATGAAGTTCTTGAGTCTGAAGGTGGGTAAGATGACACATCGCGAATAATTCACTGAATTCAACCGTCTGTCAAGTTTGGTGCCAGATATGGTGGACACCGAGGCCAAGCGGATCAAATGTTACCTTAGGGGACTACCACAGAATGTTCGCATCTTGGTCAAGGGTGGTAGACTAGGTACTTTTGATTTTGATGTGGGGCTCGCAGAAACGGTTTATGAGGACTTGACAGATGAGGTGGCTTTGGAGGAGAAGAAGGAGAAGAAGTGGGTCGCGCCTGCTAAACGACCTGGTACTCAGATGTGGAACTTTAAGAACAAACAACCGAGAGTGTGGGAGAAAAGGTCATGTAGGACATGCGGAAAGATGCACGCTGGAGAGTGCAAGTGGGGCACTGGTTCTGATGTGTGCCGCAAGTGTGGGAAGTCCCATGGTGGGGAATGTAGATCAGGGTCAAATGCCTGTTACAAATGTGGTAAGATGGGGCACTTTGCTCAAGATTGCCATGCGAAGCCCGCGTGTTATAAGTGCGGACAGACAGGTCACTTGGCGAGGACTTGTACTAGTGGTGAAGCTGGAGGGAGTGAGAAGAAAGATGCTGAACAAGGGAGGCCAAGGAATAGGGCCTATATGCTGACCCAAGAACAAGCCCGGCAGATTCCTGATGTCGTGACCGGTACGTTCTTAGTAAACGATATTTCTGCTTCAGTATTATTTGTTTCGGGTGCAAATTGTAGCTACGACATTTAGTAAACTAGCTAAAATGAAATGTTGCCGAGTGTCTATGACCTTCATAGTAGAAACCACTAGTGACACCTCGGTGAAAATAATGAAAATGGTTGAGAATTGTAAGATAGAATTAGAGGGACATGAGTTCCCTGTTACTTTGTATGTTATGACCTTAGGAGGGGTTCGATGTAGTGTTGGGGATGGATTGGTTGTCTGAATACGAAGCTCAGATAGTATGTAAGAGTAGGATAATAAAGCTAAAGTCATTGAACGGTAGTGCGGTGACGGTTTATGGTGATAAAGAAAGTTCGGGGTTTAACGTCATTTCAATGATAAAAGCCGAAGGTTTGTTAAGGCGAGGGTGCGGTGCCTACCTGGCGTATTTTGTCAACGCTAAGGCCGAGACGAAAGAAATGAAAGATGTTCCTATCATGTGCGACTACCCAGAAGTATTCCCTGAGGATCTTCCGGGGCTGCCACCGGAACGTGAGATAGAATTCCAGATAGATTTAATACCAGGAGCCCAGGCCGTCGTGAAAGCACCTTACCGTCTAGCGCCGTCTGATATGAAAGAATTGATGTACCAACTGCAGGAACTCCTCAACAAAGGTTTCATAAGACCAAGTGTTTCCCCCAAGGGCGCGCCAGTGTTGTTCGTGAAGAAGAAGGATGGAAGTATGAGAATGTGCATAGACTATCGCGAGTTGAACAAGCTTACGGTAAAGAATAGATATCCTTTGCCATGGATTGACGATTTGTTTGACCAATTGCAAGGTTCAAGTTGGTTCTCATGAATAGATCTCAGATCAGGCTACCATCAGCTGAAGGTGAAAGAGGCAGACATCCCTAAAACAGCGTTTCGAACGCGGTATGGACACTACGAGTTCCTCGTGATGTCATTCGGTATGACGAATGCTCCCGCAACATTTATGGACATGATGAATAGGGTGTGTTGGCCGATGTTGGATAAGTCAGTTTTCGTTTTCATTGACGACATATTTATTTACTATAGAAGTGAGCCTGACCATGCCGAGCATCTGAGAGAAGTGTTGGAAATTCTGAAGAGAGAAAAGTTGTACGCTAAGTTTTCGAAATGCGCGTTATAGCTACGAGAAGTACAATTCCTAGGTCATGTGATTAATCCTGAAGGGAATACCATGGACCCAACTAAGATTGAGGCGATAACCAATTGGAAGACTCCGCAGAACCCGATTAATATACGAAGCTTCTTAGGGTTAGCTGGCTACTATAGAAGCTTCATCGAATGTTTCTCCAAGATAGCCGTACCATTGACCGGTATGACCCGAAAGTCGGTAGTATTCAGTTGGGGTAAGTTTTAAGGAGAGGCTTTTCAAGAGTTAAAGAAGAGACTCACGCAAGCTCCAATCCTTGCTTTACCCGATGGTGACGAGGATTTGGTTGTTTGTACTGATGATTCGCATCGTGGGTTAGGTTGCGTGTTGGTGCAACAAGGAAAGGTGATAGCTTACGCGTCTAGACAGTTGAAAGTCCATGAGAGTACTTATCCGACACATGATTTAGAGCTAGCAGCAGTAGTGCATGCTCTCAAGATATGGAGACATTATCTGTATGGTACTAAGTGTACCATTTACACAGATCAAAAGAGTTTAAAGTACTTCTTCGAGCAGAAATAATTGAACATGAGACAGAGAAGATGGTTGGAGTTGATAAAGGATTACGACTGTGATATTAAGTACTACCCTCGTAAAGCTAACGTGGTCGCTGATGCTCTAAGCTGTAAGAATGAGGAAGTCATTGCAAAAGTGAAGTCATACCAGTTGATTATGAACTCGAGTCTATTTGAAGAAATCATCAAGGTGCAGTCAGAAGTGCTGGTAGATGAAGGACTAGTGAAGAAAGAAAGGATTTTCGGTCAACAAGACGAGCTGATGGAAAACACGCATGGTGTTAAGACTAGCTTTGACCCTATGTGGATTCCACGCCATGCAGATCTTAGAGGTCGAATCTTAGACGAAGCTCATAAGTTATGGTATTCGATTCATCCAGGAACTACGAAGATGTACCAAGATTTGAAAAGAGACTATTGGTGGCCAGGAATGAAGAGTGATGTGGTAGATTATGTCAGTAAGTGCTTAACTTGTTAACAAGTCAAGGCAGAGCATCAGAAGCCTTATGGGAAAATGCAACCGCTTGAGATACCAAAATGGAAATGGGAACACATCACCATGGATTTCATAACTAAGCTACCTCGTACAGCTAAGCAACATGATACCATCTGGGTGATTGTGGACCGTTTGACCAAGAGTGCTCACTTTCTGCCTATACGAGAGGCTATCTCGTCAGAAACGTTAGCAAGCTTGTTCATTAAGGAGGTTGTATCCAGGCATGGAGTACCGTTATCGATTGTGTCTGATAGAGACACTCGCTTTACTTCAAGGTTTTGGAAGAAGTTCAATGAAGCCATGGGGACAAGATTGAACATTAGTATAGCGTATCATCCTCAAACAGATGGGCAGTCTGAAAGGACGATCCAAACCCTTGAGGATATGCTACGTGCTTGTGTTTTAGACTTTGGTGGAAGTTGGGATGATCATCTGCATCTAGCAGAATTCTCCTACAACAACAGTTACCATTCAAGTATGGGTATGCCACCAATCTAGATGTTATATGGAAGACGTTGCAGAACTCCGGTATGTTGGGGAGAGATTGGTCAAAAGGAGATGGGAAGTGTGGAAGTTGTTCAAGAAATTTCTTTAAAGTTTGATCAGATTAAAGCAAGAATGAAAGCTGCTCAAGACAGACAGAAGTCGTATGCTGATAAGCGGTGACGACCGATTGAGTTTAACGTTGGTGACAATGTCATGCTCAAGGTCTCGCCTTGGAAAGGAATTATTCATTTTAGGAAGAGGGGAAAGTTGAGTCCGATGTACATTGGACAGTTCAAGATTTTAGATCGAGTGGGTGAAGTGGCTTACAAGTTAGATTTCCCAGAAGAGTTAGAAGGAATTCACTCAACCTTCCATGTTTCTCATATGAGAAAATGTCTGGCTGATGACACGTCGCACGTGCCATTGATGGACATTGAGGTTGATTAACAGCTGAACTACATTTAGTAACCAATCGAGATAGTTAATCGCAAGGACAAGCAACTTCGTCGTAAAGTTATCCCATTAGTGAAAGTGATATGGGAACATCGCAAAGGATCGGATGCCACTTGGGAAGTTGAAGAAGAGACGCGCAAGTTTTATCCAGATTTGTTATAGTAATAGTTAGCTTTCGGGGACGAAACCTCTTTAAGGCGGGAAGAATTGTAACATCCCGTTTTCTGGTTTCGGTTAATAAAAGAAAGTATGAGTTATTATGAGTCGAGCTAGTGTTGGGTTAAATGGAATTGGGTTATGGACTTGGGTTATGAAGGAAAGAGGAAAAGACCATGGGCTAAAGCCCATGATCTATAATTATATAAGACATTAATACCCATTTAATTTCATTTCACATATACTCCATACACCTCCTGAAACACACACTTAAGCTCTCTCTCTAGCCGAAATCACCAAGGAAAACCGATCCCGATCCAAGGTAATGATAGTATGATCTTGTAAGAGCTTAAACCCATTAGATATAGTCACGAAACGACGAGCCGACACCGTTAAACCGTTAACGTCACGAGATCCGGGTGCAATCGGGTATAAACCGAACCTAAGATGAGCTTAGGGATCACCCTAGCTCAGATCTGGATTGAACGGGACGAAAAACGGTGAAAAACAAGTTAAACCTGTTTTTCCGGCGAATCCACGGTTTTCCTGCGACGGCGCCAGAAAAGGTAATACGAGGAAGGGAATGTGTTGGTGCATGAATGTCAGTAGTTCATAGTCTAGTGTCTGTAATCGAGTCTGTATTGTTATTTATGTTTTTGTTTAAAGCGAAGTTGTCAACAAGTTCGCCTAGGCGAACTTGTTGAACAAGCGAAGTTATGGACAACTTCGACTGAACATGTCAGGCGAAGTTGTCGTGTATTTATACTCAAGCCTACGGCTTGGTTTAGGAAAAAAGTTGGAAAATCAGTTAATCAGTTTTTCGTCTAGGTTGTTCGTGTAGTTGAACGTGTGTTTTGTAACAGTGATATTTACATCACGTGAGTTCGGTTATAATATATAACGTGTTTCGTGTATTCGTGTGTTTGTGTTCTATACTCGTAACGATCTACGCAAGGATTCCGCACCTGAGTAGACCGCGATATCTCGTGCGATCCATCCAGGGAACCTATGTGTATGTCTGGGAGGAAGGCGGGCACTGATGGTGTGGGTGCGACCATGCAGTCAGCAATGACTGCTCTGACTTATAACAAACGTTATAGTTTTAGTCAGATGGTCTTTTACGAGATCGACAGACAGAGGAGGGCGATAGCTCGGGAGCGGTTCATTATGTATCCAAGATTCATCCAGATGATCTTGAACCATGTGGCTCCGAATTTGCCTCAACGACGCCCGATAAGATACGTGGAGAGTGTGAGCAAGCGTATCTTTGCTCAATGTCGCACTTCCAGTGCGAGGAGCAAGCCTGAACTGCGTCCAAGGCATACTCCACTCTTTGGGTTCTTAATAAACCCGGGGTATGTTCCTGCTGCTGGGGACGAGTTCAGAGATCCTCAACCACGACAGGCGGGAGCACCTCAAGCTGTACCTGCTACGCCTGTTGTGCCGGCTGAAGAGGATGTAGACCTTGATGCTGCATTTGGCGGCCAAGGATTCTTCGACATGGATCGTTTTGATCCACAAGAAGATGTGCAGGTCTCTGCTGCACAGGTTAGGGAAGTGAGTATAACTAGAGCAGCTACGACTGTGGCTGACTCAGATCTTGATGATGTGATGGATGAAGCGAGGAGGATGTTGGTGACACGTGAGAGGACGTTGGGGAAGAGGAAGAGGACAGTTGATGATACTGAGTCTGAAGAAGAAGAGGATATACACAAGTTGATGTTCACGACGTGAAAGGACAGGTGCTGGTATGGGAGCTGGAGAGACTTCACGAGTCATACGTTTTGCTCCATCCGCACTGTCAGGTATGTCAATTGTTCCTACTTCTGTACAGGTTACAAGCGCCGCAGATGTTCCTGGGGTGGCTACATCAGCCGTCGGCATCCCATCCACTACACTACAGACGACGACTCCGGAGATTGTGTCGTTACCACCTCCAACGCTTACTCCTTCAGAGGTGGTGGCACAATTTGTAGAGTCGACGGTCGTCGCAACTGCAGGGTTGTCGGTCACGATACCACCTGCGGTTACGTCCACAACTGCTTCTGAAGTCCCAGTTGCATTCGAAATCCCTGCTGAGTATACTCCAGATACATCTAATATGAGATTTGATTTCGATGCAACCATCTCAGACTCGGAGAGAATAGCTGCACTTGAGCGGGTCGTGGCAGAGCAATCAAGGATCAACTTTATCCAGACCCAGGCTATTCAACGCCTTGTAGCAGAAAATCAACTACAGTCGTCCCTCCTGGTTGAGCATGGGAGGATTATAGATGCTATGAAGGCGTTATTGGCATCTCAGGGGGAGACAGGCTATAGAGGCGACGAGTTAAGGACGAAGAAGAGAAACGACAGAGACGATGATCCCAATGCACCGAAAGGTGCAGGTGGTAAGTTGCCAAGAACTACTCAAGCTCTTGGGACTTCCACAGCTCAGGGGGAGTCTGCAGGTGCAGTTGGTGGTGATGAGGTGGTGATGGTTGATGATGAAGATGATGTGATTGATGCGTTGAGAGAGTTAGATGATGATATGCTAGATGATGATGTGTTTGATGATGATGTGCTGCCGTGTGAGGAGATTGAGAAGATTGGCGCAAAGATTGTGATTGAAGATGGGATAGAAGAGGGGGAGATAGTAGAAGAAGACGTTGAACACGAGATCCCAGATGTTGAGAAAGCCGACATGGGTACTGAGATGGATGAGGCTGAGTGGGAGGAGCAGCCTAGGTGGAAGGAAGGCTGTGCTCATTGGTTTATTAAGACCAAGAAGCCTGCTGTTCCAGCCATGTTCAAGAAGAGTTATAACATCAAAGGCTATGCTGAGTCGAAGAAGGGAATTATCTGTTGGATATATGATGAACAGATAAAGTTGTTTGTGGTGAAGCGTTATGATGGTATTCAATACTTCAAAAGAACCCTGAGATCTCTCAATACGTTGCCGGAATGTGAGGTGAAGGATTTGGCCAGGTTGGGCCTGATAAATAGAAGTGACGACAACATGGCAAGAGTGATTGGGAAGATCGTGTGGAAAGAAAGCATAAAAGAGAAGAAGTTTGAATTATTAAAGCCACAGAAGGGAAAGCTCGTGGAGGATACAGAAAGGGGAATGAGAGCAGATGGCAAGCCATGGATGGTGATGAAGTACAAACCGATCCGATGCATCAAGGAGGTTCCAATGAAGACTATGCCTCAAGATGTGTTGAAGAATCTAAAATGGTGGTACGTTGATTGCCAGACTGCTGAAGCCGTGATGGAAGACGAAGACGAACAAGAAGTGCTGAGGGTGTATGATCCGATGCATCTTGTTAACTTATCGAAAGCTGATCTGCAAGTGTTGAATGAAAAGAAGATATTCTATATTCCTGCTTGGAAGGATGAAGCAAGGAAATATCAGCGAGTAGTCACGGTATGTGTTAGAGAAGGAGTGCATGCGTGAAGATACAGGATTACAAGACAAGAGCTTAAAGATCAAGATATGAAGCTACTGCCAAGGGGGAGTCTGTTCGTGCATGAATGTCAGTAGTTCATAGTCTAGTGTCTGTAATCGAGTCTGTATTGTTATTTATGTTTTTGTTTAAAGCGAAGTTGTCAACAAGTTCGCCTAGGCGAACTTGTTGAACAAGCGAAGTTATGGACAACTTCGCCTGAACATGTCAGGCGAAGTTGTCGTGTATTTATACTCAAGCCTACGGCTTGGTTTAGGAAAAAAGTTGGAAAATCAGTTAATCAGTTGTTCGTCTAGGTTGTTCGTGTAGTTGAACGTGTGTTTTGTAACAGTGATATTTACATCACGTGAGTTCGGTTATAATATATAACGTGTTTCGTGTATTCGTGTGTTTGTGTTCTATACTCGTAACGATCTACGCAGGGATTCCGCACCTGAGTAGACCGTGATATCTCGTGCGATCCGTCCAGGGAACCTACAGAATGTCAGAGAATGTTTTTGACATTCCCTGACCAAACCCTAGTTCGCTAACGTGAATTTAACGAATTAAAGGTGATTCGTTAGCTGATTCGTCTAAGGGAGCATAACGAACTAGCTCTGGTTCGTATATTATTCGTTAAGGGAAAAGGGTAACGAATTACCCTTGATTCGTTATAGCTAGTTCGTTTAAGGAGACAATGAATTGGAAGGTCCAATTCATTAGATGGACTGATTCGCTACATGAATTGATTCGTCAAAGGACCAGTTCGTTATAAGGTCCAATTCGTTTAATAACCAGTTCATTAAAGGGTTCAATTCGTTACAAGGACCAGTTCTCTAAGTTAAGCCAATTCGGTAAGAGTAATGTAACGAACTAGAAGATTAACAAAAGGACAGAATAGTCCCTGAACTTAGAAAAAGAATGATTTAATTACAAAGAAGCCCTTGAACTTTTAAGTAGCAAATTAATTTAATGATTCAAAATGCTAACGGAAAATGTGATTTAATTAAAAAGAATGATTTAATTACAAAGAAGCCCTTGAACTTTCGACCCCAGCCAGGGGCTCTGCCCCTTGGACCCTGCTAGGGGCTGCCGCCCCTAGACCCCGCTGCCAGGGGCGCTGCCCCCGGACCCCCATTCGTTGAGGGTTATAACTAAACTAGAAACGCGATGTGAGTAGTGCTAGTTACTTGATACGTGTAATTGTTATACAGTTAGTCGAGCACAACTAAAGAAAGGAATAACAATTAACGGAGAACGTAATCGTGTTCAGATGAGTTTCTAGCCCCACTTCCTTGTTATGTTTTCGGGGCTGTGTGCATACTCGATGTGATAGTCAATACACTTACCTTAGGTGGTAAGTGTATGCCTTGTATGATTTATGTATGATGATTGCTTGACGGTGCGTGAACGATCTTCGGATATTGCATGTGTCGTCAACTGGTAGTTAAACGTATGATTGATATGTATGATGTATGTATGAATATATATGATGTATGAATAATGTATGTATGATATGTTGATGGCACGTGAACTCTCTTCGGAGATTGCACCTATTGTCAAGAAAAGTATGTAAAAGACAGGTACGTTATAGTAGTACGAATGTAGGGAACCGACCCTAATAGTATCAGCGAATGTTGGGAATCGACCCTAATAGTATCGGCGAATGTAGGGAACCGACGCTAATAGTATCGACGAATATAGGGAACCGACCCTAATAGTATCGGCGAATGTAGGGAACCGACCCTAATAATATAGGCGAAGTTAATAGGGCGAAATGCTCTTAAAAACGTATATGTACGAATGGAAGTATTACGTAAGTATGAAAGAAAGGATGAAAGTACGAGTGTATGTAAGCATGTAAGTAAATATAAAGGAATGTACCTTCGGGTGCATATGTCAGTATGTGAATGCATTGAATGTTGTCTGTTTAACTAGAACTCACTCAGCGTATCTGACTTTTAGTATGCACACAGGTGAGTAGAATGAGACAACTTGCTTGAGGGGAAGCACATGGCATGGATTTGAATACATTAGCATCTCAAATGAAGTGTTATGTTAAGATATTTAACAGACAATATTTTATGTTTAAATAATTTGAATGCTCGTTAAGACAAGGAGAATGGTCATGTAATGTAATGGTTTGAATGTCTTAATATCCCGCCAATGTTTATATTAACTATAATATTATGAACTGTGTTTATGAGTAAATCCAACGTCCAATGTAGGGCACCGGTAACGGGGCCTTACGTTCGAATATAATGGGGAAATCGAATACAATAGGCTTATTCGAATACAATATATGTTCGATTATAGGGTATAAGTTCGAATACATATATATAACTCGAATACAATGTATATTTTCGAATACATTGGGCACGTTCGAATACATGTAGAATCGAATACATGAATGTGATTCGAATAAATAAGCACGGTTAGCATACACTGTATAAACTCGATTAAAACGAAAGGCTCGAATACATACGGTACGTTCGAATACAATAGGTATTTAGATTACAATATCGTTCGAATACATTGGACCAATTCGAATACAATCAAAGGACTCGAATACATATACTCGTTCGATTACAATATTAAACTTGATTACAAGGTTACATTCGATTACATTGATTAACTCGCATACATGGTTGTATTTGATCATACTGTTAAAATCGCATACAAAGTTAGATTTGATTACAACGAGATATTCGCATACAATAAACAAATTCGAATATATGGAATGATTTGAATACAATGGAAACGTTCAAATACATTATGGGACTTGAATACACTATAGGCATTCGAATTCAATGTATGTATTCGAATACATCTACTGTATTCGGATACACTGCATTCGTATACGAAATTGTATTCTAAACCTCCATTTGAATATCTAAAAGAAAGAAAGAAATATTAACCATGGATTGAAGTAATGGATTACATAAGGAAAGAAAGAAAGGAAAAACATTGTATTCAAATACCCTAGTGTTTAAGGGTAAAATTATATCCTAAGTAAATTGTATTCTAATACAAGACCATACTTTATAAAGCCATTAGAATAGACCAGACTTAGTCATTTTGTCTGAAACTTGAATAATGTGAACATGACAAATGTTGATACATATAATTAATGTACAGTTAGCCGAGCACAATTAATGAGAGGAATAACGATTAACGGAGAACGTAACAGAATCCAAGTGAGTTTCTAGCCCCATTCCTTGTTATGTTTTCGGGGCTGTGTGCACACTCGATGTGATTAGTTAATACACTTATGTTCCTTTAGTGTGTAACTATCCATAAGTGTTCCTAGAGGACCTTCCAAGGTTACCACTAGAACGAGAGGTAGAATTGCAGATAGAGTTAATACTAGAGGGACGTGAGTTCCTTGCTATTCTTTATGTTCAAACTTAAGAGAGTTCGATGTTGTTTGGGAATGGATATGTTGTTTGAGCCTAAGGCTCATATAACATGTAAGAGCAAGTTGATAAGGTTTATGTCTTTGGATGGGGGTACAGTGATGATTTATAGTATTAAGGAAATTTCAGGGCTTAAAGTCATTCTGATGATAAAAGCTGAAGGTTTGTTAAGACGATGGTGCAGTGCCTACGTTGCGTATCTCGTCAAAGCTACGGCCAAGACGAAAGAAGTGAAAGATGTTCCTATAGTGTGTAACTATCCATAAGTGTTCCTAGAGGACCTTCCGAGGTTACCACTGGAACGAGAGGTAGAATTCCATATAGAGTTAATACCAGGAGCACAACGCGTCGCGAAAGCACACTACTGCATGGCGTCATCACAGATAAAAGAGTTAATGTCCAAACTGAAAGAACTCCTTGACAAATGTGCTTTAATGCAGAATGTTTCCCTGTTGGGTGTACCGGTGACGTTCGTGAAGGAGAAAGACAAAAATATGGGGACGTGTATAGATTACTGCGAGTTGAACAAGCTTACTGTGAAGAATAGATTTTCGTTGCCACAAATAGTAATTAATTGTGGATGTTTCCTATTATATATTATTTACACAAAGACTAATATACCCATTTAATGTAAATTAGTACAAATTCTATTTTCAAATTATTACAACATTGACACTATTGTTATTTACCATTGATTACACATCATCAATGGTCCAAATTTATTTCTTGCACTTCTCGCATTAATATGACTTCTCTCCTGAATCATCCTATATATATATATATATATATATATATATATATATATTATGTGTGTGTGCACGCGCGCCTCGGTGGGTGGGTGGGTGGGGTGGGGGGGCTAGGCACACTTCAATCAAATTAACCAGTTATAGTTAGATTTAGCAATTGCATACAAAATAGAGAGATCAACCAATGAGAGAGTTCAGTGAATAATATTTAATATATTATTTAATTAAGGTGGAAAAGTTTACTTGAGTTAGACACAATCAACTAACTTGAACCTATCAACTAATTTATGTCATTTATAAGTAGTCATAACGGGTTCCTACACATGAAATACATATCCGACATAATATAATGATAAATTGCACAAGTATAGAAAGAATGACTTCTTGTCGGCACATGAATGATCTTCGGATATTGCATGTATTTCCAGGGTTATAATTAAAGATATTAATGTTATATATAATGTATGGATGGTATATGTATGTTATGAACGAATATAAAGGGATGGAAAGGTACAGAAGAAAGGGATCGAGCCCTAATAATACTCAAGGTAGAAAGGGACCGAGCCCTAATAATACTCGAGGCAGAAAAGGGACCGGACCCTAATAATATTCTAGGTAGAAAAGGGACCGGACCATAATAATATTCGAGGTAGAAAAGGGACCGGACCCTAATAATATTCTAGGTACAAAAGGGACCGGACCCTAATAATATTCTAGGTAGAAAATGGACCAGACCATAATAATATTCAAGGTAGAAAAGGGACCAGACCCTAATAATATTCGAGGCCGAAAATGGACCGAGCCCTAATATTACTCGAGGCAGTAGGGCGTAATGCTGTTTAAAACGTATAAGTATGTAAAGAAAGAATAGATGAAAGTATGTAAGGAAAGAATGAAAGAAAGGGAGAACGGTATATACTCATGTATGTACGAAAATAAGATAAGCTGGTTAAGTATATAATGTGTATCTTCGGATGCGTATGTATAAGTATGTGAAAGTATTGTACGTTATTTGATTAACTAGAACTCACTTAGCGTAGCTAACTTTTAGTATGCACGCATGTGAGTAGGATGAGGTAGCTAGCTTGAGGAGGACACATGGTGGAATATGAATAAAAAGTTGGCATCTGGAGAGCTGTGACGTTTTATATAAATGATGTTTATGTTTGAATGACAAAAGATGTTAACGGAGACAAGTTCTTGTAATAATTTGAAATGTTTATTGTAGTTATAATATTCTGTGAAAGTTTTATTTAACTTTGATATTTAGACTGTGTTTATGAGTAAATCCAACGTCCAATATGAGGCACCGGTAACGGGGCCTTACAAGTTGGTATTAGAGCAAAGTTCGAGAGAATTAAGCATCCTACATGCTTAGACTCGAACAGAGAATGAGATTAAAGTAAGAAAAGAAAGAAGATGCCAGTTCAAGATAGTCATGTGTCACTCAAGCAAGCTCAGTAAAGTTAAAGTGTATGATTAAATAATGTTTTGAACATATTGCAAGGCAGTATATTTGCTAAATATTGTAATTGGACGAAATGGTCATTCTGTGCTTAGTGTCATGATAGTAACTGCAATGTTTCTATTTAAAGGACAAGAAAGAAGAGCATGCTTGAGGAAGTGATGTGCACTTGCAAAGTCTGGATAAGGAAACTTATCATCGAGGACTTCATGGACAAGATACCTAAGACAACTAAAACTAATGAACATCACTCGATGATTGTGAGACAAAGGATAAACCGGTAAGTTAGGAAGCTAAGCCGGTTCAAGAAAGGATGTGAATACATGAAGTATTCCCTTTACAAGGACTAAGCAGTTTTCGAGGACGAAACCTCTTATAAGATTGGTAGACTTGTAACATCCCGAAATTTCTAAGAATAATATTTAATATATTATTTTATTATGGTGGAAAAGTTTACTTGAGTTAGGAGAGAAATATTAAAATAATAAAGATGGAAGGATAAGTAGGCTAATTAGATGTAATTAATTATGGACCAAAAAGAAAAGATGGGCCTAAGGTCCATGAGCTTAAGGGAGTATAAATATCCTTAAAACCCTAATTCTTTCCCTTTTAACACATCCCTACACCATAGCCCACATCATCAAAGACACACACTTCTCCAATTCCAGTTTTTGAGAAAACCACCCACAAAGAAACAAAGATTCCTGGATATCTAACCGTCGGATCAGTCTCAAATATTTACTGAGTGTTCATGGTATATAATTGAATATTTCCACCGATTATATCTTCGATCAGAGATAGGGAAGTCCGACTTTTATCAGCAAAACCATAGCAGCTCAAAAGTAAAGATTCCAGCGACTGTTAAGCTATTCCGGAGACTGTAGCGGCAGTTTCTGGTGAAGGAGAGCTGATGGGTTTGTAGATCGGGGCGAGACGGTTCTGTGGCCACTTGAATCACTCAAATCGGAGTTCATTTGATATGGTTTTGGGCTTCTCAAGTGATTTTAGACAAAAGCCTCAAAGGTACGTTTTTGTTAAAAAAGCTTACTTTTCATGCATGGATTTGCATGAAACTTGGTAAGATGATAGATCGGGTCATGATTATTGATAAAGTTACAAAATTGATAGTTATTATGGACTTAACGAACTCATGGACGTATACGTCTCATGAATAAACCCTAGATCTAACCCAAGAACGTTTTAAACCCATAAAGGTCCAAGCTTTATGAATAAATGGGTTAAGTCTTGGCCGGAAATGGAAACGGGAACGTTTAAGGGTTTATATAATAATAGAGGTATGAAGGTTAAAAAATTTAATGATAATGGAGGTAAAAGAAACGAACTGTAGCAGCCCGTTCGAATACAAAGGCATGATTCGATTACATTGTAGATTCCAATACAATGGGGAAATCGAATACAATAGGCTTATTTGAATAAAATGTATGTTCGATTACAAGGTATAAGTTCGAATACATCTATATAACTCAAATACAATGTATACTTTCGAATACATTGGGCATGTTCGAATACATGTAGACTCGAATACATGCATGTGATTCGAATACATAAGCATGGTTCGCATACACTGTACAAAATCGATTACAATGAAAGGCTCGAATACATACGACACGTTCGAATGCAATAGGTTTTCCGATTACGATATCGTTCGAATACATTGGACCAATCCGAATACAATTAAAGGACTCGAATACAATTACAGATTCGAATACATTTAAAGGACTCGAATACATATGCTCGTTCGATTACATTATTAAACTTGAATACAAGGTTACATTCGATTACATTGATTAACTCACATACATGTTTGTATTCGATGATATTGTTAAACTCGCATACAAAGTTAGATTCGATTACAAAGAGATATTCGCATACAATAAAAAAATTCGAATATATGGAATGCTTTGAATACAACGGAAACGTTCGAATACATTATGGGACTCAAATACACTATAGGCATTTTAATACAATGTATGTATTTGAATACATCTACTGTATTCAGATACACTGCATTCGTATACGAAATTGTATTCTAAACCTCCATTAGAATATCTAAAAGAAAGAAAGGAATATTAACCAGGGATTGAAGTAATGGATTACGTAAGGAAAAAAACAAAGGAAAAAAATTGTATTCAAATACCCTAGTTTTTAAGGGTAAATTTATATCCTAAGTAAATTGTATTCTAATACAAGACCATACTTTATAAAGCCATTAGAATAGACCAGAATTAGCCATTTTGGCTGAAACTTGAATAATGTGAACAGGACAAATGTTGATACATGTAATTAATGTACAGTTAGCCGAGCACAGTTAAAGAGAGGAATAAAGATTAACGGAGAACGTAACAGAATCCAGGTGAGTTTCTAGCCTCATTCCTTGTTATGTTTTCGGGGCTGTGTGCATACTCGATGTGATTAGTTAATACACTTACCTTAAGTGGTAAGTGTATGCCGTGTATGATTTATGTGAAATATATGAATGATTTCTTGTTGGTACATGAACGATCGTCGGATATTGCATGTATTGCTAGGGTTATAATTAAAGATATGAATGTTATATATAATGTATGGATAATATATGTATGTTATGAACAAATATAAAGGGATGGCAAAGTACAGAAGAAAGAGACCGAGCCCTAATAATACTCAAGTTATAAAGGGACCGAGCCCTAATAATACTCGGGGCAGAAAAGGGACCGGACCCTAATAATATTCTAGGCAGAAAAGGGACCGGACCCTAATAATATTCTAGGAAGAAAAGGGACCGAGCCCTAATAATACTCGAGGCAGTAGGGCGTAATGCTCTTTAAAACGTATAAGTATGTAAAGTAAGAATATATGTAAAGTATGTAAGGAAAGAATAAAGGAATGAATAAAAGAAAAGGAGAAGGTATATACTCATGTTTGTACGAAAGTAAGACAAGCAGGTTAAGTATATAATATGTATCTTCGGATGCGTATGTATAAGTATGTGAAAGTATTGTTTGTTATTTGATTAACTAGAACTCACTCAGCTTTGCTGACTTTTAGTATGCACGTAGGTGAGTAGGATGAGGCAGCTAGCTTGAGGAGGACACATAGTTGAAGAATAAAAAGCTGGCATCTGAAGACCTGAGATGTTTTATTTAAATGATGTCTATGTTTGAAAGACAAAAGATGTTAATGGAGACAAGTTCTTGTAATAACTTGAAATGTTTATTGAAGTTTTAATATTCTGCGAAATTTTTATTTAACTCTGATATTTAGAACTTTATTTATGAGTAAATCTAACGTCCAATGTGAGGCACCGATAACGGGGCCTTACAGAAAGTCATATCTATCTAATTATAACAATTAATAAATATTTTAAACATTCCATATTAGTGATTTATATATATAGTTTTATAGTAGTAAATAAATTAAAAAAGTTAGAAATAAAAGAATGTATGTAGAACTTTTAAAACTCATTTTAGTTTGTATAAATTTGTGTTGTATGTTTTTAGTTTATTGTGACCGATTCAGAAAGTGCCACGATTTGTCTTTACTCTGAACAATACAAAAATGGTTCATCGCATTTGATAATTTTTTACTATAAACTCTATATAATAAACTTTCTTATATGTATTTATAACTTTTGTCAAATTGAAATAGTTCAACACTCAAGGATAATAGTAGATTGATGATGGTGCTTGTAGTACTTTTTCTTTCAGATCTAATAATTATGTGCATTTTATTTTTTCACATGTTAACTGATAGTGAAATTTATTGTGCTTATTCATTGTCACAAACTCGCATCATCTAAAGTTTTGAGCCAAACTGATATAGAAAATGAGTTGTTTTGATTGCTAAAATCAATGGTGTCATGGTTAGTTTTGTTTCCTTGATGATCTCCATTTTTATTCATGAAGCAAAATTCATATCTTTTTGGAAGAGTATCTTGGTGGTGATGAAATTGTGTTGTCTGTTATAGGCACAATACTTTTTTTTAATCTTATAAGTTAAGGCCATAAAGTATACTTTACTATTATAAATGATAGGAAAATGGTGTATTTATTATGGGTATTGTGAACCCATTTTATACAAAATCATTGTAAGAAGTAAGATCATGAGTATGGTGTCAGAAATACTAATATGTTTCTTTTTAAGTTAGTTGTTTATTATTATGAGTTGTTTGTGTCTTATCTTCTATATAAGAATCTCAAATTTGTTTGATATATGGAAGTAATGATGGTTTGGTTTTTAGTGAAATACTTATTTGTTGCGAATAAAATATTTTCAACAATTTTTTTACTCTGATTTTCGTAATATGTCATAACAAGTTTCACTTGAAACATACCCACTTTTAGTATGACTCGTAACATTTCGGGCTATTTGTGTTCTCTTATAGCTGGCAAAAGGGAAGGGTCGTGTCAGTCGGCGCGACGCATAAGAACCTGTTTGGTTGGTACAAATTAGGGTCAAAACTGGTTTTTTAAGAGAAATATTACTTTTGGTTTCGAAGAGGTTTTCTTTAGACTTTTTTTTTTCATTTGCACATAAATATAAAACTCACTATAACTGTTTAGTTTCTTGTATGTCATTGGAGTTGAATAAAATGTGTCAAAATCATCTAAAATTAAAAGTTTAATAAGATGACATGTTTAAGAACCTTAAAAAACTGTGATAAAATACCTATAACTTTATTAGTATTACACTTTCTTGGCCGATATTACCAAATATGCGGTTGGTCTTGCTTCTAATTTTATAACCTAATGCATGAATTAAAAAAAAAGACATGAATTAAGAGAAAGACACACATTTATTTTTTGTTGGTTATAGATGGTTAATAAATAATATCATTATACCCTCAATTTGAAATCTTTGGTAATTTATTTTACCAATTGAAACTCTTGCAATTGTTAGTTAGTAGCAAGATATGTTGAAACTAACACAATAATATACTAAGAAACAGTTGTTTTTTTTTTTTACATTTTCCAATTCTTGAGACTTTTTCAAGAGTTTTGATGTGTTTTTTCTCCATAATTATTGCAACTTGAAGAACCAGAATCATATAATAAGATAATGAATGAGGTTTAATTTTTCAAAACCGTGTAATACACGAGTTTATAACCTAGTATGATATGATAGGATTTTGATTTTGTATATTGTTGATACGACACAATTTTGTATCACATTTAGTACAGATTCATAATATCAAAATTTTAGTTCTTGAACATTTAAAAATTCATTAATATGCACCTTCAATAACCAACTAGGTGTGTTCAAAACTATTTGAATCCGAATCCTTTAGGGGTGTTCAAGAAATCCGAAATCCGAAAAAAACCGAAATCGAAACCCAAATAAACGATCCGAATTCTTATTCGGATATTCGGACCGGATCAATCCGAATATCCGAATAACTAATTCGGATTTGGATTGGATTCGGATATGGAATTTTAAAAAATTTGGATTGTTCGGATTATTTGGGTATCCGTTTAATCCGAATAAAAAACATGTTTTTAGTGGTATTTTCCAGTTTGTTATATTGATTAGGCTATTATTTGAAGTTTTAAATTTTAAATTTATGTTAAGAGTAATTCGTATTTCCCGGTTTGTATGTTTATTGGATTCTAAACTATTAAATATTATGCACAAAATATAGGAAAATATTTTAGGTTTATTTCAGATTATTCGGATAATTTCAGATTATTCGGATATTATCCGAATCCAATACGAACTGAATTCGGATAGATTCAGATCAGATAGGAATATTCCTAATTCGGATCATATCAGATTTCGGATAGGGTCAAAAAAATTTCAAATCCGAATAACCCGAATAATCCTTTATCCGATCCGATAAACACCCCTAGAATCCATATCCGAATTATCCGACTATCCGTCTATCCGTATCCGAGCTATCCGAAAATTCGGGTATCCGAATCCGGATATCCAAAAATTCTGATTCGGATAGCAGTTGTCAGATTTTTTTCGGATTATCCGAATTATCTGGTATTTTAATTTTAATATTTTTTTAATTTTATTTATAACCCTAGACCACATAAGTCATAACTCATAACACAAGCATTGAAATTATAACATAGTGTGCGCCTCCTTCTCTTCTCACTAACCCTCGTCATCGCTAATCGCCGGTCATAACACCGTCGCAGAGTCACGGCGGCACCACCGGTCCACCGTTGCCAACCATCACAGGTCCAACACCACCGGTTATAACCCATCACCATCCACCATCGTCCAATCTGCCACTCGTCGCCATCGTCCCAGCTACCATCGTCCCATAGTCAGCTACTCTGCCACCACCATCACATTTAGCTACTCAGCCACCATCGTCCCACAACGAACATGCACAATATATCACCAAGAAAAGTACCATGGATTATGCAAGGTTTGTGTTAATATGATTTTATAGTCATATTTGACACCAATTGTTTATTAAGAACTTTTTAATGTTTTGCATAATGAAAATCGAATATACAGCCTTGAAATAAAGCTTGGAAAGTATGGATCACCTAACTTTTTTTATTTTTTTTTTGGATATTCGGATATCCGAAGTTTCGGATTCGGATTCGGATAGTGATTTTCACTATTCGAAACTTCGGATATCCGGTTTTGAACAGCCCTAAACTCAACTACCCATCTCCCCCTCCCCATTCTCTCTCTCTCTCTCACACACACACACATACACGTGTGTGTGTATATATATAAGTTCAAATAAAAAACAATTGTTTTGTGAGAAGTGTGAGAAGACTTTAAAATAAAGTACATCACCTAAATAGGACACTATACCATATAAATAGGAAACTATACAACTTTTAGAAACTACCAATCTCAACCACTAGATCCTAGATCCAAGGGTCTACATCGATTTTTATGATTCTCACAAAACTATTGTTTTTTACGTTAACCATATCACACACACACACACATATAACTCCCCCTTAGAGAGAGATTTTGAGAACTAATAATGATTTTTAATTTAATTAAAAAAATATTTTTAATTTTTTTTTCTTTCATCCTTTTTATATGTTGATTATCTTCATCACAAAAAAATATATAAAAAAAACTCGTTGTAATGCATACATGTAATACATCGACTTTTTTATAATGCATATGTGCAATAGTGTGCATTTTGATATTTGAAATAGTGTTGAATAACATATATACAGTTGTTTGTATTGTATATTTGCAATAGTATTATATCATATTACAAAAAAAATGTATATAGTGCATATGTGCATTAGTGTTGTATTACATATATGCGATAGTATGTTTTGCATACGATTATTAGTGTTCTATTTGCATATATTCAATAGTGTGTATTCTATAATGCAATTGTCTTGTATTATATGCAATAAAACACTATTTTATATATGCAATACACATTAATGCACAAATGCATTACACCGACAGTTTGTATTGTATATTTGCAATAGTGTTATATTATATACAAAAAAATTGATATAGTGCATATGTGCATTAGTGTTGTATTACATATATGCGATAGTATATTTTGCATACAATTATTAGTGTTGTATTTGCATATATTCAATAGTGTGTATTCTATAACGCATTTGTGTTGTATTATATGCAATAAAACACTATTTTATATATGCAATAAAACACTATTTTAGACATGCAATACATATTAATGCAAATATACATTACATCGACAGTTTTTTTTTAGTTTTTTTAGGAATAATATCATCTTATTATGAGGAAAGAAAAAAATCGCAAAATATTATTTTTAAAAAAAGTTATATATATAGGATTAGGATCATGTGAGAACCATTTTAAAATTGAGAACTTTGAGAAATATTTTGAACCACAAAAAAACCTTTTTTAAAAAAATAAACAAATTTATAAAACAAAAAAAGTAAAAAAACCAAAAAAATTTATTTTTTTATCCCGGTTTCATAAAAAAAATCAAAAAAAAAATATCGGTTAGCAAAATTATACACATATGTATAATATTTATTATTTTAATTTTATACATGTTATTCTTTATACACATATATATACAATTAAGATAAATGATAATGTACATATGTGTACATTATGTAAATTGAGATTAAATACAAATATACTTTGTGTGTAATTAGGGTTTTTTTTACGAAAATAGGATGAAAAATAAAATGTTTAGGTTTTTTTACCTTTTTAAAAGTTTCATTTTTTTTATAATTTATTTTTAATAATTTTTTAAGAGATCTTTTTTTGACTCAAAATGGTTCAAAAAGTTCTCTATGGATCCTCACCGTACACACACACACACAGGGGATGGTTCATGCGAGAAGTGCGAGTAGTGAATCTAAACCATTCATTACACAATTCAATGGTTTTTGTAAATAGTTTGAAATATTTGCACATATTTTATATGCTTCAAAGGGCATATTCGCCAAACTTGTGTAGTAACGTTTGTAATCCCTGCTTTCACTCCCAAACTGGTCGACATATCTGTAACCGCGAAATCCATCTCCACAAACCAAGTTGACACACAAAATTGATTAGTTTCAAACGAATTAATTGTTTGGCTGTGTATAGGAAGCAATCGTTCCTCATTGATGTTCATCAGTGTTTTAGAAGCATAATTGGGGGTTTTTGTAAGCTACAATGACCAAAACCTTAATCAAGAAATTCAAGGTACGCAAGATAATTTACGGAAGTTTTTCCCCGTTCAAAGTAGCACGTAAACCAAATTATGCGTACACTTTGATTTATTATAGAAGGAGTTCATGATATTGCTCTAAACTTAAATAATTAGGTTTAGTTTTGCTGTGTGTGTTAAACCGATAGTTATTGTTGATAAAATATAAAATGAAATTATTCTCGACATTAGTTTTGTTGTGTATGTCACACCCCAATTTAAGGAGGAAATGCTGGGGGGTGAGCTGATTACTCACAACTCTCAAGGTACTGTCATGCAATAACTTGAAAATGACATTATCTATTATTTTCAATTAAATACTCAAACAATACACACAATTGACAATTCCACAAGACAATTACGAATCATCAAAATAAAATAAATAAGGTCAAAATTTAAGTCTTGATAGGTTGTCTTGATAATATTTGTAACAACTTGGATTTTTCAAATTATATATTTAATTAAATACCTGATCCATTTTGAGGTTCAGAAAATTTTATTGCGTTTATCGAGTTACTTAACTATTATTTTATTATTGTGTAACTATTTATAATATATAATTATAACTTTCAAATAATGACAATAATCACCCTAAACTAAAACTTTTACCTTATTGTGTTTCCATCCTCAAATCTTAATGAATAAATTGCAAACATTATTGTTATTATTATCCTAAATATCTGTTAACCCAGATCCAACCCCAAACCCTAGACCCGTATTACAAACCCGTTTATACTAAATCGCGACTTGGACATCAAGTTTCGTAATCAAAATGGAAATTGAATCAAAATCCTTATTGTACATTCCATGTTCGGCCTACAGACAGTTTATTTTGGTTATATCGATCTAAACGATTCATTATTCCTATTATAGGCAGCCGACACTAGTACGAGCTTGTTATACAAGTTAAAGAATGTTATAACCCAATTAAACTTCCTGATACTATCCATATACGATCGCCGTCCTTAACCATATATTGATATTCATTATAATTCCCTGTTTGATTGTGTCCTGGACTTGTTTGTGCCGGCTGCTGTACCACGAATTAACCCGTCTATAATGACCCACAGGTAAATTGATATATGATTTGTATTCGTCGATGATCAACGAACATTAACCCTAACACAAATCGGATAAACATTAAGGGATTAACTGAATTGGGTTTTTAGGGTGAATATCTAATTGGGTTTAATTTCTGTTTGTTTATATATTACCCAGTTGATGTATTAACCAAGTTAGACACCAGCCCAGTTGGCTGGTGCAACCCTGGTTAACTTTTGGTCCTAGGTCGCGGGTTCGAGACCTAACACCCCTGTTTTTCGTTATTTTTGGTAAATTAAGTTTATCAAGTCTTTTTAATTAATAAATATCATAATAATAAATAAATAAACTAAATTTTCATAAAACCGACACATTAACTAGTTTTTCGAAACCTTTGATTAAAGACCATATATATATATTTGTGTGTGTGTGTGTGTATGCATGTATGTATTAGATTATTAAAAAGGGGTGATAAATGTTTTACTATAAAATATATGTTTAAAGTTTAATTAATATATAAAATATTAAATACGAATTTGTTAAGGATTTTAATATTAAAGTTTTAAAAGAGTTTTAATTTAAATATACATAATTAGAATATATTTTATAACATGATAAAAAAATATATAATTATAAATATATTTTAGTTAGTAACTCTTCTCATACACTCAAAATAATTGCTCATTGCAATTGGTGCATAATGAATTGTACTGTGTGCTATATATGTTGTAATAGCAAGTTCATTCCTGGTCTTTCCACGTGTTTTACTTTATAGATTACAAGTTCATTCATGGTCTTTCAACGTGTTTTACTTTACAGCTCATTCTCACACATATACACCCTCACCCCCAAATAGAGGTGCACAAATCGGTTTTTTTTTTAAAAACCGGTTCGGTTAATAACCGGACCGGTTTTTCTTGGCCTGGAAAAAAACCGGTTTTTAAATAACCGGACCGGTTTATTAACCGGTTTTTTTGGTGCAAAACTCGGACCGGTCTAACCGGTTAGGACCGGTTTAGAAACCGGTTAGAACCGGTTAATAACCGGTTTTTTTAATTAACCGGTTTTTTTTTTTAAAATAACCGGTTAATAACCGGTTTTTTTCATAATAACCGGTTTTAAAATTAACCGGTTTTTTCCATAACCGGTTCAGTAACCGGTTTTTTCTCTAGAACTTGTAACCGATATACGAACCGGCGGTTACTAAACCGGTCAAACCGGTTTTTAAATAACCGGTTTTTGTAAAAACCGGTTTTCGGTTTAAACCGTTGAACCGGTTCACCAACCGGTTTTTTTGCCCATCTCTACCCCCAAATCTCATTCCCTCACACATATAATGATACAACCACATATCTAGAAAGAGAGAAAGAGGACCGGTATGTAGATTTCCGGCGATCGGGTGGTCTTCGAGCTCCGGTACCACCATCTTTAACCCCGTCTACTTTTGCATCTCTGATTTTCCCTGCCGTTCTTGGGTTCCTTTTTGGATTCCTAGGCGGCGGTGGCGATGGCAGAGGTAAGACGAGTGGTCCGATGGTCTCGATATTGTTAACGGTGTCCTTCTGGGCTATGGCCGCCGTCGTCTTCCCTGCATGGTGGCTAGCGGGCAGGTGGTTTGATCGTCTCGATGGTGATGTGTTTGTCATTATATGAGTGAATTGAACAAAGCCCGAGACCAACCGTATCTTGGAGGGGTAATATCCGGAGGTTTCGTGATAGAAATAACCAAATTGGTGTATTTACCAAGAAGCAGGCGTGATGTTTGCAGCCATGGCGGTTTTGTTCCTCTTTGTTTTGATTAATATAAACAGATCTGAGCCTCCTCTTTAAACTTCATTCTTATTTATATTTTTGTTGGATTTTGAAATTAATTCTTATTCACATCAATCACAACTAAATGACTAATATCAAAGTTAAACTTGAGCATGCATATTTCAAAGTTATTGATTCAATTTGGGTAAAAATGTTTGCATGTCGTCTGACTTGTAGGTGACTCCTAATACCCTTTTACTTGCACGATATGTTTCATTTGGCTCTCAAAATGAGCATGACCTTCTACCGTCAAGCCATACATCTAGAAGTTGTCTACTTATGGCTAATTCGACATGTTATTTTTGGGACCACAATGCATTACTTGATCAAGTAGCTTGGTTTCTTACAAACATGTTAGGCGTTTTTGAAACTTAAGAATGAGTGAAGCAAATGAATGAGTGTTTGGATTACAAGGGAAGTCGAGCTATACACTATAAAGAATTAATCCATGGGTAGAAGTACCATAACGAATAGCTTTGTTCGTTTTTTCACATGTCATTTGTATTTCGTTCACAAATGAATTATAGTCTTCAATAATGTGGGTGAAGCACCGGTCGTATTAGTAAACCAAAATTGAGAAAAAAATGAGAAGATTCGACTAACTATGATCAACCAAGATCTAAGCTTCGGCTATGCTTTCATTACCCCCCGCAACGCGGGGGGTCGAAACACTAGTTAATTGAATAAATATGTATTTTTATACATTATTATTATTATTATTATTATTTTTATTATTTATTCTTAACTTTTAATTACAGATAATGATTCTAAGTAAATAATAAATTTTATCTAATTATTATTGCAAGTAACCGTTTATACCTTGATTCTCTATTAGACTATTCATTGATTCGCCGTATTCTTCGTTATTACATTTGTTAGGATTTGTGTTTACTATGTCTCAATGAGATTGACGTCTATTATACCATCATTCTTATCGTATACTTTTACTCTTGCTTATTTACTAAGGTGAGTGTCTCACTCCCCCTTTTTACTTATTTTAACTCTTTTGGGGACGTATGCGTTTCTAATTATTTTATTACTATTTAATACTCAACCGCATCTGTTAATCATGTATGTATACAATTTAAGCCTAACGTGTTATATACTTATTTGCTTATTTGGTTGTGTCGTAGTAGTAGCTATCGCTCTGGCATCGTGCGTATCTAGAACTTATTTTCTTGCTTATGTAGTAGCCATCGCCCAATGTATCTGTATATGGCATCGTGCGTATCTACAACTTATTTACTTTCTTACGTAGTCGCAATTGCCCAGTTCATCTGGCATCGAGCGTATCTACAACTTTTACAGTTGTTTTACTCAGTCAACCTAGTGTTGACAAAATTATTGTATTTCTAACACATGTGCAGGTTATCGTATGATATGATTATCAAGTTTGTTTGAAGACACTTAAGATTGCATGCTAGAGAGAAGAAACAAGAACTTAATTATATTTTGTGTTTATTTATTTTATTGATTGATTATGTATTGTGGTATTTGAAAATTGTTGGATTATTTAATTTGAAATAACATATATTATAACTTTATTTATTGCATGATAGTACCTCGAGAGCCGTGAGCAATCAGCTCACGCCCCGTCATTTCCGCCGTAGGTTGGGGTGTAACAGATTGATATCAGAGCCGAAGGTTTAAGATATGTCATTAGTGGTGCCATAGTAACATGCTTAGGAGCCCCATGCGTGCTTATATGTTTTCCTTTATGTGTTCAAAATTAATTGTTTACAACTTTCCTTAGTTAAATTATTTTTGCTTGTTATTATATTGTAATGCACACACACACAACTCCGAGGCTATTCATCAACCTTCAAAGGAAACTTTTCTTTAACGATTTAAATTAGATTGCCTTTTATTTTTGGGAAATTCCTTAAGAATTCTCTACATTTGTTTTGTTCTTCACCTTAAGGCTAGGTGGTATGACGAGTTCCTGTAGTAACTGGAAGGGGGAGAGTACTGTGAGTTGGGGCTTGGCAAACTGATTCTGAGAACCCAAGGTACGACGCTATTCCTTACCTGGAGGATAACCTGGCCACAATAATCGAGCTTATAGGCCAAAACGGGAACACAACGATCATACGACCGACACCTTAGGTTGTTTTTAAACCAAATTCACGGTGATTCGTGACTAAATTCGGTTTTTCCGATTATTGTGTCTTGTTATTTAAATGGCTAGTTGGGTGAAAATGTAACGATTCCGACGAAACCCGGTATACCCTAACCGGTAGACAATGGTTACGTCATATTTAATGTCGGGTACATGAATTACCATAGTAATTATACGAGAATACATGGTTCACTGTATTGATTGTACGTGAATATATAATTCATCGTATTGAATATGCGATCAATCGATCGATAGTTATTGAAACCCGAACGAATCGAGGGTTCAATTATAGACGATATCTATAATATTTAGTGATTCTATGAAGCATTAATGCTTCGGGATAAGTAAAGTACGGCACAGAAAAAAATTTTTTCGATTTAATGGTACGTCGGTACGTTAAACGAAACCTTTAATACCAAACCGAGCAAGAGACAATCGATCAAGCCGAAAAAGATGCGCAATTATCAATAACATGGTATTTTAAGTTAATGGAAGTCATGGTTTAAGTTTTTTAAAGTGGTTTTATATAAATTTCATTTTTAGCCGAAAAACGACTGTTTTAGCCTCGCTTTAAGCCGAATTAGACATTTAACCGAAAACGAACTGAACCAGATTATCCAAAACATTATCCGGATTACGAGAATCCAAACATGTGGCCTAGAATGAAAAGGTGGGTCCCACCCCACCCTCTCAAAATCCCGATCGGACCAAGGGTGTCCCCTTAGCCCTTCATTTTCTTTTTTTCATCAAACTACTCCAACAATCTTCAACTCTCTCAAGATCATGAACTCAAAACCGATATTTGGAGCAAGAAAACCGAGGTAAAAACCGAGTTAATCACGTTTCCATCTTCGTTTCTTGAGTTTAATTGCAAGAAAATGAGGTTTCAATGATGAAAACCGATTCTTGCATGATCAAGTGATGTATACGGGTTATACAAGGGATCTTGGTCCAAGAAAGGAGTTAAACGAATCAAAAACGAATTTTTACGGTTAAATCTTTGTTTTTGAATCATAACCGAAACCATGAAAGAAATGGCTTGATCGTGAGTGTAACTTGCTTGGTATTGTGGTATGTTGGTTGTAGGATCTGTGTTTAGTGGTAGATAAGGCGGAAAGAAGAGTTTGTAGCTTGTAGTGGCGGAAAACGAAAGGTATATTCGGTTATGTTCGGTTTTGGAGTTTTTGGACAGATTGTGATGTGTTTATAGTTAGGTCATGAAGTTTTACAGGGATGTTCTATATATGAAAATATGAGTTCTGTGAATATTTGGTAATTTTTGGACAAAGGATGAATATTTGGTGAATTTAATGCTCGGTTTTTGCCAAAAATGGTGAAAAATAGTTAAATATGATGAAAAATTCTGGAAAATTTCATATAAGCTTTTTATATCATGTATAAGTTACACACAAAGTTTGAGGTCAGTTGGAGAAGTCTAAGTAGGCTTTTCGGTTAAACGAGTTCTAGGGTTTTCTAGCTCGGTTTTAGTGAAAATGGCATGTAAAGAGGGATTTTGGTTCTGTAAAAATTACAGGGGACTATGTGGATGGCTGGGGACATTCAGGAAAAATTTGGGATTTTTCTAAATTCGTTTGGTATTTACGACATATTTAGTGTTTAAATGGTGTTTAAAAATAGATAAATAAATTTTAAATATAAAAATTAATTCTGGAAATATTTTTATAAATTTCCCCACTGTCAAAATGTTATTTGTGCAAAATTTCAAGATCCGAGATTAAACGGATAATTATTTGTGCTAAAAAGAAGATAAAAACAAACTTTTAAAGATTAAAACGCATAAACCGGTAAAGTTCGTCTAAACGAACTGACTGGTGTATAAAAAACCTAAAAATGAACTATTTTCATATAATAGAGTTAAACAAGTAAAAATGAATCATCCGAAAGTAATTCGGATGATTTGGGTATTTTTAACCGATTTAACAGTTTCCGGTACGCCAAAGACGGAAACGGGTCCCGCGGCCAATCGGGGCGTCTAAACCGAGCTCAAATTTCACAACTTTAACTAAATTATCAATCAAAAACTATTATCGGGTCGTGTGTGACCAAACTCATTTTTGAAACGTAAAAACGGATAACCGTGCTAGGCACGCAAAACGGGAAAAACGACTAATAATAATTTTGACCATTGAACTCTAAACGAAATCACAATCTGAGTCCGGAGAAGTGTTCTGGGTTAACATTGCCCCCGGAACGGGTACAGTACTGGGTTAATAGTGTCCCCAGATGTAACGGTTGATACGGTTAAAGATTATATAAACAATAATTGTATAATAACGATCGTAGGGATCATATTACAGATTGGACGTATTAACTGATAATGATTGTTGTTACCTGCTTGCATGTGCTAAGGTGAGTTTCACGAGCCCCTTTTTCCGAATTGTTTTTAAATATTTTCCCGGGGCGGAAGCATGTTACTACTGAAATGTTTAAGTACATACTGAACGCATGGATTTGCGTGTATTTATAAATATTTGATTGTACGGGAATCGTACGGAATGGGTACAGTGCTGGGTTAACAGTGTCCCCAGATGTCCAAAGAGGTGTTTCTGGGTTAACATTGCCCCCGGAATGGGTACAGTACTGGGTTAACAGTGTCCCCAGATGTACAAAGAGGTGTTTCTGGGTTAACATTGCCCCCGGAAAGGATACAGTACTGGGTTAACAGTGTCCCCAGATAATATTATATTATGATACGGATTTATCATGGTTTGCTCAAATTGTGAAACTCACCAACTATTCGTAGTTGACCCGTTTTCTCACATGCTTTTCAGGTACAACTAAGATGAAGTGATTGCTTACGTGCTAAGTGCTTGATGTGTGTAAGATTTGCGTGCGGGATGTTAGGATACATTATAATAATTAGAATTATGTATCGTATTGTATGATGTGTGTATCACCTAGACGGTAATGAAATACAAGATAATGTAATTTAAAGTATATTAATGCATTCAGTTTTCTTTATAAACAATGTGGTTGATATCAGAGGTGTCTGTTGCATCCCGTTTACGTTTCCGCTGCGGTTGCGGGGTGTTACAGAAAATTCCATGGACCCAAGGGCACTCCTACTACCCTTTTCTCAGTTTGATTTATGTTTTTGTTGAAGTTCATCATACGTGGTGGTTCACGGGACACCAACTACCCAAATTTTTTCGTTAGTTCGTTATTTAAGTTGGTACAGTTAAAATGCCATGTAATACTCATGGGCCATACAACTTCATTGTATTAATATATCGTTAATCAGTTGGGACAGCTAAAATGCCATGTAACGCTCATGGGCCATCCAACTCAGTTGTTTTAAATCATTATTTAGTTGGGACAGTTAAAATGCCATGTAACGTGCATGGTCATCCAACTTCATTACATTTGTTTGTTAGTTTTGTAGGGCCATTAAAATTTCCATGGAAAGCTCATGGGAGGCCAACATCCACATATATATTTCGTTAGTGTATTGTAAAGTTAACTTAATCAACAAAATGTTAACTTTTAAATTGACCTAGTCTCCTCATGTAGTCAGCACACATTAATCATATTAACTACATCGTCTAATAACTATTTACCCAATGTACCCCTTATCCTGTAATATTTTACTTTTATTCCTCATGATACGACGCAAATTCCCCACTTCTAAAGGAGAATTTTTTTATAGGTTATCTAAGCAATTAACGTTTTATGTGTACATGATTTTCCTCAACTTATTCTTATAAATCTTTATTTTTGATATTCGTATAATGTCTTCCCTAAGAAACCCCCGTCATCCTCGTCATCAATTGTCTGGTTCTCATAACCACCGTATGGCTGCTTGTATAGCCAACGAGTTAACTGCTGCGATCCCTAGGGTAATGACCCAAATTCAAAACATCAATGCAATCAATTCTATCCAACCGCAAGCCTCTTCAACTTTTCCGATAAAGAAACCCTACAAGAATTGTAAGAACCCATCTACAATTCCTGTAACCATCACCACCCGACCAACTCCAGTTTTCGTCTTTGCACCAATTGTAACCTTTATGGACACCTTGCTAATTACTATCGTCAAGTCCGTAGTGCACCAACTTTTCCATAGCAATTTGAGACGCCCGTTTCTCAAGACGGTACCCTGCCATCTACTCAACCCGTTGTTCCTAACACCTGTGCGTGCTACCATTGTGGAGACCCAAATCATCTCCGTAATTCGTGTCCTCATCGTATCCATGCTCATCAAGCTCAAACTATGACTGCACCCTACTACTTGACTAATGCTTAACAAGCTCAAACCCATCAACCTCATGTCCTTCAAGCTCCTTCCATCAATGAAGGTCAACCTTACTTAACCCAACTCTATCAAACTCCGCACCCACACGCTCAAGTTTACTGATCATACTATAACCAAACAACCCTCTTGCAAACCATTCAAGCTCAAGTTATTCAAACATTGCCAAATCAATCTGCCTCGACTACTCAAGTCCTCGTGAATGCAACTCCTCAAGGTGCTTCAAGAAAAATCAGTTAAGCTACTCAAGAACGCCGAAGACCTTTGACATTTTTGTGACATTCGTGACAAAACGAGGTATACCTTATTCACTATGAAGCGAGTAACGATAAATCGGTTAATTCGTAGCAATTATACGAGTAACCGACCGATGCTGATTATGACTTGTATATATATTGAGCGGTCATATATGAGTGATATATACATTATAGTGGCTAACGTTTTGATATTAACACCTCAGTACGTATAAAACTATTTAAACGAAAAAGGTTTCGTTTAACTATACGCTATGAGTTTAAACGCAATCGTTAACATCAAAACGAGCATTGTAGCATCCGTCAAGCCAAAAACGATTTATAGAACACTTATATGACATGTTTTAAGCAATCCATGAAAGTATTTTGGATTTTTACAATGAGTTAGTACGTTATTCTTATTTTACAAAAATGGGCTGAAAAACACTTGTTTTTTCGCTGTATTTCGCACCCGAACTATTTTTCTTGCAAAAAAACCAAACCCAAACTAAACTTAGGACCGAGACTAACCTTGGAACACAAAACGAGGTAGAAATGGGCCAAAAATAGGCCAATGGGCCCCTTTTAATTATGGCCACTAAACAAACGTAGATATTTTGATATATTTATTGTTCATAACTTGATCTTTATCACAAGCTTTACCAACACATGACCAAAGCAGATCTGTTTTTCCTTAGCTCCAACCATAAACCCTCATGCAAGTTCAATTTTTATGAAGATTTAACCAAGTTTTAATCATATTATTAACATATAAACATGTTTTAATTAGTATTAAGCATGTTCAACCATCCAAAACCTATTAAAATGACATAAAATCATGCTTTTATCTTTTACATGTTTACTAATCAGAAACATATATATATTTTTGACCAAAAACACGGATTAGAACGTTGATATTACGTTTTTACGGTTTAAAAGTTCGGTTTGAAACCCTAACCGAAACCCTAATTGACAAGGGTTGATGATGGATGATTTATGCTTGGTTTTGTGTTACATGATATGTAGATACACTGACTTTGTGACCAAGGACCCGAAAACTCGAACAGAAGGCTTAATCGATCGAAAAGTCGACAAGGTATTACCCGTTTACTCGTGTAGGGGATGTTTGTGCTTCGATTATGACATGCTTTTGTTAGAATATGAAACTTTGCAGGATAATTACGGATCATATAAGTGATTCCCTGTTCAAATTTGATAATATTTCGATAAACGAAGAATATTTGGCATTTTATTACCTTTTATTAGCGTTTATTTATGAAAAATAGCTAAACTTCTTGAAAAGTTAAGAACTATGATTTGGAACTCGAAATGTGATGGTAAGGTCACTGGTAAAATTTGGGATGATTTGGAAATTTGGAAGTACAGTTTGTCTATTTGTGGTTAAATACGGTTTTAACAGCCGAAAAACGCCCAAAAAGGTATTTTGGCAAAAGAATTAGGTCTAGAAATTTTACAGGGTTTATTCGATGGTATTATGATCACTTAAAAAAATTATCAGATTTTTCGGGAACCGTTTGGTATAAACGGTTTAATTATCAATTAATTATAACACTTAAAATGCTTTTTATAAATTAATAGTTAAGTGTAAAAATTTTAAAAATATGTTTATAAAATTCTACAGATTTTATTTTATTTTTACAAAAATTCTCATAATTCATATATAATTATATAAATAGTTATGATAATTTTATGATTTAAATTATATATGTTTTGACAAAACCGACAGCATTACGTTTAACGAACTGACTGGTATGTCAAAACGCCAAATGTGGTCAAATATCATAGTTTTGAATTAATTTGATAAAAATGAACTTTTTACTAGATTCCCGGATAGTTCGGGTGGATTGTACACGTTTTGTATAATCAAACCCGTATGAAAATGGAAACGAACCCTGCGACCAATCCAGATACCGAAACACTAAATTTCTTTTATAAATCAAATAACTTTTGTCAAACAGTGTTTTTGCTTAAGTTTGTTTGATCTTACCTATTTCCGAAACACGTAAACGATCAACTTGGCCTGGCACGAAAACGATGAAACTGAGCCAGGTCTGGTTTTAAACATTTCATAACGTACAACGTCACAATCTAAGACTACTGCCATATTACGGGCCTAATAGCCATAACCAGACTAGTTATACAGCCCGATTTAGTTTAAACCTTGTATTAGTATTAACAGTATTATACCGGTTATAGGATTCAAGCTATAACCGAGGCACACTAATTACTGATACATATTACTAGTTCGAACTACAATAAGGTGAGTTTCATGACTACACTTTATAAATTGTTTTATGAACTTTTAGGGGTGGAAATCATGTTTACACATACTTATATACTTGAAAGCTTGTGATGATGTGAATTATCTAAGCACTAACACTTGAAAGTCCCCACAAACACAAGTGATTAACTTCGTGCTGGTGACGTGTGGATAGTACTATCGGTTTTGACAAACCCAACTGAGATAGCCGGAGGGGTATGCTGGAACATGTTAACCCAGTTGCACATTTGTCATTTAAACTTATTACATTCTGCTATGCGGTGTTAGACCTGTTTGGGTTAAAGTGGCTGTTATTTGCTAACGGGATGTGCATGGGCAGGGGGTGTCCATGTGTTTTTAGCTCGTTTCAGTTTCACTTGTGACTTAGTATAAAAACATCATACACATACATACGTACATATTGTGAACTTTACGAACACGTATACTGGTTTTTTTCGTACTCGTGTAACTTGAATTTCACCAACTAGACGTAGTTGACCCGTTTTAACATGCTTTTCAGGTGAGCCGAAGTTGGAATGTTTGCTTACGTGCTCGGTGTTAAGAGTGAAGTTGAATCGCTATAGATAGATACAAGTATATAATAAATAATAAGTAGCTACGAGAACTTGTTATGTGTTTTTCGCCTAGTTTGTAAACTTAGTACCAACTAATTTAATATGATGTAAATTAGTTGTAAATTTTCTTTATAACAATGTGGTTGATACCAGATGTGTCTGTTACATTCCCGTATTACGCTTTCGCAATTACCTAATCTCGATTATCTCTGGCAATGAATATTATTTAATAATATATTGATGATTATCGGGATGAGCTCGAATGGGAAAGTGGGTTATTATGGTTCGGAACGTAATAACGGACTTGCTTGTATGAGGGAATTCGGGTGAGAATCGTTGAACGCTCGAATAGGTAAAAACGACAACATATGTGTAGAAAATATAATATTACTTATATATATGGGTGTGGATGTGTATAAATACGTGTACGTATCTTACTGGAGTTAATATTACACCTCGATATGATTAATATTATCGAGAAATATTATTCTTATTACTAACCCTTGCATAGAAGGACGTTGGGCTCCCGTCATCATGTGTTTGATGAGGAACCAGTGTTACCTATAGAATAAGAAGATCCGGAAAAAGACTCCGAGGGAGGAATAAACGAGAGTTCAGAGTATGTTGTAGTCCCTAGAATAGTACCTAGTAATGAGCTTGACTTACCAGACTATATGTGGGATAGTTACTCTCCTAAATCTCCACTTGGACTTCAGACAAGTGTCACCGGTATGTACCATTCCTCAAGTAGGAATCATAAATCCTCAATTCAAGGAGCACACCAAACCCCAGTTACTACACTTACACATAGATCATATCAAACCGTCTGTATACGAGTACTCTCAACAATATCATACATTTTCCCCACTCAGAATCGATTTACTATAGGGGTGAAACCTCACACCATTAGACCAATGATGTACCTCACCTTATATGGGACATATTTGCACCTGGTCATTAACTACCACCCTTAACTGACCCAGCATGGTTATGGGTATTGGCTGACGTAATAGATCACTCTATAGCTACATCTAAAAATATCCAGAGATGACGTGAGATGTATGAGTGCATTCTGACCTTACAACATATAGTATTGAACTATCACTGATGCTTATTCTCGTGGTGTTTGGAGGGGATGACAACTCAGTTGTGTATCGGAGTGATTGTAGTTTTGATGATGGTTTGTATGTGGCTGATGTACTATACACACACACACATATATATATATATATATAGGGATAGATATGGATCTGGTTAGTATGGTACCATGGCATATAATATTTTGATACTCCATGCAAGCATTTACTATCAGTATGCTATATTAACATGGAGGAGGATCGTGACCTATTATAAGTACTGACCCTTACTGGAGTAAGTGTGCTCGTCACTTAGTGACAAAATTGTGATACCCTTATAGAAGCGCTGGCCTTTATCAAGCTAAGCCTATGCGCTAATTCTGGATACAAATATGTACTGTAACAAATATGCGTAATCCAAATGTGTTCTTTGGTATACTAATGTGTTTATATACATGATTATTTTGTGATACACTACATGCTGGATTCAGTATTAAGTAATGTATATTTAGTATCATTATATAATGGCCCCAACGAAAACAGATACCATAACTGAGGCGGACGTGGCCAAAATGACTACTTGGCAAATGCAGTCGGTAATTCTGACTATTGTAGCGCAAGTTATTACCAACGTTAACGCAACTATGAATACAAATAATACGGCCACTAATACAATTACCCACCGGATACTAATAATGCTACTGGCATTAATTCCCCATTAAATACTAATACAACAACGGAGATTCCTACCTCGTTGAATAATAACACTGTCACGGATACTATTCCCCCATTGAAAAATATTGTTACTAACAATAATAATAATCCTCCATCGAACTTTAATACCGCTGGAAACACCGAACCCCCACCAAATACTAATACGACCACAGACGTTAATCTCCCGTCGAGCACAAACAATCGTAAAAATACAAATCCCCCGCAGCAGGGATGCTTGGTTGAATAATTTATGGCCGTGCAAACCTACATAGTTTAGTAGTAATGAAGGACCAAACAAATTGTAAATGAATTGAGAAAACCGAATTCTTTATTAACAACACTAACTGCCCGACAGACTGTACAGTTAAGTATCCACCTGCAGGTTTTTAGATCGTGCCTTAAAGTGGTGGAATATGATTGCACAAACTCGTGGAAAAGAGGCCATAAATCGTATGACTTGGATATAACTTAAAACCCTTGGGTTAAAGTATTCTTGCCAAATATATATAGAAATTGAAACACGAACTTCAGAATTTAGTAATGAAAGGTGCTGATCACTTGGAATACACCAGCCATTTTAACGAACTAGCGTGTTGAGTGCCATGGTTCGTTACTCCGGAACCTAGGAGTATAGAATACTACATTTGGGGATTAACCCTGGAAATGAAAGGTATAGTTGACTCATTAAACTATCCAACTCTTGAAAGTGCTTTGTAGCGAGCCGACTATATTTCATTTGACCTTACTGGGAACGGTATGTTTTGAATGGAAGGGGAATTGTCAGGTATGAAACAAACCGATTATGCATCTAATGATACAAAGAGTAACCACAGGATAAACGCACAAGTCCTACAATCCAGATATATGCCATGAACAGCTACGATGTTAGACAAGATGCGTATATATGCCACAATCTAAGACAAGATGTGCTTAGATTGTGACGTGCTTTTTGTTAGACTATGAAACTTTTCAGGATAATTAGGGATCATATAAGTGAGTCCCTGTACAAATTTGATAATATTTTGACAAACGGATAATATTTGGCGGTTTTATTACCTTTTATTAGCGTTTATTTATGAAAAATAGCTTAACTTCTTTAAAAATTATGAACTTTGAATTGGAACTCAAAAATGTGATGGTAAGATCACTGGTAAACTGGATATCTTTAAGTATAATTTGTGTTTATGTGTTTTAATCCGGTTATAACAGCCGAAAAAAGCCCAAAAAGGAACTTTGGCCAAAGAATTAGGTCTAATAATTTTATGATCACTCAAAAAAATTATCGGTTAATTATAACACCTAATATGATTTTTATAAATAAATATCTAAGTGTAAAAATTCTAAAAATATTTTTATAAAATTCTACAGATTTTATTTTATTTTACAAAAATTCTCATAATTCATATATAATTATATAAATAGTTATGATAATTTAATGATTTAAATTATATATGTTTTGACAAAACCGGCAGCATTATGTTTAACGAACTGACTGGTATGTCAAAACGTCAAAAGTGGTCAAATATCATAGTTTTGAATGGATTTGAAAAAAAATGAACTTTTTACGTGATTTCTGGATAGTTCGGGTGGATTGTACACGTTTTGTATAATTAAACCCGTATGAAAACTGCGACCAATCCAGATACCGTAACCTTAAATTTCTTTTATAAATCAAATTATTTTTTATCAAACAATATGTTTACTTAAGTTTGTATGATCGTACCTATTTCCGAAACGCGTAAACGATCAACTTGGACTGGCACGAAAAACGATGAAACTGAGCCAAGTCTTGTTTTAAACATTTCTTAATGTACAACGTCACAATCTAAGACTACTGACATGTTATGAGCCTAACAGCCATACCCAGACTAGTTATGCAACCCGATTTAGTTTAAACATTATATTAGTATTAACAGTATTATACCTGTTATAGAATTCAAGCTATAATCGAGGCACACTAATTACTGATACATATTCCTAGTTTGAACTACAATAAGGTTAGTTTCATGAACCCACTTTGTAAACTGTTTTACGATCTTTAGGGGCAGAAAACATGTTTTCACATACTTATATACTTGAAAGCTTGTGATGATGTGAATTATCTAAGTACTAACACTCGAAAGTCTGCCCAAACACAAGTGATTAAATTCATGTCGGTGACGTGTGGATAGTACTATCGGTTTAACAAACCCAACTGACAGAGCCGGAGGGGTATGCCGGAACATGTTAACCCAGTTGCACATTTGTCATTTAAACTTATTACATTCTGCTATGTGGTGTTAGACATAGCACCTGTTTGGGGCAAAGCGGCTGATAAATGCCAACGGTAGTGCATGGGCAGGGGTGGCCATGTGTTTGTAGCTCACATACATACATACATACATACATACATACATACATACATACATACATACATACATACTAGACGAGTTGACCCATTATACTGGTTTACGAACACGTATACTGGTTTTCGTTCGTACTCGTGAAACTTGAAACTCACTAACTAGACGTAGTTGACCCATTATAACATGCTTTTTAGGTGAGCCAAAGTTGAAATGATTTGCTTATGTGCTCGGTGTTTAGAGTGAAGTTGAATCGCTGTAGATAGATACAAGTATATAATAAAGAATAAGCAGCTACGAGAACTGGTTATGTGTTTTTCGCCTAGTTTGTAAACTTAGTACCAACCAATGTAATATGATGTAAATTAGTTGTAAATTTTCATTATAACAATGTGGTTGATATCAGGGTGTCTGTTACATTCCCGTCTTACTCTTCCACAATTACCTAGTCAGGGTGTGACAGTTTTCTTTATCTATATTAATTTATCTTGTCTTTTTTCAAATACGAATTGTAATGTCTTTGAGGGCATTGAATTATTTCGATTTGAACTATTAATCTTTTGCATACCCTATCTTATGAATAAAACTTATTTTATTAAATTGTTATAAAAGCCTACTTCTATCTTGTTTACATATCCTCCGTTAACCTCAATTATTAATAAGTTACTGTTTTTTCAACTTTCATGACTTAAACTTTTGTGTTAAAAGATGTCTTAGAAATTCTTTTATTTTATCTAAATCCACCGCAACTTTCAAAATGTTTTATACATTGGTTTTATAATTAAAACTCCTTGAAACTTTTGTTTCCTAAAAATCATGTATTTTCAAACATTTGTAAACCCACACGATTAGAAAAATCATGTGGACCATCCGACGATAACAATAATTATGATCCGGAACATAATTATCGAAATCCCCGCATGGAAATCATAATGCGTACAATTGTGTGTGGTACTATGGAATCGAAAATAGTTGGGATAACAGTAAAAATGTAAAGTTGATAAGGACATGGTGGATACGCAGCTGATACATCCTATATATAAGTGGCCTTATCGGAATTTCATTTGGAGCGTTGTTTCAACTATTAGAAGTTCTGCATTATGTTTGTCTGATCACCAAAAACAAAAATTCAAAATAAAATGCATCTAGTTTCCGGACACTGTGAGTCTTTATGCGGCTTAATCATTAGGGTATTCAGAAGCCTGGATATTTCAAAAGTTTATAGAGCAAAACCAAAGTCATTAAACTTGATCACTATTGTACAATTGTATAATCTAATTACTGACTTGATCAAAATCCGCTATTAGTGATGTGCGAAACGCGGTCTATAAAAACCTAACCTAACTTAAACACTCTAGTTTTAAATTTATAAATCTAGACTCTCCTAATGCTAGACCACTAGACAGGCAAGTGTACTTATCAAATGTAGTAAAGCCTAATGAAGTCCGGATGTCGAACCCACAGGACACTAGTGACACCTAAACTAGACTCTGACTAATAATTAAATAAATAGATTTAATTGATTTTTGTGTTTTTTAATTATTAACTAGAAATTAAATAATACTTAAACTAAAACTGACACGAACATATAAGGGTGGAACTCAAATAGGGGAAACGACTACCTAGGTAAGGAATCCTACTAGTCAACTCGTAAACTCTCGGAATTAGATTTATAATTGGTACCATATTCTAAAATATGAAACTTAAGGAATAACTAAAGTATGCTAGATCACCTCCCGGTCTCACCAACAGTACCTAAGAACCCTAAATATCACGTAAAGCTCAACGGTTAAATGGTTCGGATCACCTCCAGGTCTCACCTTACCTAACTATGCTAAGGTACCCAAAGATTAAATCACCTTCCGGTCTCCCTAATCACAAAACACCCTAAGGCGTAAAGGGGTATTCTTATTGAATTCGGTTTAATTCGGATCTGTAAGAATCTAAAGGATCTAGGGTAAGTCACTCCCGTGCAATCACTACCCAAACCAGCAAAAGATCAAAACATGTGACACTTAATTACCTCCCGGTCTCTCAAGTGACAGAATATAAGGTATCACTAAACTCGCAATTACCGTTCCTATGAAAAACGTTAACTATAAACCATAAACTAGTTACAAACACACAGTACGTAACCTAATATGCATCAATACATGGAAGACATTCACAAAGACGCATATGGAACAAAAATAGATAATAAATTAATACCAAATACGCATATGCATCACAACCAAATACAAATAAAACATTACCAAAACATGAACCAATCAATAATAATCCAAGACCGAAAATAAAACGAGTCTAAAAATATTCATCCAAACCCAGGCGGTATAAAGTTTAGCCAATCATAATTGCGAATGAAACAAAGATAAAATATATATTGCAGTTAATCGTAAAAAGAAATAAAAATAATTGAGCTACTAGCCTGGTTAAATTAATTGAGCAGCCTGCTAGGTTAAATTAATTCACGTGCTTGCCCGCTTCTTATTTTCTTTCTAGAAATTGCAATGAGACTTTGAGCAGCTAGGCTGCTAGCTTCTTGATTTCTATTCTCGCACAATGCAGGGGTTGAACCTTCTGACTTCTGCTCAAGCTCCACAGTCCACAGGGGGCGCCCAACTTGATGCCCCCTACGTGGGGTTCTCTTTTGTTCTTTTTGATCTCCTTTTATTTATTTTTTTTATTTGCTTCCTGTCCAAGTCATTCTTGTAGCCGACTTTCCTCTATTTAATACCCAATATTCTTTCTTTAATTATCATATTCGGTCCAATGGGTTGCAACCCAAGTTCATTTGGATTGTGGACTTGCTGTGCTATGTTTGTTAGTGGGCCCCATCGCATACTATTAGCATTTGGGTACATGGGCGTTGTACAAATTTCACAGTTAATTCAAAGAAAGAAAGGAAACATTTAATATATTATATTGAAATTAATCGTGACATATTTGATTCTTTGTTCTTTCTTACATTTACATTTCTTTAATTATTTTGTATATTTTTTTTTTCTTTTCATAACTACATGATTTTAATATTATAATGATAATGATAATAACAATAGAAATAGTAGATAGTATATAATACTAATATAAGACGTTAATTCGGCCATTTACTTCTTGGTCTTTCAAGTTTAGAAAACCTACAACAATTTAGCTTGTTGTCGTTTGAAAGCTTTAAAATCCAAATACCAGTCAATCGAGGGTACATTTTAATTAAAACAACCCTAAAGCAACTAAAAGTGTAGGAAATAGTTATAAAATTTATATATAATTTAGCTCATATCAATTAGTCATACATTGTTCCTCCCTTGCGCGCGTCTCAATATCAATAAAAAACGGACCCCAAGGGATACAATGTATTTAAGCCTACAAATGAACTCGTGCATATTCATTCATAGTAAAGGAAACTTGGTCTATTGCTTAATAATAAGTATCTATAAAAGTCCTAATTTTGATCAGCAACATAATGGTTTAAGTTAAGTTGGGGTGATACCGTAAAAGTCAAATTAAGCATGAATCGAGATTAGAGGCTGATAATTTCTGATATTTTGTTCTTTAATTAAAAATTAAATCATATCACAAAAATACTTGAAGGTTTGTTATAAGATTTAAGTGGAAAATAATATCAATGATCGACTTAACATCAGTCATAATAGCGCTGAAATATAAAACTGCGATGGAAGGACAATTTGGTCAATATGATTCTTTGCTTAACTCACAAAAATATGTACTGCTTTTGTAGAATAGTTTTCATATTTATTTTTGTTTTTATTTGCCTTTTAATTTGAAACTATTCAAAAAAAATCCAAAATATTTTGTTTCTCTATTTTTTTGTTTTCTTCTTTATTTTCGATTTTCGAGCTAAAAGGTACATTTTTGAGAAGAAAACACCAAAAAGATTTTCACAATGTTATTTAATTCTTTTATTTATTTCATTAAATTATTTTTTTAACTTATGTGATTTGAACGCAAAACACGTTAAGGTATTGCATCTTACTCCAGCTGGTACGATTTTTAAGGTAAAGTTTATCGGGACACGGGTTTCGATGCCATATTTAATATTTGAAATTTAAGATGAAAAAGGTTTGAATTTGTAAATAGATTAATATAACGGCTATTCGTTATGAGATGTCATAACTAATAGAATCCATTCGCTATCAATATGGATAACGAATGAGGGTCATTTATGTCTTAATTTGGATAACGAATCAGTGCATTCGTTATCGTCATTCGCTTCCGCTACAATGACAACGTATGACCCTATTCGTTATCATTGATAACGAATGAAGAACGAATCTAAATTGATTCGTTTTGTGTTTTAAGCGCTTATTCATTTGTTAACGGGATTAACGAATGAACCAACGAATAAAACCATTCGTTAAATTTGAATTAACGAATGGGCTCATTCGTTGTCTGGGAATGTGTTCAAGGGTTGTCACTTATAATGAACAGTGGTTGAACGAAAGGTCTCATTCTTTCACCTCGTTATTCGCACTCACATACCAGAACCTTTGCAAAATTTTCTCAGAATTTTAATCTTCACCAAATCACGTTTTGATCATTGTTTCAGAATCATAAGGTAAAGGCGATCAATACGTAGTAAATTTCGTCAAAACCCATGGTCGATTCATGGGTTAATTAATCAATTTTGTCATCGGGTTTTAACCTGTTAACATAAACCACATTTCTATCGATTTTTAACTTAAATGGTTGTTTAGGTTTGATTATCGTTGTTCATGCAAATATATTCATGCTTAAATTATGTTATTTCATCGTGATACATGTGCTAATTGGAGTTTCAATTGCATGTTGACCGTCAGTGTTCTAATTAATTTTGACTTTGTATAGTTGGGGTCAAAGTTGATTATTACTATGTTCATTCGTTATAGCCAACGAATGGACATTCATTCATGCTTTAGATCCATTCGGGGATCCATTCGTTAAGATTAAATAACGAATTAGTTCATTCGTGTGTTCTGATAACGAATGAACTTACATTCGTCATGATTGATTCCTTATCAATCATTCACTATTTTTATCATAACGAATCAGGTCAATCGTTATAACGAATGATCTCATTCGTCATAAGGAATTAACGAACATTTGAAGAATAACGGATGACACTTATCAATTATTTTCAAAATTAAACTTTTAATTATTAAATAATTTAATCAGTAATGTTCGTTTTTGCTATTTCTCGGGTTTCTGTATTTTCAGAAATGGCAGATGAAATTGTACAAGAGGCTCTAGTTGTTGATCAACAGTAAGTTCAGCATCAACAAGATCCTGAGATCTCGCTCCTGCCTTTTGACAAAAAGCAGAACATATTGCTTTTGTTCAAAATAACTTTGCCAATCAGGACGTATTCGAAGATATTATAGCTTTCTTATGACGATCTCGCATCCACTATGCCATTACTGCTAACGTATCGGTCCACTTCAGCATTATTCGTCCTTTCTGGACTTCGGCACATTACGTAGATTTGTAGAATCATATTGTCACAGAAGTCAATAACAATCTGATAGTTATATCTCCTGGGGTTATCAGACGAGTGCTAATATTTGCGGATAACATGGATATTCCATGTGAGTTTGACAAGCTGATGATACGTGGATTGTTTCGACGTACATTTTATTAATGAGACCTTGATCGTTCCCCATACAACAAGGTGTACTTGTGCGCTCCGTACAAGTACCTATTACATGTTCTTATACATTGCCTTAGGGGATGCAAAGGTGGATACGACGAGTGTTGGATTATGCTACAATCGGCATTCATAGCTCTTATTTTGAACAAGCCATTCAACTTTTCTAAGTTTGAGAAAAAGAACGGTTAAACAAAGTCGGTTTTGCATGAAACTTAGTAGCATAGTAAATCGGACCTTATTATGTAATAAAGTTTCAAACTTGACGATTAAAATGGACTTAATGAAGTTATGGTTATGAACGGCTCATAAAAGAAACCCTAGATCTAGTTTTAAACATCTTTTGCCCTAAAGGTTCAAACTTTATGGTTGCAAGGGTCAAGTCTTAGCCGGAAATGGTCATGGGAACGTTTACGGGTTAAGGTAATATCATAATAAAGGTTTAAAGGTTGAAACATAAAATGATAGTGGGTTTAAGGACCAAACCCGTAGCCTTCGGCCCATTCGAATACATGTGGCCTTCAGCTCATTCGATTACAAGTCTTATGTTCGAATACATTAGCTATAATCGACTGGTTTCAACTCGATTACAAGGCCTTTATTCGAATACAATGAGGACATCGTTTACAACTTATACTCGATTACAATTATGGATATCGATTACATCTTATACTCGATTACATGAAAGTCGCAGACAATAGGATTTTCGATTACATTTCATAACTCGAATACATTTATATGACTCGCTTACGATGATCAAGTTTGATTACAACGGGCTAGTTCGCATGCATTGGAGCTATTCACGTACATGGTCTAAGCTCGATTACAAAAGACTTGTTCACATAAAATGCCTAATCGATTACAAGCTATGTTTGCATACATGTTGTGACTCGATTACACTAGGCTCATTCGAATACAAGTGTGGTTTGGATACAAGGAGGTATTCAGTTACAGATACCATTTACATGTATTCAAATGAGTTGAGTGACCCGAGCACTATATACACATATATGATAGTATGCAAGGACATACTTGAATACCTAATAAATAATACTAAAACAATGGGTACCTTGTATTCAAATACATTAGGGTTTATGGAATAAAATATTCTAAGTAATTGTAATCTAAAACAAGGCCATTAGATTAAACCAGACTTAGCCATTTTGGCTGATATACAACTAGGACAAGTATTGATACGTGTTATGTTTTCAAGGAACTCATTTTGGCTGATATACAACTAGGACAACTAGCCATTTTGGCTGATATACAACCAGACTTAGCCATTTTCTAGCCCCATTTCCTTGTTATGTTTTCGGGGCTGTGTGCATACTAGATGTGATAGTTAATAAACTTACCTTAAATGGTAAGTGTATGCCATGTATAATTTGTATGTTATTTATATATATCTTAAATGTGAATGAAAGCTTGTCGATACGTGAACGATCTTCGGATATTGCAGGTGCTGACAAGGGAGGTATGTATAAGATTGCTGAATGTGTATGATAGATATATGTACAACATATGAGTATTAATAAATGGTTAAAGAAAGTATATGTATGTTACGGTTATCTAAAGATAGTATGTACAAAGATGAAGAAGTAAGGGATCAGACCCTAATAATATCTGAGATAGAGAAGAAAGGGATCAGACCCTAATAATATCTGAGATAGAGAAGAAAAGAGGGACCAAACCCTAATAATATATGAGATAGATAAGAAAGGGATCAGACCCTAATAATATCTGAGATAGACAAGGAAAGAGGGATCAGACCCTAATAATATCTGAGATAGACAAGAAAGGGATCAGACCCTAATAATATTTGAGATAGACAAGGAAAGAGAGATTAGACCCTAATAATATCTAAGATAGAAAGGGCAGTAAATAGATAGTACTAAAATAATATAGTATGAATGTATGTATGAAATTATGTAATGAAAGTAATTTAGTAAAGTAATTAATATGAATCTTCGGATGCATTATTGAAGGTTAGTGTATGTGTTGATTGATGTGTGATTAACTAGAACTCACTCAGCGTAGCTGACTTTTTGTATGCACGCAGGTGAGTAGGACGAGACATATGGCTTGAGCGGGGACACATGATAGAAGAATAAGAGTATGGCATCTGAAGACGCTTGATGTTTTATATTTAATGTTTTAATTTGAAAGACGAAAGTGTTTTAAGACATGTTATGAAATATTATTGTAATGTTATGAAAGATTTAGATTCCGCGTAAAGTTTTAATTAACTATGATATTTAGAACTGTGTTTATGAGTAAATCAAACGTTCAAGGTAGGGCCCCGGGATCGAGGCCTTACAATTTGGTATCAGAGCATAAGTTCGAGAGAATTAAGCATCCTTCATGCTTAGTCTCGAACAGAGAATGGGATTTAAGTAAGAAAAGAAAGAATATGCCAATTCAAGAAAGTCATGTGTCTCTCAAGCAAGCTCGGTAACGGTAAGTTGCATGATTAAGTTCATGTAAAGATTTGAAATATATGTACATGCACGTTAAATGAAAGTGGAAGAATATATGAATGTTAGCATAATTGCTAGAGAAAGAATGTGTGTATGCTAGCTTAACTTCTAGGGATAAGAATGTAGGTTACATGTATGTTACATGATTGTGTGAGAAGTAGGAACTAGCACAAGTGAAATCATAAAGGGAAGTATGTAGAACCTGAGGAGTAATGTAAAGAGTTAATTACACTTGGCCACTATTTTTAATTACTTACCTTACGAATCATGTGCTAATTAATTCCTAGAGTGATAACGTTTTTATTTCCTTAGAGTTAAGATAGATGACCGATACAAAGGAGGTCGTACCGGATGCTGTGGTAAGACATGTTCCAACCAGACACCCTTTTTGAAGAAGGTGACAAAGCGATATACGAAAATAGTAGGACTTCAACTTTAGGAAGTAATGAAGAAGGATCACACTTGGAGCTTGTAGTCAAATATTAATGGAGTCGCTTAATTGTTTCGCACTACAATGCCAACAGTGTTCGCTGAAGCATCAAAGGCAGCCCGAACTGGGAAGTCCAAGTGGAAGCAACGTGAAAGAAACGGAGATAAGCCAACCAGAATGAGTCAAGAAATGTAGTATGTCATCAATGGTTAACCCCATAAAGGAACTTGTTGGGTTCGTGAATAACAAAGCGAATGATGAAAAAAGCAGAGATGATCGAGAGGGACGGGTGAATGTCGAGGCATCCTAATTAAAAAGGAATGAAAGGATGAGACTAAATAGTGTAGCGGATATGAAAGAAGATGCTAAGAAGAAGGTAGTTGTGTACCTGAGACTTTACGGAAGAGACCACTAGTGATACTTTTGTTAAAGTATGAGGATGGTTAAGAATTGTATAGTAGAACTAGAGGGACGTGAGTTCCTTGCTACTCTTTATGTTCAACCTTAAGAGAGTTCGATGTAATTTGGGAATGGATTTGCTGTTTGAGCCTAAGGCTGATATAACATGTAAGAGTAAGTTGATAAGGTTTAAGTCTTTGGATGGCGGTAGGTTAACGAGTTATAGTATTAAGGAAAGTTCAGGGCTTAAAGTCTGATGATAAAAGCTGAAGGTTTATTAAGATGAGGGTTCAATGCCTACCTGGCCTATGTTGTCAAAGCTACAGCCGAGATAAAAGAAGTGAAAGATGTTCCTGTAGTGTGTGACTATCAATAAGTGTTCACAAAGAACCTTCTAGGGTTACCACCGGAACGAGGAGTATAATTCCAGATAGAGTTAATACCAGGAGCACAACCTGTCGTGAAAGCACATTACCGCCGGGCGCCTTCCCAGATGAAAGAGTTAATGTCCCAACTATCAGAACTCCTCGACGAAGGTGTTTGATGCCGAGTATTTCCCTACGGGGTGTACCGGTGATGTTCGTGAAGGAAAAAGACGGAAGTATGAGAATGTGTATAGATTTCTTCGAGCTGAACAAGCTTACTGTGAAGAGTAGGTATTTGTTACCACATATTGATGATTTGTTGATCAAATGCACGGTGCGAGTTGGTCCTCTTGAAAGAGGAAGACATCCCTATGACAACGTTTCAGACACGATATGAACACTAAGAGTTCTCGTGATATCGTTGGGATTGAAGGATACTCCGGAAACATTTATGGTTATGATGAATAAGGGTATGTTATCAGATGTTGGACAAATCTGTCAATGCTCTTATTGATGATAATCTTGACATATTCAAGGAATAAGTCCGACCATGATGAACACTCGAGAGAAGTGTTGGAGATGTTGAAGAAAGAGTAACTGTATGCTAGGTTTTCAAGGAGTACCATTGATACAAGTTATAAGAGTGTGGATATCTCTTCAAGAAAAAAGAACGGAATATACGAGAAGATGGGTAAAGCTGATAAAAGAATTGTTATTTGCAATCAAGTATTATCCTGGCGGGGCTAATGTGGTCGCTGACGGCCGTGAATGTGAAGGAATTATTTCAACAATTAAGTCATATAAGTTAGTTAGTACTTCGAATTGCATGAGCAAGATCCACCAGGCACGATTAAAAGTTATAAAGGATGAGAGCAAGATGAAAAAGAAATGAATTCCCCAGTTACAATAAGAATTGAAGGATAATAATTATGATGTGAAAATCAGATTTGGTCGCCTGAGGCTTTCACGTCATGGAGATCTTCAGGGCCAAATCCTAGGTGAAGGTTATAAGTCTAGATACTTGGTTTACATCGAAGCATCAAAAGGAAAGATGTTAGTTACAATGAAGGCATATACTAATGAAAGTGAAATGCTTATGTAGAATTCAAATGAAGATGAGTCTAGTGTATTTGACAGCTGTGGATAGACATGACACTTGACCTACACGGATAAGAACAACCACAAGTGTTACGAATGTGGAGCCGAAAGTCACACCGCAAGAGGATGCTAGAAACCAAGGACAAAAGATGGAAGACAAGCAAGGAAAGCGTAGATATGGTTTAGACTTGCGTTTATTTGAATTGAGTCTTAACACGAATGATTAGTGTTGTGGTAGATAATCATGTGATCATGAGAAGGGAGTCATCTAGAACGATAAATACAAAATGGTATTGCCAATGCCTATATGAAGGTCAAGATATGCTCGGAAAGGAAGTCGGTTAAGACGATAGTTTTTGATATATCAGACGGCCTGATATGTAGCAGCAAACAACAATGGATTCATAGTACAAGGTGAGACTTGATTAGTCAAGAAAAGGAAGATGTATCATCATGGATTTCATGATCAAGCTACCTTAGACAGCTATAACTCATGAGCCCTACGTGTTGATATAGAGCTGAGAATGAAAGAAGGTTTAAATGGTAACTTAAAGAGTTTTCCAACAAGTTATATTATGGATGTGCTCAAGTATTGCAAGAAGTGTTCTATCTCAAGGAATAGACAAAGGGATTTTAAGAAGTAATCCTTTAGGAGAAATTGGAAAATTTTCCTTTTTGGAATTAATATGTTTTAAACATATTGCAAATCTGTATACTTGCTAAAAGTTGTAATTGGACAGAAGGGTCATCCAGAGCTAAGTGTTGTGATAGTAAGTGTAACGTGTCCATTTGAACGAAAAGAAACAAAATCATGCGTAAGGAGATGATGGGGACTTGCAAAGTCTGGATAAGGAAGCATATCATCGAGGACTTCATGGACAGTCTACCTAAGAAAGCTAAAATTAATTAACATCACTCGTTAATTGTAAGAATAAGGATAAACCGGTAAGTCAGGAAGCTAAATAAATGATGTGAATACAGGAAGTATTCCTTTTACAAGGACTAAGCAGGTTTTGAGGACGAAACCTCTTATAAGGTGGGTAGACTTGTAACATCCCAAAACTTCTTAGAATAATATTTAATATATTATTTAATTATGGTGGAAAAGATTACTAGAGTTAGTAGAGAAATAATAAAATAATAAAGATGGAAGGATAAGTAGGCTGCTAATTAGATTTAATTAATTATGGATCAAAAAGGAAATATGGACCTAAGTTCCATGGACTTAAAGGAGTATAATTATCTTTTATAACCCTAATCCTTTCTATTTCCATACATCTCTACACCATAGCCTACACCATCAAAAACACACATTTCTCCTATTCCCGTTTTTGAGAAAACCACCCACAATGACACAAATATTCCCGGAGATCTAACCGTCAGATCGGTCTCAAATTTTATCTGAGTGTTCATGGTATAGAAATGAAGATTTTCACCAATTAGATCTTCGATCAGAGGTCGGCAAGTCTAGTTTGTATCAGCAAAACCATAGCAGCTCAAAAGTGAAGATTCCGGCGAATGTTCAGCTGTTCCGGAGACAGTAGCTGCGGTTTACGGCAAAGGCGAGCTAATGGGTTTGTAGATTGGGACAAGACGATTCCATGGCCGCTTGAATCACTCAAATCGGAGTTCGTTAGATATGTTTTGGGCCTCTCGAGTGATTTTAGACAAAAACCTCAAAGGTACGTTTTTGTTAATAAGGCTTACTTTTCATGAGCGAATTTACATGAAAATTGATAGGATGATAGATCGGGTCATAATTATTGATAAAGTAATCAACTTGATAGTAAACGGGTTATTTGGTTCGTTTCGGGTAAAACGAGTAGCGTTCGGTTTGAGAAAAAGAACTGGTAAACGAAGTCGGTTTTGCATGAAACTTAGTAGGATAGTAAATCGGACCTTATAATGTAATAAAGTTTCAAACTTGACGATTAAAATGGAATTAATGAACTTAAGGTTATAAACCCTAGATCTAGTTTTGAACATCTTTAGCACTAAAGGTTCAAACTTTATGGTTGCAAGGGTCAAGTCTTAGCCGGAAATGGTCATGGGAACGTTTACGGGGTAAAGTAATATCATAATAAAGGTTTAAGGGTTGAAACATAAAATGATAGTGGGTTTAAGGACCAAACCCGTAGCCTTTGGCCCATTCGAATACATGTGGCCTTCAGCTCATTCAATTACAAGTCTTATGTTCGAACACATTAGCTATAATCGAATACATGGTTCCAACTCGATTACAAAGCCTTTATTCGAATACAATGAGGAAATCGATTACAACTTATACTCGATTACAATTATGGATATTGATTACATCTTAAACTCGATTACATGAAAGTTGCATACAATATGATTTTCGACTACATTTCACGAATACATTTATATGACTCGCTTACAATGATCAATTTCGATTACAATGGGCTAGTTCGGATGCGTTGGAGCTAGTCGCGTACATGGTCTAAGATCGATTACAAAAGACTTGTTCACATAAAATGCCTAATCGATTACAAACTATGTTCGCATACATGTTGTGACTCGATTACACTAGGCTCATTCGAATACAAGTGTGGTTTGGATACAAGGAGGTATTCGGTTACAGATACCTTTTACATGTATTTAAATGAGTTGAGTGACCAGAGCACTATATACATATATATGATAGTATTCATGGACATACTTGAATACCTAATAAATAATACTAAAACAATGGATACCTTGTATTCAAATACATTAGGGTTTATGGAATAAAATATTCTAAGTAATTGTAATCTAAAACGAGGCCATTAGATTAAACCAGACTTAGCCATTTTGGCTGATATACAACTAGGACAAGTATTGATACGTGTAACTTATATACAGTTAGCATACCTCAATTAAAGAAAGGGATTACGATTAACGGAGAGCGAAATATGATCCGGGTGAGTTTCTAGCCCCATTTCCTTGTTATGTTTTCGGGGCTGTGTTCATACTCAATGTGATAGTTAATACACTTACCTTAAATGGTAAGTGTTTGTATGTTATTTATGTATATCTTAAATTAGAATGAAAGCTTGTCGGTACGTGAACGATCTTCGGATATTGCATGTGCTGACAAGGAAGGTATGCATAAGATAGCTGAATGTGTATGATAGATATATGTACAACATATGAGTATGAATAAATGGTTAAATAAAGTATATGTATGTTACGGGTGTGTAAAGACAATATGTGCGAAGATGAAGAAGTAAGGGATCGGACCCTAATAATATCTGAGATAGAGAAGAAAAGAGTGACCAAACCCTCATAATATATGAGATAGATAAGAAAGGGATCAGACCCTAATAATATCTGAGATAGACAAGGAAAGAGGGATCAGACCCTAATAATATCTGAGATAGACAAGAAAGGGATCAGACCCTAATAATATTTGAGATAGACAAGGAAAGAGAGATTAGACCCAAATAATATCTAAGATAGAATGGGCAGTAAATAGATAGTACTAAAATAATATAGTATGAACGTATGTATGAAATTATGTAATGAAAGTAATTTAGTAAAGTAATTAATATGAATCTTCGGATGCATAATTGAAGGTAAGTGTATGTGTTGATTGATGTGTGATTAACTAGAACTCATTCAGCGTAGCTGACTTTTTGTATGCACGCAGGTGAGTAGGACGCGACAGCTGGCTTGAGCGGGGACACATGGTAAAAGAATAAGAGTATTTCATCTGAAGACGCGTGATGTTTTATATTCAATGTTTTAATTTTGAAAGGCGAAAGTGTTTTAAGACATGTTATGAAATATTATTGTAATGTTATGAAAGTTTTAGATTCCGCGTAAAGTTTTAATTAACTTTGATATGAATAAATCCAACGTCTAAGGTAGGGCACCGGGATCGGGGCCTTACACTAGCACCCCGTCACTCACATCGATGACTACGATCAATTTAGATCCAAGGCTTGGCAAAATTTGTCATTCTGTGCTATCTCCGGTGCCAAGGCCTTCCGTTGCTTCAATGGTGATTCCTCCTACACCGACGATGATGACTACAAATCCCTTGGACATCTCATTTTTGAGAATCAGCCATCCACAAGGTCCGGTGCAGCCAGTACCGGCTACATTTCATGCTTTGCCCCTACCCATCAGATGGACATGCTTTTGAGTCTAATTCACTTATATGAGAATCAAATGGCGGCTGATCGTCAGGCTCAAGAACAGATGATGACAAATCAATGTCGTCTGATGGGGTACATATCATATTTCCAAAAGGAAACAAAAGAGCTGTGTGAGATTGTGGCGGCTCAGTGGGTGAAGATCAAGGAGCAGGAAGATCTCATTCTTCAGCTAACATGTAAGGATGATGTGTTAAAGAAGCTGAAGAATGATAATGATGATGAAAAAGATCCTGATGCTCCGGGTGCTGGTGGAAGTAAGCCGAAACAAGCTCACGACTCATATTCTAGGGCTGGTACTAATGATGGTGGTTGTGGTGAAGGCAATGATCGACAGATAGTTGTCTACCAGGACTCGACATATGTTCAACCTATCGAGTCGATCAAAGCCAACACTATCTTATTTATGGATTTTGAAAAAGGGGAGGTGATGAGCACTGCCAACGCGGATGAGATTGAAGAAGGACAATTCGTCGATTATGCCCTGACTCCCAAACATATTTCACTATTATTAGGGCTGAACGATGAAGAGCTAGACGCGTAGGAGGCTGAGGAAGAAGTGTAGGCCATTAATGATGATGAAGTGCTGCTTGGTGCGAGTATTCCACCCGAGAATATGTCATTTATCTATGAAGAAGAGGAGATCGAGATGGAAGATGTCACAACAGAGGAATACCCTGATCTGTATCATCGTTCAAACGTTGATCAGGTTGTTCCCACATTTACTAAAGATTATGTTAAAGCTGCTGAAGATCATCTAGAGAAGACTACAAAGAAGAAAGAAAAGATGCCTGAAAGAGAGTCTGATCCATCAAAAGCAGACATCTTAGGCTGGTTCGAGAATCACAGCAAACGAGCTCATAAGATTATTGAAGCTTACAGGTACGTCGATCGAGAACAACAACCGGATGCTGCTGCACGAGCTAAAGCAAATCAAAGGACTACATTAAAAGCCGTGAAAACAGTTAAAGGTGATATTGTTTCTTGATTGTATGAGTCTGAATTGAAAGTATGTATAATTAAGTGGTAGAACGGCGTTCAACATTTTCAATACATCACTAACGTTCTCTCACTATCGAGGTGGGATGTGCGGACACTAGCTAATAGGCCGTTTATTAATCGTGGTAGAGATCGATTAGCAGAATGGTTTCATCAACATCTGCTCTTCGAGGTCAACCATGGATTTAAATTCTTTAAGCTACAAGTCCCAACTCGTAAGTACATTGATGAAATTGATCCTCATACGTGTTGGAGGAAACTTGTCCTTAAAGTTAAACAGCCTAAGACCATGAAACATGTATCGGTGAAGAATTTTCCACAGAGTCTTCTCCTATCGTTCAATCGATGGTACTACGATAATCGGATGGGCGAGGCGGTCATTGTGCTGGAAAAAGGCTTGAAGACCAGCTTCATACAAGTCATCGATCCGATGTAGCTCGTTAACTTATCAGAGACCGACAATGACGTATTATTTGAGAACAAGATTTTGATTGAACGTCATTAAGACTATGATCGAGCTATGAAATTCCAACGCGTTGTGCGTGTGTGTCATGCGTTCGGGATTCATAGTTTCCGAGATTGGAAGATGAAGAGGTTCAAGTAATTTAAAGACAAAGAGCTCAAGACGAGGGGGTGTTTGTTAGTGCACGGTTTTATCATCTCGAGTCTTTGTAATAGTCTTTTTTAATTAATTATTATTTTAATGTAAAAGGGCATTTGAGTAATTATGACTCATTCGTTATGTCAGGCTCATTCGTTAATGATGTTTAACGAATGAGCCCATTCGTTGTTAATTATAGTTCATTCATTAAGGATGTTTAACGAATGAACCTTAATCGTTATATGTAAATGTCCATTCATTAAGGATGTTTAACGAATGGACCTTAGTCGTTATGTATTAGATCCATTCGTCATGGAATGTTGACGAATGGGGTATGGCGAATGAGTCATTCGCTATACCATATTGATAACGTATGTAAGGAATATGAATGAAGGCCATTCGTTATGGGATGTGTAACGAATGGCATCTCGTCTTCTATATAAGGCTGTTTATGACTTAAGTAATTTAAGTGTTGATATAACGTATACCGTTACTCTTTCAATTTATTCTCTCAATACTTCTACTAACATTTTCGACCATTATCTAATACACAACGTATATCACATAACTAGATCCAAGATCTAATCAATATGACTAATTCGTATTCATTGAAGCTCGATTCGGTGTTCAACATTTATTAATATAATATAAAGATTTTATCAAAAATTGCAATTATGTCCTTAATCTGTAAAGAGGGAAACAAAATGGGTTAAAAGTATAGTTTAGGGTATAAGTTGTATATGATTGAAAGTTAATATTAACTAAACATAATAAAAAAAAGATAAAATATTACTAATTTGATAATCGCGATATTTTTATTGATAAATTTTCTAGAATATAAAAACGGGTCGGCTAATATGAATCGGAAAAACCGAGTTGTTAAAGTCTCCTCTACTTTAGGGAATTTTATCCCTAAGTTAAAGGATATTATAACAAAACCATTAAATTTTGAAGAAAGGAAAATTTGAGAGAACGTCATAGAGACCAAGATCTAGCCGCTAATACGATACATCAATACGAAATCGATACTTTACTATATTGATAAATATGGATGAATACATTAGAGAGAATAATAAGTTATTGAGAGGATAATTTAGATCTATGTACAAGTTCTCTACTAAATTATGAGCATGAGCTCCCTATTTATAGGCTATTTTACAATATACATTAAATACAAAGACTAAACCGCCTATAACTTATTTGATCGCTACGGACACCGAAACCGTGCACTAACAAAATTTTAAAATATGATTTAAAAATTTATCATAACACAGAACTTTAAATAGATAAAACAACGTTCTGAATGAAAATCCGATAAGGACACTTATATATAGGATGTATCAGCGGCGTATCCACCATGTTCTTATCATATTTACATTTGTGCCGTTATCTCAACTACTTTCGATTCTATATTATGACACACAATTGTACGTTTTGTGATTTACATGCGAGGATTTTGATAATTATGTTCCGGACCATAATTACTTAGATCGTTGGATGGTCCACATAACTCGTCCCATTGTGCGGGTTACAAAATGTTTGAGGAACATGATTTTTAGAGGAAGCAAAATCTTAATTCGTTTTGATTATAACTATAAGATAAAAATTATGTAAAATATTGTTAAAAATGAATTGAATTTTTGAGTTGTTTTAATAAAATATTAAAATTTCAAAACATCTTTGGAAAGTGTTAGTGCACGGTTTTGCGTCTCGAGTCTTTGTATTTATTGTTAACGTATTTGTCGTTTTTGTTTAATGTAATAAACAATTATTTCATCTTGTAGTTCTTTAATGTAATGTTTAGTTCGCTAAGAATGTTTTGCGAACTAGATCTAAGTTATTTCCCTCCTGATTCGTTAAGGATGTTTAACGAATCAGGGGGTGATTCGCTAAGTTTATTTCATTAAATGTATGTAACAAAGTAGACTCTAGTTCGTTATGGAATGTTAATGAACTAGGTCTATCTTCTATATATAGTGACCACTGTTCACTATTAATTTAAGTTTTGAGTTTTAACTTTAACGAATTGCTGTCCAATTCTCTCTCAAGCTTCATTCTCATACTAATATTATTAATCGTCTACATACATACAACTATTATATATATATAACATACAATCAAACGTGATAATGAGCTATATCCCTTCTAGGTTAATTATAGATCATATCTGAGATCTGTTGTTAAGATTAACAGAGGAACAAACAAGTGGTATTAGAGCTTTCGGTGCTCGTTTACGCTTGATTTGGATGTTAATTGATGTTATTAGATTGATAATTGTTAATGTTTGTGTTAAGTCTCTGTTCAGTTTAATTTTGGATCAAATGGATTGTTAATTGGACTGATTGGATTGGTTTTTGTGGTGTTTAAGGTATTGGAATAGTGTTGTGGATTTGAATTATGATTTGATTTGGATTTGTGTGATTATTGGATGAGATCTGGTTAAGCCGAAAACAGGGGTTGGTTTTTGGTCAAATCAGATACGGTTGAATGTTAATTGAGTTACGAGATGGTGCGAGTGGATTCGCGATGTGGTTACGAGTATTTTGGTAATTAGATTGAACGTTTTGGTTAAGAATTGAGTGTGTATTGGGTTCGTTGTTCGTAAGTTTCCAGATATCTGGAAAATTATGTTTGAAGGTTTGAAGATTTGAAGATTCAAGTAATTCGCTAATCTTTCAATTTAATTTTTTCACATCTTTTGGCTAATTCGTTAATCACACTAGCTGATTCGTGATCCAATTCGTTATATTTTCTAATTCGTGTTACCTGATTCATGTGACACGTGTCTCTCCTCGGTAACTGTTTTATAACAACCTTTGCCACGTGGCAATTGTTGTCAGAAGTTTGTTACAAACCGTTGTAACAACTTCATTCTCTATTAGTTGATTCATTATCAACTGTAGCCGGTTCGTTATCTAATTCGCTAAGCCTCTCTTCGTGATTCGTTAGAGATAACTTTCTGATTCGTTAAGCCTATCCTTAGTGATTCATTTAGCTAATTCGTTAGTTGACTTGTTAGTTGACCATCTGATTCGTTGATCAATTCGTTAACTTCATTCTGATTCGTTACCTGATCAATCTTAACTTCGTTAAAACTTCGTTAAGGTGTGATTCGTCTAACACTGTTCATAATTCGTTACAACTGTTCACAGTTCGTTAATTTAAATTTTCAACTTTAACCCTTGGAGTTTGAAATTTATCATTTCTCAAACATGGCTGGTATGTATGCACTAGCTTCACAGAATATGTTAATGCAACAAATGTTGCAACTTGATACCGAAATAGGTTCAAATTCTAAATGTCCAAGATTGATGAAATTTAGTGACTTTGCTAGATGGGAACCCCATTTTCGTGCTCATTTGGGTTATGTTCATCCTGACTGCTCATATTGCTTAGATGAGGTATATATTGTTCCAATGATTGGAGATGACACTATTGGTTTTACACCTAAAGCTATTTCTCAATATTCATAAGAAGAGAAGAAAGCATTAGAGATTGAAACAAAAGCTTATTCTACTCTTACTATGGCTTTACCCGAACACATCTTTCACCAAGTGGGTAGCATAAAGATCTGTGCTTCCTTATTTCAACACATTCGTATGAGGAATATGGGAAATACAGCTGAGAGTACGAAGGTAATGCTTAAGTTTCAATTTCGAAACTTGAATTTGTTAAAAGGAGAAACAGTAGAGGAGATGACTAATAGGTTCAATCACTTGATTGCTGAGATGGACAAAATGGGATTGGAAACTTCTGAGGTTGACAAGATTGACACGATTAAGAGTGCACTTCCAAGTTCTTATTCAACATTCCTAATGGTTTTAAAAGAGAATAACTATTTTGCGAATGAAGACTTGACAGCCACTGAATTCTTGCAAAATATTGAAGCAAGGGAATATGATCTTAAGTGTCAGAAATCCTCCAAGAATAGTCAAGATCCTGCTTTCTATGGTGGTAATATGCCTCTAAGTTCTACCAGTTCCCCTATCACTGCTTTTCTCACACAGCATCCAGGTGAAAATGAAAAAACAGTTTATAATGATCCAAGAGCATGTTTTTACACAGCTGGTAATTCCGGATCACCTGGTGTTTCTGTTAGATCTAGAAATGCATCTACTACTAATCCATTTGCTTCACCACCTAGTGTCAACATGAAGGAAGCTGAACAGAATTTTGCTTTTCTAACAGCTATCATGTCCTCATATGAAAACTTAGTGAGTAGTAAGATAGTCACAAGTGATCTGACTGATGAGGATTATGATCAGATTGATCCAGATGATTTAGAGATTATGGATTTAAAATGGAACATGGCTATGATAGTTCGTAAGGTTAAGAGATTCATGCAAAGGACTGGTAAAGATCTTCCTGCTTTTAAAAGAAATTGGGGTTTAACAAATTAAAAGTGAAATGTTACAACTGTCAAGAGTTCGGGCATTTTGCAAAAGAATGTGACAAGTCGAAAAAGGAGTATACTGGTCCTCGTGGTCAAAATCAAAATTCTTCAACACCACGAGGTAATGATGCTGAAAAGAAACCGTCTACTTCTGGGTCACAAGCTATGTTAGCTGATGGAAATGGTTGGTCACAACGACTACTGTGTCATGACAATCAAGCTAATTTGGCTATGTTTGAGCTGACTAAAGACTTTCAAAATGCTAGTGGTAGTGAGCTATCCTCTGACAATGATTCTGGATCTGATTCTGACGACTCCTATGATAAGCCTACAACTGTGTTTGCTTGCATGGCTAAGATTAATGAGGTTAGTCATTATATCTCTGCTACTTCATCTGTAAAAGTAACGTGTGTTGAATGTGAATCTAACAAACCTAAGTTAGAATCTTTAAAGAATCATAATGATAATTTAGTGAGAGAAATTGCTTCACTAAAGGATACTTATCGACAATATCTTGAATCTCAAATGAGATCTCATGAGAAGATTGAAGCATTGTCGACAAGTAACCATGATCTCAAGGCCGAGTTATCTGTGAAAATGACTATTAATGACCAAAAGTTTCAAGAAATCCTGAAACATAGATCAAAGATAACCGAGCTTGAGAATGAGGTTCTTGAGTTGAAGAACAAATTGGGTAAATTTCGAAACTCTTCTTTCTTGTTGAATGAAATTATTGAAGTATCTTGAAATCAAAAGGATTCAAAGAAAGGCATCGGTTTTGTTGAAATTCCGCCACCTTTTCACAATGACTATAAAATTAATCCTTTTGCTAAACAAGAAGAAGAGGTAATTGTGAGAGAACCTGTGATTTCAGAAAATGCTAAACCTGTTAAAACTGAAATTGTTAAAACCTAATTTGCTCCTCAAAAACCTCATGTTGAAAGCAACAAAGTCTTTGTTGAGAATGTTGACAAAGTAATTATTGAGGGTGTGTTTGAACAAGAGGTTATACACAAGAACAAGAATATTCCTAGTTCTAATCATATTCTTTGTGAGCCTCATGAATTTGAGGAAGCTGTGTATGGTTCACACAAGCCTCATGTGACAAAGACAGAACAAGTGAAAGTTAAACCTGTGAGGGCAAAGAAGTCAGAAAAACCGAAAATTTCTGATGAGGACTTGATGCGTTTCATTAATCCTCCTAGTTCTAAGCCATCATCTGCAAGAGTTTTTAAGTTGAAGGGTATGGACACAATATTCACTGAAAAAGATATTCCGATTAGTATCATTAAACCGCAACTAATTGAGAGTGTCTTTTACAATGAAACTGACAAGTTGAAATAGTTGGAACGTCAATATGTTTGTGCCAAAACATCAAATTCATCAGACACGGTATATAAAGCAAAACAATTGTTAAAACAAGCTAAAAAGGTTCAGTTTGTTAAATCAACGGGAATAGATACATTGAAAAGTTTTTCCAATTGTTCTAATCTTGACTTTTATATGAAAAAGAAGTCTTTCACTTCTGATGATTTAGCCAAACATTTCACTGAAAATATGAGTTATCAACCTTCGGTTGCATATGTTTCTGCCGGACCTCAACATAGTCATGTTGACATGAGAAGTTGCTTTTTGTGTGGTCAACAAGGTCATGTAGTGAGAAACTGTGGTCAACAGAAAACTCAAAATCTCCATCCTTTTGTCAAGGACCATTCAAAACCGGTTCATGTGATAACGGAGATCATGAAGCGACCTGTGTCATGTGAGGATGATACACATATCATGTTTTCAAACGTGCATCTTTGTAAAGTAATTCATATGAATGAAACTCATGGTCATGTGAAACCAAAATTCGTTCCAACTGAGCCCATATGTAGGAACACAGTTTCAAACATTGTTCAGGCTGCTTATCTAAGACGAAAGTCTAGGAAGCCGGCAACATATTCTCAAGTTGCTGGACAACAGTTGAAATCTGTTCAAATTAATGATCAAAGAGAAAACCCAAAGGTGCCCATGACTGAGGCCTGGGCTGCCTTTTTAAACTAATCACTTTTACTTTGTGTGTAGGGACATCCAAGACTGTGTCTGGTGAAAACTGGATAATGGATAGTGGATGTTCTCGTCATATCACTGGAAATCTCAACCTATTGACCAACGTAAGAAATATTCATGGGGGTTATGTAGCGTTTGCTGGGAATTCTGGAGGCATGATCACATGAAAAGGTGAAGTTTCAAATGGTCACATTAATTTTGAAAAGGTCAATTACTGTGACAAGGTGGACCATAATTTATTGAGTGTGTCGCAAATCTGCGATAAGAAGTACACCACTGTATTTACTGATAAAGAGTGTCTTATTTTGAAACCGGGATATGTGATACCCGAGGACATGGTTGTTATGCGATCACCACGATCAAATGATATTTATGTCTTAAATATGAATTCTAAAGTATCAACATCTATCGAAACATGTTTTGTCTCCAAAGCAACAGAGAAGGATTATGTTCTATGGCATCGTATAATGGGTCACATACATGTTCGTAAGATGAATTATTTAATGGCTAATGACTTAGTTGAGGGTGTCTCGTTGAAGAACTTTAAGTTATCTGATCATTACATTGCATGCAAAAAGGGCAAGCAGAAGAAAAAGTCTCATCCTTCTAAGTTATTGAATTCCATTAATACTCCTCTTGAACGACTTCATATGGATTTGTTTGGTCCGGTGAATCGTGCGAGTATTTCTGGGGATTGGTATTGTTTGGTTGTCACTAATGATTATACAAGATACTCATGGGTATTATATATGAGTTCGAAAGATCAAATGCCTGTTTTGGTTCAAAATCTTATCACTAAGATCTAATCACTATACAAACACAAGGTGAGGAGAATTCGTAGTGATTATGGTACTGAATTCAAGAATACTTTAATGGATTTCTTTTTCATTCAAAAAGGAATTCACCGAAATACATTGCACCATATGTACCACAACAAAACGGTGTTGTTGAACGAAAGAATAGAACTTTTATTGAAGCGGCAAGAACTATGCTTGCTGATTCTAAGCTTCTCGTCCAATTATGGAATGAGGCTGTGAATACAGCTTGCTATACGCTTAATCGGGTTTTAACTGTTAAACGACTCAAGAAGAAAAGTTATGAGCTTTTAAACAATCGAAAGCCTAACTTAAAGTATTTGGAACCTTTTGGGTGTCCTTGTACAATGTTGAAGAAGGATACAGGTAAATTTGAAGAAAAAGCTATCGAATGTTATTTCTTGGGATATGCATCTCCAAAGAAACGAGTGTTTAATTTCACTTCTGGTTGTGTTGAGGAATGGTATCATGTGGACTGTCAAAATACACCACTCCTACTCAAGGGAAAGGTCCCGAATGGATGTTTAACTATGACGGCTTATTTAATTCATTTACTCCTTCAACTGAGCACATCGATGAAGATCTGGTTCGAGCATACTTTGAAGATCATTTGGCTATTCTAAGATTTTCAAGTTCTAATGATGTTGAACCTACAAATTCTGCTCCAACTGAAGATCCATGTGATGATAATCAGGTTGATAATGTATCCACTTCTTCTGATGACAATAAAGCTGATGATCCAGTTATTGAACTTGATAGTGATAATGTTTCATCTCCTAAACTTGGTAAACATTACACTAACTTATTTGATAATGTTGTTCCTGAGAATCCCACTCTTCGGATTCATGGATATCATCCACAGGAAAACATCATTGGAGAACTTGATGTGGGAGTACAAACACACCATCAAGTTGCTTCGTCGAGTGAGAATAATGTATTGTGTGCATATGCTGATTTACATTCTTCGGGAATTGTAACTCTTGCAAAATTCACTTGCTTTCTATCTCAAGTAGAACCGACAACAGCTCGTAAGGAAATTGAAGATCCTTCTTGGGTAGAAGCTATGCAAGAAGAATTACAGCAATTTGCACGATTGGGTGTTTGGGATTTAATCGACAAACCTGTTAGAGTCAAGAAAGCTATTCCGACTAAGTGGGTATTTAAGTGTAAGAAATACGATCGAGGTGTGGTCGTAAGAAACAAAGCACGATTAGTAGTGCAAGGTTTTCATCAGCAAGAGTGTATTGATTATACTGAAATATATGCACCAATTGCAAGATTAGGTTCGATTCGAATCTTTCTAGCGTATGCTACTTATAAGAATATCAAGGTCTATCAAATGGATGTTAAAAGTGCTTTTCTCAACGGTGAACTACACAAGGAAGTGTTTGTTTTACAGCGTCCTGGTTTTAAAGATCCTGATTATCCGGACCGAGTTTACCAATTAAACAAGGCCCTGTATGGTCTACATCAAGCCCTGAGAGCTTGGTATGGCACGCTCGTCGACCATCTTACTGATAATGGCTTCAAACGTGGGACTGTCGACTGTACTTTATTTCATAAACTGTTGGTGATGATCTTCTCCGAGTTCAGATTTATGTCGATGACATTATCTTTGGGTCTACAAACGACACATTGTGTAAGGAGTTTGAGAAGTCCATACAAACGAAGTTCGAAATGAGCTCAATGGGAGAGATGAATTTCTTTTTAGGGTTGCAAGTTCACCAGTCTACAAACGGAATATTTATTCACCAGACCAAGTATGTGAATGATGTCTTGAGCCGATTCAAGATATCTGCCAAAAAAATCCCTTCCACTCCTCTCCCCGTGGGTCACAATTTATCACCGGATGAATTGGAGGATATCGTTGATCCTACCCTCTATCGTGCCATGATCGGTTCTTTAATGTATCTAACGGCTTCTCGTCCCGACATTATGTTTGTTGTTTGTCTTTGTGCTAGGTTTCAAGCAAGTCCATGAGTGACTCACCTAGCTGCAGTTAAGAGCATACTTCAGTATCTGAGGGGAAATCCAGACATCGGGTTATGGTACCCCAAGGACGATAACTTTGAGCTTACTGGCTTCTCAGACTCGGACTACGGAGGTTGCCAGATCAACTTTAAATCAATGAGGGCAGGATGTCAATTTTGGGAAACCGGCTTGTTTCCTGGCAGTGTAAGAAGCAGACAATGGTCTCCACTTCAACCGCCGAAGCTGAGTTTGTTGCAGCCTCGAGTTGCTGTTCCTAGGTTTTGTGGTTAGAACAACATCTTCGCGACTACGGTTTGAAGTTTCTTACTACTCCTATATTAATTGATAATTCTGCTGCTATATCTATCACAAAGAATCCCGTACAACATTCATAAACAAAACATATCGAAATTCGATATCATTTTATACAGGATTGCTTTGAGAAGAAATTAATTGACCTTGATAAAGTATATACTGACTTTCAGAAAGACGATCTATTTACCAAAGCTTTTGACAAAACACGTTTCCAATTTTTGCTTGGTTTAAATGGATTGAAGACCCTCGCTGATATCCTGAAACAAGGATGACTATCTTTATTTTCTGTTAATTTTTGTTTTTTTTTTAATTTCTTTTGGTCTTTAGGTTTTAGGGGGTGAAAATTTAAAAAATACAAAAATATTATGGTTTTCGTTTGTATAGATAAAACCCAAAAACATTAAAAAAATTTTAAATACAAAAACAGTAGAAAATTTTGAAAAATCAAAAATATTGTGATTTCTTTTCTTTACTGTTTCTCTTAAAATATTTTGAAAAATCCAAAAACATTTTAAATTTGAAAAGCCAAAGAGATTGTGTTTTTCAGTTTGTACAGAAAAATCCGAAAATTCAAAAAGATTGTGAAGTTTATTTTGTTTATAAGATAAGTGAAAAAGACAAAAAGATTGTGTTTTTAATGTATGTATAGAGAAAAATCAAAAAGATTTTTGCATATGTTCTCTGAAAAATATGCCAATTACCCAAATTTGAAGGACATGTACTCGTATATGTTTGGTCCTGAAATTTAATTGTAATTATCGGGTTAGTCATTCACCTGATAATGGAAAGTAGTTGGGGCGTTCGTTATGCGTTTTAGATTTTTTTCTCGCTGAAAATTATGTCGGTTATTTAAGTTTGTGAAGCATTCTTGCATGTTTTGGTCCGATTATTCACTTGAGAATGGATAGGATAGTCATTTATTTATAGACTTAAGTTAACTGAGGCGATTAAATTTATCTTTATTTTTGTTTTCTGCTCCTCAAAATTTTGAGTTTTTGAAGCAAAAAGAGAAAATGATAGTACATTGATTTTCTCTATCCCAAATCCAGCAAGAAATAAGCTTAAAAGATTGTGTGCTCAATTGCATTGGTGCATTGGTAGGTCTTATAACAAACAAGTAGAGTGAAGTTTGTGATATAAATATAAAGAAATGCCAAATTGAAAGAGGTGTGAGTCTCTAGCAAAAGTCTCGGTGAGAATGGCAGAAATGTAATAACCTGTCATACTCAAGCCTTATATTTGTTTGATCAGCCAAAAATAAAATAAAGCAAATAACAAGCTTTGAGGTTCTGGACACTATGAGTCTTTATGCGGCTTAATCATCTGGGTATTCATATGAATATTTCACTCGCTTTTAGAGCAAACCCAAAGTCATTAAACTTGATAACTGTTGTACTTCGTACAAATCCAAATTACTGACTTTATCAAAATTTGTTGTTAGTCATACTTTGTTCCTCCCTTGCGTGTGTCTCAATACCATTAAGAAACGGACCCTAGGGGATACAATATATGTAAGCCGACAGATGGACTCGCGCATATTCACTCATAGTAACATAAACTCAATGCATTGCTCATAAATCTTTATAAAATTCAAATTTTGATCAGCTATATAATGGTTTAAGTCAAGTTGGGGTGATATGGCAAAAATCAAATTAAGCTTGAACCGAGATTAGAGGCTCATAGTTTCTGATATTCTGTGTTTTAATTGAACCGTTAATCATATCACAAAAACATATGAACGTTTGTTATTAGATTTAAGTGGACAACAATACCAATGACCGACTTAACATCAGTTACAATATCGTTGAAATATAAAGCTGTGATGGACGGGCAATTTGGTCAATATGATTCTCTGCTCAAACTCAACAAAAATCCAAAAATATGTACTGCCTTTGAAAATCATTCAAAACTACAAAAAGATTTTCTTGTTTACATTTCATTTTTCGGATAATTTTCTGGTAAATATTTAGTTTTATGTCAAATATTTAAAATACAAAAAGAGTTAACATTTTTTTTGTATATTATTTAAATGCCTTATTGTTGATGCATCGAGAGCAACTCCCGCCTTGATACATTTGAGATTATTTAATTCCTTTAAGTTATGTTTCTATATAAACGAGAAACGTTTTTAAGTTATTCGATTATCGAGATAAAGGTTCTCGGTAATTCATTTAAGTTATATGAGTAATTTAATAAATTTATTTATTTATTAATTTTATTGATTGACTATTTAATTTAATTAACTTATTTTTATCTATTTAAAGTTAAAATTAAATAAAGCATAACTCGTTAATTATGGATAACGAATTAGGCTGTTTTTAACGAACTACATCCTAGTTCCTTCCCTAATTCGCTTTCGCACTCTGTAACGAAACACACCCAGTTCGTTATGCATATTTAACGAATCAAGACATGAATCAAACCTAATTCGTTATACCACGTGCTCAATTCGGATAACGAATCATCTGATTCGTTATTTCAAATTTCAAACGAATTAGTTTGATTTGTACATTGGGAAGCATGTAAGGACAGTGTATATAGGACGGCGTGCATATGAACTGTCCTATACATCTTCTTCATCTTCCTTCTTTATAAAGTTCCTCTGCCAATTTTTTCCAGAATTATCGATATTTGATTTTTTGTGTTTTGATTATATCATTGTGATTGTAAGGTAACAACGATCATTTCTTTGAACTTTTCTTCAAAAATCTTACAGTTTGAATAGGGTAATTAAGCTAATATGGTTATTGTCGTTTGAGGTTTCTTTGAACCGTGATATTTATACTATTATGGACCATGAACGGATTACCATTATGATCGGAATAGGATTCCGAGTTCAATGGTAACCTTTGATTTTCTTTTGAATACTGATTGTTGGGGTTGATTATGTGAAATTATTATCGGGGTTTATACGGAAGTTAAAACCCTAATTTGATTACTTTAGTTTATGTTTTGGTCTCTCAAATCTCTATCATTTGCTTTGCATCGTGTTTCCGGGACCTTTACGATTGTTATTCGATTATCTAACGATAATTATGGATAAATTGAATCCTGGTTTGCAAATTTGACCTTCAGTGTTCTTGTCAATTTTGACTTTGACCAAGATAGTCAAAGATTAAGCCAATTTTGTGGCCATTCGTTATATTTAGCGAATTGGAATTCATTTGTGTCCAATTCGTTAAATAAATCACACGAACTAGAATAGCGAACCATTTGGTTAACGATTCAGATGTGTATTCGTTAATTTTTAATGAACTAAAGTTTAATTCGTTTCTTTATAACGAAATAGAGTTTAATTCATCAACACACAATAGTAGTTCGCTATTTCTAATTCGTTTCTAATTTACTTGATAACAACTTAGCTGATTCGTTAGACACTTTGTAGCGAATTAGATTATTTCCCTAACGAATGGCATATTTAAATTCAATTTTCAAATTAATTTTTCTTATTAATGTTACAAATGATAAATTTAAAAGTATTTTTGTTATGATTATTGAATTTTACTGATTCTCGTTATCATTATTTTTTGACTGATGGCTGATAACATGGAACAAGATTCTCCTGTTGATGCACCATAACAAGTTCAAGATGCTGATCAACTAGTAGAGGAAGTTCCTTTACTTCCTTATAACCCTCGACATAATGTGTGTGCATTCGTTGATATAAACTTTCCTGATGAGGATATCTTTGGTGGTATGCTTGCATTTATACGCTGTTCTCGTATCCATTACGCTGTTACTGCTAATCCGGATATTAGATTTAGCATCGTTCATCAATTCTGGAACACTGCTCAATATGTAGAAGTTGAGGATCATATTGCTGTTGTGGTTAATAACAAACCAATTGGCCGTCTCAGCTGAAACAGTTCGAAGAGTGTTACAATTTGATGATACCCTTGATGATCCTAGCGAATATGATAAAGAACTGATCAAGGGACTGTTTAGACGATTGTTTTATGCTAGCACTCTTACTGCGTCTATGTATAACAAGGCATACTTGTGTCCCCAATACAAGTATTTACTTCATGTTCTTATTCACTGCCTTGGTGGACGTAAGGCTGGGTTTGACGAATGCCGCGTTGCGTTACAATCGGCATTTGTTGCACTTGTTCTGAACAAACGTTACAATTTTTCTGAAATGATCTGTGATCATATGAGAGAAAATTGTATTCCTGGAAAACGACGCATGAAGTTCTTGATGTATCCACGTTTCGTCCAATTGTTTGTCAACGATGCTATCAGGGATTTGGTGCTTCATCCGAATGATGAGAATGATAAGTTTAAATTGGATAACATGAAGGCAGATACAATGCGAAGAATGAAACAGTACCGTCAATCACCTCCTCCCAGATTCAAGAGATTGATTGGTCATCCTTCAAATCCTAATTATGCATGTCCTCCCAAGGATCGCTGGATCCATGATGACTCGGATTCCAAGCATGAGGGAGGAGAAGGTGGGAACAATGATGGTGATGATGGAGATGATGGAGGTAATGGTGGTAACGGTGGTAATGGTGATGCAGCTCAACGAGAACGTAAACGAAAGGGAAAAGAGCTGGCAACTGAAAGTTCATCAAAGTGTCGAGTGTCCGCTGGAGCTGGCATCTCGTTTGGAGTTCAACCTCCAAGGTCGTCCACTCCTCAATGCCCGGCGGTGCCGCTTACTACTAGCACCCCGGAGCTTACTTTTACGACTACGCTTACGTCGGATCCACAACTTGGTATGATTCCTCATTTTGTCTTATCTCCTATACCAAGACCGATGACTGCCACTTCAGTGATTCCTCCTACACCAACGATGATGCCTACACCAGATATTTCATTTTTGAGGCTCAGTCGACCAATGGGTCCAGTTCAGCCAGTTCCTCCTTCTTTTTCTGCTTCACCGCTCGATCAGCAGATGAGTATGGTATTGAGTCTCTTGCATTTGCATGAAAATCAAATGTCTGCTGATCGTATGAATCAAGAACGTATGATGGAGAATCAGAAGAAGCTGCTCAGCTAGGTTTCCTACTATCAGAAAGAAACAAAGGCCCTTCGTGAGATTGTTGAGTCTCAGGGGGTGAAAATCAAGGAACAAGAGGAGCTTATTCTGCAACTTACATGCAAAGATGACGTGCTGAAAAAGCTTAAGAATGATGATGAGGATCTGGATGAGTCTGGTGCTAGTGGTGAGACTAAACAAACTCAAGACCCAGCTTCTGGTGCGGATACGAGTTCTGTTGATGATTCGAGCAAGCAGGTTATTGTTTATCATGATTATACAGCTGCCAAACCAATTGAGATGATCGAGGCCAATACGGTTATTTTTATTGATGGTGAGGGGATGGTTAGAAGTATGGTGAATGCCGATGAGATAGATGTGGGGCAGTTTGTGGAAAAGTCACTGACACAAGAGCAGATTTCTATCTTTCTTGGTCTGAATGAAGACGAGATGACCGTGTTAGAAACTGAACCTGATGTTGAGTTAATTAATGATGATGAGATCTTAAATGATCCTACGGTTGAGATGAGTACGGGATTTATTTATGAGAATGAGGAGGTCAAGGTGGAGGATGTGACTACTGAGGAGTCTCCTGACTTGTTTCAACGCACAAACGTTGATCAAGGTGCTCCTTTATTTAATGAGAAAACTGTAAAATAAGCAGAAGATCATCTTGAGAGGATGTCCAAAGGGAAGAAGGTCACTGATACAAGATTGACTCGCTTGAGAATCCAACTGATGATGACATTTCTAGATGGTTCAGTCATAAGAAAGTTGGTAAGATTATTGATGCTTTTCGGTACGTGGATCAGGAATAGAAAGAAGAAGCTGCTGCACGTGCCAAAGCTAACCAGAAGACTACATTCAAGGTCGTGTCGAAAGTCCAAGGTGATATCGTTTCTTGGCTTATTGATTCTGATATAAAAGTATGTATTGTCAAATGGGAGAAAGACGTTCAGTACTACGAAAGGATGTCTAATGTTCTCTCATTATCAAGATGGGATGTACGTACCCTGGCGTAACGTCCATTTATTAATCGTGGCGGGAATCATCATGCAAAGTGGTTTCACCAACATTTGTTGTTTTAGGTCAACCACGGCTTTAAATTTTTTAAGCCACAGATTCCAATCCGCAAGCGTCTCGATGAGATCGACCCAAGGACATGTTGGAAAAAGTTGGTACTTAAAGTAAAGTCGCCGAAGACGATGAAGAGTGTGCCGGTAAAGCCGATGAATCAACATATTTATTCTACGACAATCGTACTGGCGAGGCCGTCATTGTCCTGGGTAAAGGATTGAAGACCGAGCTGATCAAGATCATCGATCCGATGTGGCTGGTCAACTTAACCGAGACCGACAACGATGTGCTACACAAGAATAAGATATTGTTCGAGCGCAATGAAGACTATGATCTGGCTATGCAGTTCCAACGCGTTGTGCGTGTATGTTATGAGAACGGAATTCATAGTTGCAGAGGCTGGCAGTCCAAGCGTTTCAAGTAAAGTAAAAGACAAAGACAAAGAGCTCAAGACGAGGGGGCGTCTGTTAGTGCACGGTTTTGTGTCTCGAGTCTTTGTATTTATTGTTAACGTATTTGTCGTTTTTGTTTAATGTAATAAACAATTATTTCATCTTGTAGTTCGTTAATGTAATGTCTAGTTCGCTAAGGATGTTTAGCGAACTAGATCTAAGTTATTTCCCTCCTGATTTGTTAAGGATGTTTAACGAGTCAGGGGGTGATTCGCTAAGTTTATTTAATTAAATGTATGTAACGAAGTAGACTCTAGTTCGTTATGGAATGCTAACGAACTAGGTTTATCTTTTATATATAGTGAACACTGTTCACTGTTAATTTAAGTTTTGAGTTTTAACTTTAACGAATTGTTGTCCAATTCTCTCTCAAGCTTCATCCTCATACTAATATTATTAATCGTCTACATACATACAACTATTATATATATATATATATATCATACAATCAAACGTGATAATGAGCTAGATCCCTTCTAGGTTAATTATAGATCAGATCTGAGATCTGTTGTTAAGATTAACAGAGGAACAAACAGAAAGTATTGCTAATAGTTGTCTTTGAAAACATAAATTTTATTGCATGAGCATAATCACTTAATATTAATAAATTATTCAATTTGAATTTGTTTGAATCCAAAAATCAAATAAAGGTTTGTTATATATAAAGTACGATTGAGAATGATAACATGTTTAGATAAAAATGACACAAACATCTTTTTTGATAAACTTAGTTATGACTGATTTTATTTATCTGATTTAAAATAACTTGACTAATTAGATCTATAAAAAATTTGAATAATCGAAGTTGATTGAATTCAAATATTTTGATTATGTTGTAAAGCAGGGTTTTGTTAAAGTATATTTGTTAAACTTGAGCTTATGTGTATGGGATCTAATAAGTTTGTGAAAGAGAACGTCTTGTGGTATGTGACAAGTATTAACAAGATGACCGAAAGATTACATTGGGTACAAAACGATATGAGGGTTAAATTAAATTAATGATAATGGCAAGTGGAACATAACGAGTGAATTTTGAAGTAAAGTTTCCTGTTTGAGACACTATGATCTTTTTGAGATTGATTGTTAATTTGATAAACAATATATAGTTGATGTTTAGACTTGTGTTTGTTATTGTTGTTATTATGAGAATGAGTAGGAGTAAATGAATTAAATTTATTATTGAATAAGTTAATGAACAAGATTGATTGTATTTATGTTTTGGAAATTGAATTTATACTTTTGAGATCGTAAGAGCTATCTCCTTGACTAAACATGTGGCCATGAGGTGGTTACAGAAAATATATGATTGATGTTGAGAAAACATTCTAGGATTAATAAAGATGTGATTTAATGAGAAGATTGGATAGTTGTGTAGATTTCATATGAGTTATTATGTAAAACGAAACTTAAATATGTTATGCTGATGTTTATTCATAACTTAAGGACAAGTTAGAATCCAAATTGAAAATCAATGAGTTAATTTGATAGAGTTTTATCAAAGTTTGACATGTTTTAACAAATTAGAATTTGAAGTTGTATAATTGAAATATGTTTAGTAGTTTGTGTATATGATACCATGAGTATAAGAAAGCCATTCGATTATTAATTGTGCAATAAATTTATTTAAATTACTTGCTATTTTGATAATATAGCAACGTGAAAAGATTATTTAGTGAAAACCAATTCAATAATGGAGTGTAAACTGCTTTGATTGGCTTGTGATAACCGAGTTTTTATGAATGAAGGATTTGCATCCGATCAAGAGAATAAAAATGTTTTGAGTGTATAAATAGGTCAAATCAATAGATCTTGATTCAAAAGTGATTTAGTAAATAAGTAATTAAATAATTTAATAATAGAATAATTGAATAATTAAATCAAATCATAAATTGTTTCATATAAAATCAAACAAATAAACAAGTAACGAATGCTCTTCGATGTGTTGGGTTTCCCATGAGCTTTCCATGGCATTTTGTTTCCCCAACTTATTAGCATACCAAAACCAATACAAATGTGTGAGTTGGCCCAACTTAATTAATGAATCAACGAATCAACTGAGTCTGTCGGCCCATGAGCGTTACACGACGATTTAATCGACCAAACTAAATAACGAATAAACGAACTCAAGCATAAGTAGTTGAAACATCTCGTGTATCACCATTCATGATAATGTTCCAACAAAATATCGCAAATATAAAGAATTTGTGCAAATGTACAGTTGCCATGTCCATGTCGTCCCATGGTTTTCCACCCGACGAGACATTCTAAAAGCAATAAAACACAATAAAGTGGGTAACCGTTTAGCCGATTACGGTACGCTTAAAGTGTCGGTCGTATGAAAATTTCTACTATGGAGGAGAATCTTGTCACACTACCTAATTTTAAGTGAAAAAGAGCAAAAACAAAACAAGGAATTTCTGAAAGAATTTTCCAATAATGAAAAACAATTATCTAACATTAAATAAAAATATTTGAGAGAAGTTGTAAAGTATTTTAAGAGTGAGACATAGTCTCGGAGTTATAAGAATATTTTGAAGGTGAAGCATAGCTTTGGAGTTGTTTGTGCATGATAATAAATATAAACAATTAATTAAATAATTAAATAAGTACTTAATCTAACAAGTAATTACATAAGCTGTAAACAATCAATTTGAACACATCAGGTAAAAAAATAAGCACGTATGGGGCTCCTAAGCGTGTAACTAAGGCACCAATAACAACATATCTTAAACTTTCGGCTCTTATACCAATCTTTCACACCCCAACCTACGGCGGAAATGTCATGGCGTGAACTGGTTGCTCGTAGCTCTCAAGATACTATCATGCAATATTTAATATTATAATATCTATTAAATTAAATTCAAATAAATCCAAAGATATTCAAGTACAAAATTCATAATTCAAATAAATAAAACAAAACAAATATATCAAAGTTCATAATCTTGTTTATTCTCTCTATCATGCAATCCTAAGTTTTCCTTCCGAACCAGCTTGAACATCACATCATACGATAACCTGCATATGCGTTAAAAATAAAATAGGTTTGTCAACACTAGGTTGAGTGAGCAGCACACCAAATTTTTGTGTATGTATAATAAGAAATAAAAATGCAACCGTGTCAAATGAGATAAGCAATTCAACCAATGAGCAAGTAAATGAGTTGTTGATAAGCATGATGCTAGATAAATTGGGCGATGGCTATTACGACAGTCGTATGATCATATTGTTTTGAGATTATGCTGGACCTCTCCAAATGTAATTCAAATAGAGCGTATAAGCATATAACACGTAAGGTATAAATTGTTAAACACACGTGACAAATAGTTGTAATTTGCGTGTTAGATAATACGAAAATATATAGTAATGCATACGTCCCCAAAATGGTAAATATAGGTGTAAAAGGGGGAATGTGATACTCACATGATCGGGAGAACGAAATATAATTGATGATGAAACGGTGATAGAGTTTAAGTTTAATAAGACCGAGCTTTCCGTGTTGCGTTGACGAGGGTTCCTAGTTATCAATGGTAATAAGATTAATTAAAAAAGTTATACATGATCTAATGAATTAAGATTTTAATGTGAATTGAGTTATGTTTAGGATTAGAATGGTTAATAATTTATCGATGGATTTCTATAATAACTATTATTGCAAAGATTAACATTATTGTTTTACATTTAATAAAGTCATTACTTTTAATATTTAAATACTACCCTTGTTTACTTGATATGATAAATATATAATCAAATTTATAAACTAATAGTTTAGATAACTAAATTTGGTATAAAATACACTTATAATTATCCGAATAAATAAAATACGAATATATATATAAATAATCATAATAATGGGTAATTATTTAGTTATAATATGTAGTAAGATGTAAATAAATATTTTGTTTAAATCTTTTTAGAAAAATCTATTTAGTATGTTTATTGAATATATATATATATATATATATATATATATATATATATATATATATATATATAAACAAATTTATAAAAACGTTCAACGACGAGAAAAACTAGAATTTATATTGGTGTCGGGTTTTAATAAAGTAACGATGATTTATTATCATTACAAATATATTCTTGTAATATAGATGTATATATATATATGTATGTATGTATGTATGTATGTACGTACGTACATACGTACGTACATACGTATGTATGTATGTATGTATGTAAGTATGTATGTATGTATATATGTATGTAAACGAACACTTTTAACGAGGATTGACAAGAATTATAACACCATGATATAGGTTTTAATAAAATCATGTTAATCTAATAATTAATATAATTTATCATTTATTAATATTATTTATAATAATTACTAAAAAAACTATTAAAAAGAAAATAAAAGCTAAAAATTAGGGTGGCCGGGTTCGAACCCGCGACCACCAGATCTCAACAAACAGCCCATCAACTGATCTAGCAAAATAGAAAATAAATATAATAGTTTATATATCCCCAAATTGAACAAGAACCCTAGAAATCTAATTGATAAAACGACCAAACGTTCCCCCAATTAAGGTTAGGGTTATTGTAATATAAACTTAGGCGATCATGTTACATAGATTAAATACCTGTTTAGACGATGGATTGATGGTGAACCATGACCAGCTATTGACGGCACAATAACGAACTAGTATGATTATTACAGACTTATATAATACGATTAGTGTTAAGGTTATAGTTTGCGATGGACAGACAAAGGTTTTAATTCGTTTAATTGGATTGAAATCAACTGTTTAATGTTATACGCTATTAAGATATATGACGGGTTTGATAATAATAACAATACGTATCGCAGATATCATAGTTTCCTAATTCCATGAGTCGGTGAGGTCGAAATAAGTTAAGATACGATTCACACAGATCAATTTCCAAGATTATAACGAAACTTGTGGTTCAAGAAAGATAATAGTGTCATGGATTGCGGATTAGGGTAACTGGGTTAACGGGTCAACGGGTTTATTTATATAATATAAAGATTTTAGCATAAAATGCAATTAGGTCCTTAATCTATAAAGAGGGAAACAAAATGGGTTAAAAGTATAGTTTAGTGTATAAGTTGTATATGTTTGAAATTTAATATTAAGTAAATATAATAAAAAAAAGATAAAATAATAATTATTTTATAATCGCGATATTTTTATTGATAAATTTAGCCGAATATAAAAACGGGTTCGGTAATATGAATCGGAAAAACCGAGTTGTTACAGTTGTGTAGTGTATGCCGTATTGTTCAACTTCTCATTTAAAGATATATTCAATTAATGCCTTTATTGGAAGCATCCTGGCACCACGTAACACATTGTTCATGCTTTTTGATATGTTCGTGGTGAGGTTACCCCATCGGCGATTCCCACTGTCATACATGGCTGTCCATTTGTTTTATCTATTCCATGTAGGTACCGCCACACTTGTTTATTTGTTGCCTTAAGCTCATCCATCAGGCGTCAAACTATCTTTCTTGTTTTGTGCTTCCGATCTCCCAACACATCCTTTTCAAGCTCACACTCTTGAACTTCGGCATGAAATTGCTTCTTACATGCCTTGGACAAAATCGATGGTAGGCGTGGGGTTATTTCCAAGATTCTATATTATCCTTGGAGTGTTTCATACCCGCATGCCTATCAGAAATTACACACAACGTTCGCCTTGTGGACTCTTCAACGATCTCAGCAAATTGTTGAACAAGCCACTTCCAGCTCTCGTTTGTTTCTTCATCCACCAATGCGTACGCAATTGGCAAGATCATGTTGTTTGCATTTTTGAAAACCGCCATAAATATTTTTCCCTTGTAAATACCTCTTAGATGGGTGGCATTTATAGAGATTACAGGAATGCAAAAACTAAAGGCTTCAATACTTGGACGGAATTCCCAAAATACATACTTGAATACTGGGCAGTTACTTGGACTATAGGGATGATGTAACCACTAGACAACGATACTAGGGTTTGCTTGTTGTAGTGCCATTGTGTAGCTTGGTAATTCACAGAAGTTTTCATCCCAACTACCATATATGTTTTCGACGACTTTTTTTCATGACAACCCAAGCCTTGCTATAAGTGATATCAACATTCAGTTTCTCTTTGATCAGAGACTGAATTTGTGTCACAACTAACGATACATCTTCAAGAACTTGATGTGGGCTGCTACAACTTTTGGTATTAGGGTACGGTTGTTGTTGCGAGAAATAGTGGTGAAACATGAGTGAGTCGGTGCCCATGTTGTAATTTTGAAAAAATTGGAATCTTTTAAGTTTCTTGTTGTGCATGTCCAAAGACATGGTTGATATTCGTTTCCTTGATACTTTTGCATTTCGCTGTCAAGACTTTTGGTCGGGTTTTGCCATAAATATCTTTCTATTTTGGGTGATATTCCACATTCAAACGGCATATTCAACTTGACTTTTTAAAGTGAAACACATATTTAAATGTATTTCTGGATCTTTTTCGTCTCAAAACTTCATTTCATATTCCCCAAAATTATCCATAGGAATATAGTGTTCATTAATTTCTCTACCAACATCATTAAGTTCAGGAAAATGGGTAAGTCCTGACTTTGTTGCTGAGGCAAAAGGAGGCATTGCTTCGTCGCCTCTGGTTCATATTCAGCAGGAGATGGTTCACTCTCTGATGTGTCTTCAATTTTTTCAGCAGAAGAGTCGTACAAAAAAAAATATGTATTAGCGTTTACAACATATTATTGAGGATAAAAATAATTAAAAAGGAAGTAAAATAACCTTCGTCGTAGTCTGCAATGGTTCAGGAACTACCATGTTCATGTTTTTGCAAGTATGGAACTACCGTCATCCATGTCACATGAATTTTACAGGTGTAACCAGGAACAAGGGAAGCTAGTTGGTATATAAAAAAAACATTTCACTTTCTTGGTGAATATGTGAGGTATATGAACCTCCATTGTATTCATAGTGGAATGTTAACTCTAGACAGCAAAATTGATGGTCAAATTGAACACATCTACATATGTCGTCAACCAACTCGGAATAACTTATATGATAAGTAACTAAAAAAATAGTGCTACGAGTTCTCGGAGCACCTATAATGACCATGTGTGTGTACGACACATCACCCCCATAATATAACTGTACCACAAAGGGATTGAATGACAAAGAAGAAGACATTTGATGCTTGAATGAGAAAGTGAAAGGATAGTTAAACCAGAAAGTGGAAAGAAAGTTGAAAATGAAAGTGGAAGGATGGTTGTATTTATAATTGATAATTAAACAAGTTTTCATATTTTCTCAAAAAATAATATCACCGTTTTTCAATGATATTAATAACTGGATTTAATAAAGTTTTGAAATAACCATTATAATCCTTACGTTTTTGTTTATAAAAGACAATGAGGGGAATCCCAGTTCATCACCCACTATAATAATATCTTCTCCTAATTGCTTATTCACCACCCACTATAATGGATTCACCATCCTCTCGTTCGACCAAAAGTGTGGAGACTCCCAGTCATCCCAAGTTACTACCGTTGTATATGCTAGCAGTCCAACAAACGACATATCGAAGGTGTTATGTTACTTATGTCGTGCTCCCACTTACTACCGTTTGATTTGCACGACGTGGATCCTACATTATATAAGTGTTTATATATTTAGTTTCATGATACAATATTTCTTTTGTTTGAGTAACTACTTATCTATTTTTGAGGTTGTTTAGGCATCATGCGATCTTCCTCAGCCTGAAGCAAAGGAACAACTCTCACTGGAGTTAACTTTTTACCAATTGAACCCTGATTTGTTAGAAGACTAGGATGTACTGAAGAGTGTTTATGAAAACAAAGGGAAAGAAGTTGAACCGGATTACTACCATGACTCGTATCCTGGAGAGAACTCATTATATTTCGAATGGTCAAACGACGATTGTCATTGGAAGTAAACTAGAATTAAGTGTGTACTCTACTTTTTATTAAGTAGTTTGGTTAATTCTATTTAATAAAGTTGTTATTTTTTTATGTGTTTTATAGGTGTGTGTAACGTATTGTTTTTTTAATGTGCTATGAAATTCTAAAATATATAAGCAGACATCTTACTTCAAGACAAAAGACAAAAAACAAAAAAAATCGTCCAGACTAAACACATTCCTTACAATAATAATAAAAAAACTCTTTCTATATAAATACCAATTACAAATCTATCAAACTCATCCCACACTTCAACCACTCACAAATCTCTCATCCCACCCACACCCTAATTCAACCAACAACATGAATATGAACTTGTATCTAAACCCGGTGCAAGGAATGAAAGTCTCTTATAACTAGGAGTCGAACATTGGGCTAGAAAATTGTTTCTGAATCCATATGAGGGGGAGAGGTGTACAATGGATTTTAAACGTGGGGACGGTTCATTTTAAGAGCTAACTTATAACAATCACATTACTCTGACGGGTAATGTTTTGAGGTACATCCGTTTATTTGGTTTTGGCGGTGTCATACAATGTGGTTATAGGAGAGTTGATTGAGCATTGATAGAAGCACTAGTTGAAAGGTGGCGGTTCGAAACAAATACACTTCACCTGCCATTTGGTGAGACCACTGTAACCTTGGAGGATGTTAAAGTTCTATGGGGGTTACCCATTGAGAGCGAGGCATTAACTGGGTATGAGGGTTCGTTTAAATACAATCCCAGGCATATGTGCCTAACTTACTTAGGTTTTGATACACAACCATCTGATTATAAAAATCATATTGTAAAACTTAGTACTATGCTAACGTTTATGTTAGATAACTCAATAACTGATGGACCAACAGATGAAGAATGTATGCAGTGTGCACGTTGTGTTTTCCTAATGCTGGCTACTAACAACGTATTAGCATATACGAAAAATGGGTACGCGTCATTACATTTATTAAGTCATTTGGCTGACTTTAATGTTAGTGAGCAACTGAGTTTGGGTGTTTTTGTCCTAGTCTTTGTATAGAGAACTCTATAAGGGAATCAGGCCACAAACAAAGGCAGTAGGCGGCCCAATGTCACTGCTACAAATATGGGCATGGACCTGGATTCGACCATTATCACCCACAATTGTCGATCAACAAATAGATTGGAAAAACCATATGGTGCAAGGTAATTACGTACTATTTTAATACTTATATAAATATTAATATTCTAATACTTATTATTGTCTTCCTGAAGGTGGGCGGAGCATGTTATTAGTTACACAGAGACTCCTTCACACGTGCTAAAGGCCCACCGGACAACAATACAAAATCTATGAGAGGCCGATGTATTTTTCCTTTAGCATAAAGGTTTTATAAATCGATTGTAAATATTAAATATTAACAAATTTTATTTTAATAGTTTGAATGGATGCCTTATCAGAACGTGATGCGAATACTCCCGGAAATGTATAAAATAGGCATAAGCAGTTGGAAGTCACGATGTTTTTTATAATTTATTGGAACATCGTTGAATATCATCCAGTGGAAAGGGTGATGAGGCAGTTTGGATTTCTTTAGGAGATCCCTGCCCCATTCCATTTTTCACTTGAAGTGCTTCACATACTACATAAAACAATACGAAAAGGGAGGTTGGCCACAGACTAGTCTGCTCATCATGCAGCGTATGTCGAAAATTGGAACCATAGACACGAATATGTGGTGGAAGGTGTGCCCACCAACACGCCTACGGCACACCATACTTACAATGATTGGTTCCATCGACATACTGTATTTTATTTAAAGGAACCAAGGCACGTCCCCGGTGTTATCTATACTAGATTCGATGATCACATGTGGAACTGCAAGATACTTGGTTAGGCTTCATTGGTCAAGAAGGAATCAAAATGCAGAACATGGGCCCTATTCATTACTACGAAAATTTTGGAGGGGTCCAAGGCATTGTTTCTCAGCTAATTGGATCATTTAATCATATCGAATATCCTTGGTATATACAGACTAATGAACCGGATTTGGGACTGGATAACACTCTCCCCCAACGTGTGGGTCCAAGGCATGGCTTCTCAGCTAATTGATAAATATAATCATATTGAACAACCTTGGTATATACAGACTAATGAACCGGATCTGGGACTGGATAACAATCTCCCCCAACATGCTCCGCGTGGTCGGGAGCGCCGTGGTCGACAAAGAACTCGGGTAGACCTCGTACATGACGATAATGGGGAGGTTCCCTAAAATTTTGGAGGGCCTACAACCAACTATGGTGAGGGTCCCTCAATATTTGGAGGGCCTACTCCCAAGTCCCAACTATGGGGAGGGTCCCTCAAATTTTAGAGGAGCAACACTAGATTGGCAAACCGGTTATCGACCTTCATTTGAAAATGTTGGACAAGGATCATCAAGCATTCAATTAGGTATCCAGTCGAATTTTAACAACAACCAACAAAATAATTGGGTATCCTCATTGTTTGACTACATTCTTTCTAGTAATATGATTCATGCGATGTACGCAAACCAGCCGGGAGCCTTCCAAATTACGGTTATATCGGTGTTAGTGTACAACAACTGGGTTACCAACATTTAACTCTGTCTCAAATAAGCTTGGGCCTACAATTGACTCAACCCGAAGGCTCCACTCCACCAAGTGATAACGAACCCGAAGATCCAGAACCAAGACGTGTACAACCACCAAGACATCCAAAACCAGTGGTTGTGGCACCGGTGGCTGTCTGATCCGCTATCCGCATATGCATTAAATAATTACTTAGATTGTATCTTTTAATTCAGTACGTGTAGTAAAATATTTATATAGTTTTAATAATTAATTTTAAAAATATTTAACATAATATTATACTTAAACATAGTTAACATAATATTTAACAAATTATTTAAAGGGTTTATAAAATATTTAAATATTCTTTTAACAAAATTAAGGTTTCAAAATACTATCATAAGCCGTTGGTAGGAATAGCGGATTAGGAACAAAGTCTTCTTCATCCTAAGCCGCCATTACCAATGAAGGATTACGACCAAATTATTTTTTTAATATCCTAAGCCGCCATTACCAATGATGAATTACGACCAAAATTTTTTTATAACCTAAGCCGCTATTGGTAATGGCGGATTAGGAACAATTTTTTTTTAATTATCATCATCTTCATCAGTTGAACTCAAACCTACTGGTTGAACCAAACCACAAAACACCAACCAAACCAACAACCAAACCATCTAAAAAAACCCACCAAATTGATTGAATCAAACAGTACTTGCAGGGAAAAGTGATTGATGTGATTGATGTTGCAGAAGAATTCAAAGCTTGTGTAATGCCTGTGTAGTGCATGTGTAATGCATGTGATTGTTGTTGCCACTTAAGATCCATGTCTTCCAAATCATCAGCATCAATCTGTTCAAGATCTTCTTGCACTACACTTGTGTGAATTAAATTCTTGGTCACAAATGCATTGTAAGAGTCAGTGAACATTGAGAAGATAGCTTGATAGTCATTTCCATGATTAACATTTCTAGCAACATATGGAGCTTGTCCAGTAGCCATTGATGATGTATCACTATCATCCATCAATTGAACATTAAATCTTAACTGCCCACTTTGATTACTAGACTGACCAACAACAAACACTCTTGGGGTTTCAGCACCATACTCAGTTGGTTCTTCAATTATAGGGAATTGTTATTGGTCTTTAGTTGACAGATTCCCCATAGGTGAAATTAGAGCATTTGCTACTTGGAATATTGGCTTGTCTTCCTTGATCATATGATTTTCAATAATTTCATGCTTAGCAGCTTGTAGGAAGAAAATGACATCATCAAGCTTGAATGTTGGGAAATTAGCCTTTTCTTTGATTAACTTGCTTGCAGTGTACCATTCTCCAGACAAAGATGATAATAGCTTCTTCCTTAAGTTAAAAATATGTTATTGCAAGGTCAGTGAATCTGATTTCATTGACAATTGCAACAAACCCTTGAAAAACAGATTTCAACCTCTCTCCTTCCTTGAACTTTAATCTATCCGGCTGTTGCTTCAATCTGTCTTTCTTGATGTCTTGCAGCTCAGTATTTCCCTTGAACATCTCCACTATGGCATCAAACATAGCCTTCGTAGTAGTATGATGAGCCACACTAGTCAAAATCTCCTAAGACAGACCAAGTTTTAGCATAGACAGTGCTCTATCATCTTTCATTGTCATTTGTCTTTCCAAGGTTGGATTATTTGTTTTGCAATCAGGAACATATGGGCCTTCTTAATTGAATTCCACATGTTAACATCGTTATAGCACACAACTGCCTCAAACAGAACCTTCCACTTAATGTAAATTTCCAGTCCTAACAATCTTGGAATTTTGTTAGTTGACACTTCTTGATCATCCATCACTCCAGACATGTTTTTGGTATTTTGAAAGGTTTTAGAAATGAAAATTACTTAAAACTTGACTAACTTTTGAAAGACAACCAAATATGTGGATTAAATTCTCAAATCTAATGAATCTGGATGGATAATATCAAGATCTAGACATAAAAGGAAAGAAATCAATGTAAATCTGAGTAAAGAGCACTTTTAAACCTCAATAAAACAGTAGATTTGAGAAATGAAAAACAGAGCAGCTGACATCACAAATCAATGGAACATTGTTCAGCTGACATCATTCTTCATCTTCAAAATCAGCAGAATATTCATAAAAACTCACAATTGGCAACAAGTATTCACAAATGCAGAGACTAAGCTCTGATACCACTTGTCAGGACCGATCAATCAACACATCAATCAGTCTCATAACCAACAACAACATGTTGACAAAACAGCTACGATTTTTCTTTTTTAAAGGTCCAATAAATATTAAAGGCGGAATCAATAATACTCAAATGGTTGCTAAACACACAGACTTGTAACAAACACACAAGGTAACTCAAAAGATTTCCATTAATATTGTGAAGGATAAAATGAAAATCGATTAGGGTTTCTGGGTGAAATGTTTGTATTTTTTGCAGCTTTTCCATACACAGATATTCTTTTCAGGAAATGGCAGTCGTCAAATCACAATATTCGCTCTGTGTCCGTTTTCATATGCGTGCCCTAAAGTTTCCTTAAATAGGCATGCCCTGACCCCTTCTAAAAACCCTAATGATTGATACTTAACATATTCAAGCATATTACAATATATTATAAGTGTAAACAGGTCTTCGAGTAAGCTTGTAAGCTTTTATCCTTGTCGAGCATACATGGTAACAATAAGTGTGCTTGGAACAGTTCTCCGAGTAAACTTTACTTAGGATATTTTCATGATAATATCCTTTGAAAATATCCTTCAGGCAAACTTCAATCTTTATGATAATATCAAACTTTGTTCGATAATATCCCACGAGCAAACTTGTTCTTCTTGGATCCCTTCAACCTTTTGTTACTTAACTTATTTGAACAAGTTAAGTGTGTTAGTGACACTGTAGCTTGCTCGAGGCTGAACCTTGCTTGATGGAAGTCCTCAGGATAATTTCTTCAAAAAATCTCTTCAAGTGTGCTTGGACCACTGTTTATTAATAAACCTTGCTCGATCCACCAAAACACTTGGTATTAGCTTGGTTACGTCAAGAATTTGCTCTAAAACAAACCTTGCTCGAGTTGAAGAACAATCATGCTTGATGAAGTGTAGCTTGCTCGAACTAACACTTAGAAGACTTCTAGAAGATAACTTTGCTCGTCGAGTAAAATACCTTGTTTGAATTAAGTCTAGGCTTGCTCGAAGGCTAAGTTTGCTCGTTTTCCATACTTAGCCATTTCTGAGGAGGTTGAGAAGATTTCCAATCTTCCTTTTGTCGAATCATGATCCCAACAGCATATGTCCAAGTCAACCAGTAACGTATACATACTTCGCAAAGCCCGTTGTTAATACATACTACTATCAAACCGACCTTTGACAAGACGAAAAGCTAAAGGCGTTTCGTGTATCAACCGACTCCCCCTCAGATTTTGCTTCGTCTTGTTCGTTTAAACACTTTACATTTTCGAACCTTCAATAATAATGGTTTAAACTTGGTTATCCAAAACAATGATCAACCGCACTACTATCGCATTCTGATCTTCGAATTCCATGTTCTTATCTCCAACACATATCGTTAAATCTTCAATATGCAAGTCAGAACAGTGTATACGTAAACGTTTTCGTCTATGTTCTTCTTCAATGTGAACGCTCGTATATTCCAATTCGTATATGTAGAACCAAATAATTTGTTTGTGGAATTGGTTTGTAAAATTGCTTGAGACGTCAACAGAAAATCAAATTAATTCATTTATTCAGACTGGTGAATCACATAATAGTAATTTTGTATTCTGATTAATTGATTCAGAAACTTTATGTTTGAAGGTTCTAATCGGCTACAAATAAGGATTGCCAAAATTCGGATCTGAATAATTACTATTTCATTTGTTGAAATTGTAATTGAATCCTAATTAAAAACAACAGTTGTTGTTGTTTGTTGTATTCGTAATTAGGATTTCAGAAGACACCAAATCTGGTATGTTGGTTAAATCAAAATTGAATTTTAATCTACTAATTCACAATTGATTTTGTTTTCATAATAATCATAACAAATGTTTGTTGTTTGTTATAATTGATTAATTAATACACAACCAAATTAATTTGGATTGTTTATTGGAATTATTCGTGACAACAAAAAAATAAAGGGGCCATCGATTTTTGTTTTTTATACTAAAAAAGTTTGACTCACAAATTAGATTTGTATATTGTACTTTATGGTGTTGTTAATCAAACATAATTTGTGTTAAGTTAAGGTCGAACAAAATAAATACAAACACGTCTGTTGTGTTCATTTATTTATTTGTTCCGGATCAAATTACCCCTAATTTAAAGATTTATAATCTTTTGATAAAAGTTAAACCCTATATCAGATCGTTGGAATCGGTTAGTATAGTGGTTTAATCATATACGAATAAGGATTCATTATTTATTTTTCAGAATCTAGTTTTGCAGTAAACTTTTGAAGACGGTTCTTATAAGTTTAAGAGGTTAAACTTAATTATCCAAGTATAATAACTATTAATATCTTTAAAGGAAACCATGTTGGAAAGTTCAAAGGATAATAATGCTATTGTAACGCATAAAGCCGGGATCATTTTTTTCGAACTTCCAATCCCCTATGTTAAAATATACTAGTTACATAACATGGGAAATTCAAAGGAAGACCATTCTAGATGTAAATGAACTTTGGAAGATGATAGAACCCGACGATGAAACAAGAATAGATGTCAAGAAAGACAAATATGCCATTGCCTACTTGTTTTAAACTTTACCGGAAGAATTACTCCTACAAGTTGCAGACTGTAAAAATGCAAGAGAGGTGTTGGATTCATTAAATACCCGACATATTGGTGCAACGCAAGTGCAAGAAGCACGATTGCAAAGCATTAAGTCTGAGTTTGACAAATTACAACTAAAAGATGGCGAGACTATTGATTCTTTCACATTGAGACTAACAAATGTTGTTAGTAAAGCAACTAGTAATGGTGAAAGATTGATCAGACCACACTAGTAAGAAAATTCTTAACCTCAATGCCCGAGAGGTTTTTGCATATAATTGCTTTGATTGAGAAATTTACTGATCTAAAGCAAGTAACCGTGGACGATATTATCGGGAGGCTTAAAACCTATAAGGAGAGGATTAAATCCAAAAGAGGAGTTGTGACCGAACCTCAAGATAAACTCATGTTCACACGTCAGGGCAAGAGTGAGGGCCTACTCCCAAGTCCTAACTATGGGGAGGGTCCCTCAAATTTTGGAGGGGCAACACTAGATTGGCAAACTGGTTAACGACCTTCATTTGAAAATGTTGGACAGGGATCATCAAGCATTAAATTAGGCACCCAATCGAATGTTAACAACAACCAACAAAATAATTGGGTATCCGCATTGTTTGACTACACTCCTTCTATTAATATGATCCTGCGATGTACGCAAACCAGCCGGGACCCTTCCAGAATTACGATTATACCAGTGTTAGTGTACAACAACTGCGTTACCAACATTTAACTCTGGTTCAAATGAGTTTGGGCCTACAGTTGACTCAACCCGAAGGCTCCACTCTACCAAGTGATAATGAACCCGAAGATCCAGAACCAAGACGTGTACAATCACCAAGACATCCAAAACCAGTTGGTTACCGGTGGCTGTCTGATCCGGTATCCGCATAGGCATTAAATAATTACTTTGATTGTAACTTTTAATTTAGTACATGTAATATTTTATTTTTATTGTTTTTAATAATCAATTTTATAAAGATTTAACATAATATTATACTTAAACATAGTTAACATAATATTTAACAAATTATTTAAAGGGTTTATAAAATATTTAAATATTCTTTTAACAAAATTAGGATTTCATGAATTAGGGTTTTAAAATATTATCATAAGCCGCTGGTAGGAATAGCGGATTAGGAACAAAGTCTTCTTCATCCTAAGCCTCCATTAACAATGAAGGATTACGATCGAATTACTTTTTTATATCCTAAGCCGCATTACCAATGACGGATTACGACCAAATTTTTTTATAACCTAAGTCGCTATTGGTAATGGCGGATTAGAAACAAATTTTTTTTAATTATCATCATATTCATCAGTTGAACTCAAACCTACTGGTTGAATCAAAACAGAAAACACCACAATACACCAACCAAAACAAAAACCAAATTATCTAAAAAACCCACCAAATTGATTGAATTAAACAGAACTTGCAGGGAAAAGTGATTGATGTGATTTATGCTGCAAAAGATTCAAAGCCTGTGTAATGCATGTGATAATGGATGCAGCTTTGTGCAGAAGCATTAAAGAGATGTTGCAAAACATTTGTCATTGTGCATGTGATAATGGAGTTGCATAAGCCTTATAAGGTTGTGTAATGCATGTGATAATGGGGCAAGTTTTGTGCAGAAGCATTGAATAGAGGTCTTTGTCACTGTGCATGTTATCAATGGAGGTGTGCAGGGGAATCCAAAGTTAACATTGGTTAGATACAAAAGTTAAAGGGGTTAATTTGGTTTGTTTATACTAATTGGGTTAAGTTTGGTCTAACGCGGGTCTCTATCGCTAGCTAACGGGGTTAAATGGTGATACTCTTAATCCGCTATTGGTAGTGGCGGATTAGGAGACAAAGCTGTTGTGTCAGGTGATCCGCTATTGAGAACATACATCCAAATTAAGTTACTCCTAATCCGCCTTTTTTTACCACACCGTTATCCTAATTAAATTCATAAAATACACCATTTCAAAAAAAAAAGAAAAAAGAAAAAATTGTTTGAATTCTTTAGATTTATTGAAAAAGAGAAACAAATCGAGGATAGCATCCTAACTATATATAATCACCAAGTCAAGAAGCTTTCTGAAGAAACATGAAATGGATCCGGGTCGGATCCATGTCCAAGTTCCCCGGTCTTCAATATGAACGAACCACCGCCTTGGTCTTCTTCTCCGGTTGCTCAGATCTGTCATATAAAAGTGGGGGAGTGGAGGTGACTGCTAAGAGAATAAACTCTTGTTTACAGACACAAAAATATGTGGGAGCCAAGGGTCCAAGATGTAACATCCTACTTTCGGTTATATTAATAAAATAAAGTTCGTTTATTTTATAGCGGGTCGTTATCGGTTTAGTTGAATAGAATACGAGATGGACTTGTGTTGGGTAAATGGATATGGGTTATGGACTTGGGTTATGGAGGAATGAAGGAAAGACCATGGGCTTAAGCCCATGATCAAAATAATATATACCCTTAATCCTCCATTTAATTCATTTACACATATCCCTTACACCATCCAAAACACACACTTAAGATTCTCTCTCTAGTTCTCTCTCTCTCTAAACCGATATCAAGAAGGAAACCGAGAACCGACCCGAGGTAATGATAGTATTTTATTGTTTAAGCTTAAATCCGTTAGATATAATCATGAAACGACGAGCCGACACCGTTAAACCGTTTAAGTCATGAGATCCGGGTGGAAGCGGGTATAAACCGAACCTAATATGAGCTTAGGGGTCACCCTAGCTCAGATCTGGATCGAACGGGACGGAAAACGATGAAAAACGGTGTAAAACGGTGAAGATACGTTTTTTCGGTGAGTTTTCCGGCAATGGCGGCACTGGAAAGGCGGCGCCGGAAAAACGTGTCCGAGGTTGTCAGGGAATGTTCTGACAAATCTAACCTAACCCTAGTTCGCTAAGGAATAACTAGCGAATTAGAGGTAATTCGCCAGCTAATTCGCTAAGGAAAGATTAACGAACTAGCTGTAGTTCGTATCCAATTCGTTAAGGGAAAAGGGTAACGAATTACCCTTGATTCGTTATGACCAGTTCGTTAAAGGAGATAACGAATTAGAAGGTCAAATTCGCTACTTGGACTGGTTCGCTACATGGACTGATTCGTTAAGAGTCCTGTTCGTTAAAAGTCCAATTCGTGTAAGTAACCAGTTCGTTAAAGGTTCCAATTCGTTACAAGAACTAGTTCGTCATGGCAAGTCAGTTCGTTAAGGATAAGTAACGAATTAGAAGTTTAACAGAATGACAGAATGGTCCCTGGACTTAGAAAAGAATGATTTAATTACAAATAAGCCCTTGAACTTTTAAGTAGCATATTATTCAATGATTCAAAATGCTAATGGAAAATGTGTTAAGACAGTTAATGAAAATAAAATTTTTCCAAGCTGACCTGGCAGCTTAACCCCAGCTAGGGGCTCTGCCCCTTGGACCCCACTAGGGGCTGCCGCCCCTAGAACCCCGCTGCCAGGGGCGCTGCCCCCGAACCCCCGTTCGTTGAGGGTAATAATTAAACTAGAAAGGCGATATGTGTAGTGATAGTTTACTGAAACGTATAATTATTATACAGTTAGTCGTGCACAGCTAAAGAAGGGAATAACCGTAAACGTTGAACGCAACCGCATTGGAGTGAGTTTCTAGCCCCACTTCCTTGTTATGTTTTCGGGGCTGTGTGCATACTCGATGTGATAGTTAATACACTTACCTTAAGTGGTAAGTGTATGCCTTGTATGATGTATGTATGATGATTGCTCGACGGTGCGTGAACGATCTTCGGATATTGCATGTACCGTCAGGTGGTAGCTAAAGACGTGATTGCTATGTATGATGTAAGATAAGATGCATGTATGAATATTTATGATGTATGCATAATGTACGTATGATAAGTTAATGGTACGTGAACGCTCTTCGGAGATTGCACGTATTGTCAGGAAAAATATTTAATGACAGGTATAGTGTGAAGCTATGGAAGAAAGGGTACCGGACCCTAATAATATCCGAGGATGAAGGGTACCGGACCCTAATAATATCCGAGGATGAAGGGTACCGGACCCTAATAATATCCGAGGATGAAGGGTAACCGAACCCTAATAATATCCGAGGATGAAGGGTGACCGGAACCTAATAATATCCGAGGATGGAGGGTACCGGACCCTAAAAATATCCGAGGTATGTAGGGTGAAACGCCCTTTATAATGTATGGTTAGATATGAATGTGTATGGACGAATGCTGATCTTGATATGTTGTAATGCGTACCTTCGGGCACGTATATGTGTATGAAAAGTAAGTTATGTGATTAACTAGAACTCACTCAGCATAGCTGACTTTTAGTATGCACGCAGACAAATAGGTTGAGGCAGCTCGCGTGACTGAAGACACATGGCATGAAAATCGAAGATACTGGCATCTCGAAAAAATGTTGTGATGTTTTAAAGACTATGTTTTGTTTTATAAGACATGATTTGATGGTTATGTAAAATGTTATGGTTGAAGTTTTATTATTCCGCGAAAGTTTTTGTTAACTCTGATATTTAGAACTGCGTTTATGAGTAAATCCAACTTTAAAGTAGAGCTACCGGTAACGGGGCCTTACACAAGAGAAGGTCCTTTCAATGAATGATAAAGACTCCTTATATAGAGACTCCATGGCTACCATCATGAACCCTAACCTTTATTGGGCCAGGCCCGGTTAGGGGTTACCTCCACAAACCCCCAGCCCAATGGGCCTAATTAGTAGACAATAATAATAATGTAATAAACATAATATATTATGTAATAAATAAAAGGTCGTACCGGGTTTGACGTACCCTACACCTACAAGTCCCCCAGTCCAGTGCTTCTCCTAGGCGTGCAAGCGGTTTGGTGAAGTGCTGGACTTATAAGGAATGCTCAGGAGCGAGTAGTAGTGCTTTTTTTGACCCAATGCTTTCTATATGGACCTTTTTGCATATGCGTCTACTTTGTTTCGGGTTGTAAGAGGTTTAAATCATGATGGCGATTTTGGCACGCGGGCCTTTTATCAAAAGATGGCACGCATGTCATTAATTCGGCGCATAGCCATAAGGGTTTTTTTTATATATATAAGGATTCCCAACCTTTAATTTAGCACTGGGGTTGGCATTATCCTGTAGTCGTGGCGTTGGCATTAGCCAGTAACCGTGGCGTTGGCATCATCCGGTAGCACTGGCGTTGGCATCAGCATGTAGCCGTGGCGTTGGCATCAGCCTGTAGCACTGGCGTTGGCATTAGCCTGTAGCCGTAGCGTTGGAATTATCCGGTAGCACTGCTGTTGGCATTAGCCTGTAGCCATGGCGTTAGAATTATCCTGTAGCCGTGGCGTTGTGGGTGTATTATAAGGTTCCCATCCTTGGGCGGATTATGAGGTGTGCCCAACCTAATATTTGGACGCCCTCCATCCAAATATGACACGTATGTCATAAATTTGGCTCGTAGCCATGTGGGTGTATTATAAGGTTCCCATCCTCGGGCAGGTTATGATGTGCCAACCTAATACTCGGATGTCTATAATCAACTTTTTGTATCATGAAATGATATTTGTTGATTTAATATGCCATATGAGATTAAATAATTTCTCATAGTCATAATTTACTAATAATCATTCCAAAGATTTGGTAATACTCACGTTTATTAGTAAAGTTTATGACATCTCCATTTTATTTCATAAATTAGTATGTAATATTAATTTATTAATAAAAATAGAAATTATATAAAGACATGACTTAAGTATCCGCACGTTTTATAACAATATATTTTAAAAAATTGTGAAGTAATTCACTTACTTTGATGAGAACTAATTGTTTTATCTGGTTGAAAAACCAAAGGTCAAAACTTTTAGTATATTATATTTGAAAAATAAATAAAGCCCAAAAGTTACAGGGGTCATTTTAAAAATTGAAAATTAATTCACTCCTCTCTCAAAGATTGTACCATCATTGCACACGACAACCTTTCACACATCTGCATATACATATGTACTTACATAATGGAAAAGAGGAATTACCTTTATATGTCATATTCAAGTCAACAAAACACTTCCATCATTAATCGTTTTGAAAGATATCCGGAAGTTTCTCTGGCGGTTGCCTGACGTAGGTTACTTGCTCCTGCTGTTTGCAGACGCGGAACGACTTGGAGGTTCCACTGGCATATATTTAACCCGCGGTTGTCCCACAAGAGCTTTCAGTTAACCTGCCTTAAGTTTTATTCTTAATCCGCGTGGTGGGAGTTAACCGCCGGAACTTGCATGTGGCGGTTTAGGATTGACCTGCGGACGTTCCGCGGGGCTGGGATTGACCTGCCGGAACTTGCATGCAGGGGTTTAGGATTGACCTGCGGACGTTCCGCGGGGCTGGGATTGTAACACCCCGACCAAAGGCGGATTATACATCGGGGCGCCACATATTGCTTCATTACTCGCGACACTATTGGTGTCAATATTTATTAATACACATTTTATCGCGCACGCGCAGCGGGGAAAATAAAGAACATAAATCAAACATAAATCAATATATTATAAATTATAACATTCAAACAACATTAACTTGTCTTGATACATTTTAATTCTAGGTCCAAAAGTAAAAACGTCCTACGTGTCCACAAGCTCCAAAACAGCTACTGCAAACCTGAACATGTGTTAAAATAAACGTCAAACACTTGCGTGTTGGTGAGAAATCAAGTTTAATACAATACATAGATAACAATAAATCTGCGCGCAACATGTGTATGTCTGGTTTTCAACAAGGGTGTAATCTGATCGGGACCAACTCTAAGAGACAAGACTGCCAGTGCTCACAATTGAGCTCACAAACAAGACTAACTGTGCAAGTGTAACAAAAGAGAAAATCATAAACGAATGTTCTCCCGTGTTCATCTAATGGTACCATGAAAACTGCGGAATAGACCGACAAGACGGTTAATGATCCACACATACAAATAAACAGCCAAGTCTACGTCCTCAACACATGGGATACTGCGCGACTAAAGTTCATAAACAGTTTAAGACTCAAGTTTTGTATGAACACATGAACATCCCAAAGCATTTAAAATAAAAAGGGATTAGATACGAGATAACTCACTTGATAAACGATGCGGTGTAAGATAAAGCAAGAACCAACTTTAAACAAGCACAAGTTAACCTATAAATAAGATTATTGTTTTAATGATCTTGATTATAAGTTAGCATAATTAATAAGTAAATTATTATATATGATATATTACCGGAAAAGCAGGAAGAACAAGGAGGAAGACGGAGGCAAGAGAGGAGACGGCAGGAGGACAACGGCAGAGAGCAAAAAGGGAGGAAGAGAGTAAGTGTTTTGTGTGTGATGTGTTATGAAAATATTATTATTATATATAGGAAAACCCTAGGAGACACAAACCCTAGAAAAAGGGGAAAAGATCTCAAAAAGTAAAAGAAAAGATATCAACGGTAAAAAGTTCTGAAAAGTAAAGATATCAAAAGATATGGCAGCTGCAGGGGGCAAGATAAAGCTGACAGGGAACAGTAACAGGCATGGGCGGTTCAGATAAAGGTACTGGTCAAGCATGGCAAAAGCAGATCTCAAAAGATAATGTCAGTCACTTTTTCTACCAACCAATGGGGGTTGGTGCGCATGCTGCGCCGAAAGTAACTATTCAGACATTAGATAGGTTAGGTCAACAGCACAGAAGATAAGACAACACAAAAGCAAACGGCTAGATAAAACAGGACTAGACTAAAGGGTCAAGCGCGAGAAGGCTGAGTGCGCGAGCGCGAAGGCTGGCACAACAATCCTTAGCGTGCTGCGGGAAGAATCACAATTCCTTAGCGCGCTGCGTGAAGAACCTGGAATTCTAAGCGCATCGCGGGAAGAACATACATTCTTAGCGCATTGCGGGAAGAACATGCATTCTTAGCGCGCTGCGAGAAGAGTTCTCTTCACGCATCGCAGGAACAAGATGTCTTCACGCAGGCTTCCATGTAAGGAGTCTGGCGCGTGGAGCTGCAGACATCCTTAGGCGGGAAGAACCAAAGGACAAGCAAAGAGGGAAACAAGGCGTAAGGGCGGGACGGCGACAAGAGGGAAAAGAAGGCGGAATGAGAGAAGGAAGAGGGAGGGGACGGCGGAAAGAAAGAGAGAGAAAGAGGCGGAAAGGAAATATATATATTATTATTATTAAAAATAAAACATAAGTATATAAATATATTAAATCATAAAAGAAAGGGATCGGATAAGGGAAACGGGTACCTGGGTCGGGTCGGATCGGGGCAGATGTCACAGTCTCCCCTACTTTAAGAAATTTCGTCCCGAAATTTATCTCGAAGTAGGTTGCGCAGAGAACAGGTGCGGGTACTTGATCTTCATTTGATCTTCCCTTTCCCATGTAAACTCGGCTCCGCGCTTGGACTCCCAACGAACTTTCACGATAGGGATACGACTGCGCTTGGTTTGCTTAACCTCGCGATCCATAATCTCAACAGGCTTCTCAACGAAATGCATAGATTCATCAACTTGAACTTCATCAAGTGGAATGTGAAGGTTCTCGTCAGCTAAACACTTCTTGAGATTGGATACATGGAACGTTGGATGCACATTACTGAGCGCGGGCGGCAGGTCAAGTCTGTAGGCAACTTTTCCCACACGCGCGAGAATCTTGAATGGACCAACATAACGAGGAGCAAGCTTACCCTTCTTCCCAAAGCGGACAACACCTTTCCAAGGCGACACTTTGAGGAGAACAAGATCACCAACTTGAAATTCGAGAGGCTTTCGCCTACGATCTGCGTAACTCTTCTGTCGGCTTCTGGCAGTCAGCAAATGATCACGGATCTTGGCGATTTTATCGGTTGTCTCTTGAACAAGTTTGGGTCCTGTGATTTGAGTTTCACCCACTTCGCTCCAACAGATCGGGGAGCGGCATTTACGACCGTAAAGTGCTTCAAATGGGGCCATACCGATACTGGAATGATAGCTGTTGTTATAAGAAAACTCGATCAAAGGCAGGTGTGAATCCCAATTACCTCCAAAATCAAGAACACAAGATCGGAGCATATCCTCAAGAGTTTGAATAGTTCGCTCAGACTGTCCGTCAGTCTGAGGATGATATGCCGTACTCATGTCCAAGCGAGTTCCTAGCGCAGATTGGAGAGATTTCCAAAAGCGGGATATAAAACGGCCATCGCGATCGGATATGATGCTCAAAGGAGTACCATGGCGGCAGACAATTTCCTTGACATAAAGCTGCGCGAGTTGCTCAACACGGTAGTTTTCACGAATGGGCAGAAAGTGAGCAGATTTAGTCAATCGATCCACTACTACCCAAATGCTATCATGTTTGCTTGCAGTCAAAGGTAACTTGGTAATAAAGTCCATCGCTACACATTCCCATTTCCACGTAGGAATTTCTGGTTGTTCGAGCAAACCAGATGGGCGTTGGTGTTCAGCTTTTACTTTAGAACAAGTCAGGCACTTAGCTACGAACACAGCAATATCCTTTTTCATACCGGGCCACCAATAAGTTATGCGCAAATCCTTGTACATCTTATCAGCGCCGGGATGAATAGAATACCGAGATTTGTGCGCTTCACTCAGGATATCAGCGCGAAGATTCTCATCAAAGGGAATCCAGATGCGATTAAGATAGCAGAGAATTCCACTCAGATTAGGGACAAAGTGTGCTTCCGCGCCACACGCTAACTCGGCGCGAAGGTTACCGTTACTGATGGATGCGCGCTGCGCGTCACGAATACGCGATTCAAGGTTGCTTTGAATCGGCGCAAAGTGAAGATGCGTGCGCGGCAAGATACAGTTAAGTTGGCAGGGTTTTCGGCTGAGCGCATCGGCTACCACATTAGCCTTACCAGGATGATACCGGATCTCACAATCGTAATCGCTGATGAGTTCGTTCCATCGGCGTTGCCTCATGTTAAGTTCCTTCTGATCAAAGATGTGCTGAAGGCTTTTATGGTCAGTGTAGAGGATACACTTAGTACCATAAAGGTAGTGTCTCCAGATCTTCAAGGCAAAAACAACTGCACCAAGTTCGAGGTCGTGAGTTGTATAATTCTTTTCGTGAATCTTAAGTTGCCTCGATGCATAAGCGATAACCTTGCCTCGTTGCATAAGAACACAACCGAGACCTTGGTTGGATGCGTCGCAATACACGACAAAATCATCATTACCCTCAGGTAGCGCAAGAACAGGAGCTTCACACAACAAACGCTTGAGCGTTAGAAAGGCTTCTTCTTGCTTCGAGCCCCAAATATACGGTTTACCTTTGTGCGTCAGAGCTGTTAAAGGCAAAGCGATCTTCGAGAAGTTCGAAATAAAGCGCCGGTAATAACCAGCTAAGCCTAGAAAGGAACGGATCTCAGAAGGAGAGGATGGCGTAATCCAGTTCTTGATTGCTTCAATCTTGGATGGGTCGACATGAATACCCATCTTGTTTACAACATGACCAAGAAACTGTACCTCATCAGACCAGAATTCACACTTGGAAAGCTTAGCATAGAGCTGCTCGGTTCGAAGCTTCTGCAACACTAACCGAAGATGTTGCTCATGCTCGGCCTTGGTCTTAGAATACACCAGAACATCATCGATAAACACGATCACGAATTTATCCAAGAAAGGCCTACACACCCGATTCATAAGATCCATGAAAACGGCGGGTGCGTTGGTTAGACCGAAGGACATGACCAAGAATTCAAAATGGCCATAACGAGTTCGAAAAGCAGTTTTCGGAACATCTTCATCGCGGATGCGCAACTGATGATAGCCAGAGCGGAGATCAATCTTCGAGAAACAAGAGGCACCTTGGAGTTGATCAAAGAGGTCGTCAATACGCGGTAAGGGATACCGGTTTTTAATGGTGAGTTTGTTCAACTCGCGGTAATCAATACACATGCGAAACGATCCATCTTTCTTTTTAACGAACAACACCGGAGCACCCCAGGGCGAAGAGCTAGGGCGAATGAATCCTTTAGCAGTCAACTCTTGAAGTTGGCTTGCCAATTCTTGCATCTCAGCGGGTGCAAGACGATAAGGAGATTTAGCCACGGGGGAAGCACCAGGGACAAGATCAATACGGAACTCGACTTCACGAGCGGGAGGGATACCAGGAAGATCATCAGGAAAAACTTCAGGAAAATCACGCACAACAGGGATATCGCGAAGCTTCTTTCCTTCATCGGGTTTAACCACATGGGCTAGGAATGCAATATACTTCTTCCGCATGAGTCTTTGGGCTTCGGCGCAGGACATAAGTTTAAGACCGCGGGAGGGTTTTTCGCCGTAGATGTAAAGATCACCATTTTCTCGAGGTAGGCGAATCAACTTCTTGGCGCAAATAACTTCGGCGCGATTCTTCGAGAGCCAGTCCATACCAATGATAACATCAAAGCTTCCAAGAGGCATGGGGATGAGGTCGATCAGAAAATCGTTTTCGTTAAGGTTAAGCGTACAATCTTTAATCACTGAGTTTATTAAAACAGTTTCACCGTTAGCCAATTCAACTGAAAAATCTTCTTTTAAATCGTTGCGCGGTCGCGCAAGCTTCTGCTCGAAGGCGCGAGAGATAAAGCTTCGATCGGCGCCAGTATCAAAAAGTACAGAAGCATAAAATCCGTTAAGTAAAAATGTACCATTAACTACGTCATTATTCGCTTGCGCTTGGTGCGCGGTTATGTTAAAAGCTCGTCCACGCGTCACTTGGTTCGAAATCTGGTTCACCGGATTCGCTTGCGTAATCTGAACTTGTAGTCTTGGGCACGCGTTCCGGAAATGACTGGGATCACCGCAGTTAAAGCACGATCTGGGTCGTGGGTTTTGGTAGATTGATTGTGGGTTCTGCGGGTAGACTGGTGGTGTTGGCGCAATTGGATTGGCGGGAAGGACTCTACAGTTTTCAGCAGTGTGACCAGTACGGCCACATCGGTTACAAAGTCGACACGGGGTTTGGGTTGGGTGGTGAAATCTACAGGTTGGGCAAAAGGGATGGTTTCCTGTGTAAGGTTTCTTAGGAGGCGGGGCAGGGAGTGCTGGATTGGTTAAGGCATAGTTATGGACTGCAGGAGGTGCTGGGTAGGTTGACAGTGGGTTAGGCGCGTAAACTGGGGGTTGGTAAACGGGTTGCTGGACAATGGGCGGGTTGGTAAGCGCATAGGCCTTGCGTCTGCGCTTGAGGTTGTTACGGTTTGAGGGTTCTGGTTTGGTTTCTGCGGGTTCAGGGACAGTTTTGGTGGTTTTGGTCTTCTCAGTTCCCCGCAGGAACAGAGTTCCTGCTCTGACATGGTTGTCGCTGAGCACAGCGGCCAACTCAATGGCGTCAGAGAGGGTAACTGGGTTTCTGGCCCATACAGAATCTTGAATTTCCATGGGGAGACCCCCAAGGAATTTCTCGATTGCTCGGCGTGAAGGGGTAACAAGGTGAGGGACAAGCAGGCTTAGTTCATGGAAGCGCGTCGCGTACTCGCGCGCTTCACCGCTGTATTGCTTCAAGTTCCAGAATTCTTCCTCCAGGCGCTTAACTTCGTTGGGAGGGCAGAATTCTCGCGTAAGAATTTCCTTGAATTCCTCCCATGTCATGCTAGAAGCAGCCTCTGCGCCACGCGCATGAGCTACTCCATTCCACCATGTAAGCGCTCTGGATTCCAGGACACTGGAAGCATATAGGGTTCGTCTTTCTGAGGGGCATTGGGTATGGAGGAAAGTGTTTTCAATCTTCTCAAGCCATTGGAGCATCACGGTGGCTCCTTCAAGACCTGTGAACTTCGGAGGGTTACCCGCATTAAAGGACTTAATGTTATAACTCGAGGTGTTGGTATTGTTTTGGCTCAAAGCTTGGGCTATTGCGGCGGCCATTTCCTGGGAACGTTGCTGTCTACGCATGCGCGAGGCTTCTCTTCTCTGAAATCGGCGAGATAGCGGAGGCATTCTATAAAAATTTTAATTTTAGTTAATATCTTGGTTTTTATAGCAAAGTTTTAATCTTATAAAGCTTGGTTTCACGGAGTTAGATGCTATCAAAAGTTAAAGTAAAATAAATGACTTTAAATGCAGACTTAATAAAGGTAACAAATTCGAATCAGAAATCGACAATTCATGTATCACCATGACTTTCCGAATTCCCAATTTAAAATATACGAGTAAACGAGTATTGGAGATTGACGATTCATGTATCACCATGACTTTCCAATCTTCAATATAAAATATACAAGAAAATGAGTATTGGAGGTTGACAATTCATGTATCACCATGACTTTTCAAGTCTCCAACCTCAGAACATAATCGTAAATGGAAATTGAAAATCAACTATTCATGTATCACCATGACTTTTCGGATTTTCAATCCCAACAAACGAATATGTAAGTAAAATCAATAAAAATCGAAATTCACAAAAATCGAAATATCGCGGAATAAAACATAAAACCATATACTGCGCAAGCGCGAGCATATTCATAAATAACGAGTAATTAACAATAAGCGCGCAAACATGAGATTTCTCTCATGCGCGAGAAGGGACTCTTAGGTATTCTAGGCCGTTACGTCTAACCACCTATCCTAAAGTCAACGAGCTCTGATACCAATCTGTAACACCCCGACCAAAGGCGGATTATACATCGGGGCGCCACATATTGCTTCATTACTCGCGACACTATTGGTGTCAATATTTATTAATACACATTTTATCGCGCACAGCGCAGCGGGGAAAATAAAGAACATAAATCAAACATAAATCAATATATTATAAATTATAACATTCAAACAACATTAACTTGTCTTGATACATTTTAATTCTAGGTCCAAAAGTAAAAACGTCCTACGTGTCCACAAGCTCCAAAACAGCTACTGCAAACCTGAACATGTGTTAAAATAAACGTCAAACACTTGCGTGTTGGTGAGAAATCAAGTTTAATACAATACATAGATAACAATAAATCTGCGCGCAACATGTGTATGTCTGGTTTTCAACAAGGGTGTAATCTGATCGGGACCAACTCTAAGAGACAAGACTGCCAGTGCTCACAATTGAGCTCACAAACAAGACTAACTGTGCAAGTGTAACAAAAGAGAAAATCATAAACGAATGTTCTCCCGTGTTCATCTAATGGTACCATGAAAACTGCGGAATAGACCGACAAGACGGTTAATGATCCACACATACAAATAAACAGCCAAGTCTACGTCCTCAACACATGGGATACTGCGCGACTAAAGTTCATAAACAGTTTAAGACTCAAGTTTTGTATGAACACATGAACATCCCAAAGCATTTAAAATAAAAAGGGATTAGATACGAGATAACTCACTTGATAAACGATGCGGTGTAAGATAAAGCAAGAACCAACTTTAAACAAGCACAAGTTAACCTATAAATAAGATTATTGTTTTAATGATCTTGATTATAAGTTAGCATAATTAATAAGTAAATTATTATATATGATATATTACCGGAAAAGCAGGAAGAACAAGGAGGAAGACGGAGGCAAGAGAGGAGACGGCAGGAGGACAACGGCAGAGAGCAAAAAGGGAGGAAGAGAGTAAGTGTTTTGTGTGTGATGTGTTATGAAAATATTATTATTATATATAGGAAAACCCTAGGAGACACAAACCCTAGAAAAAGGGGAAAAGATCTCAAAAAGTAAAAGAAAAGATATCAACGGTAAAAAGTTCTGAAAAGTAAAGATATCAAAAGATATGGCAGCTGCAGGGGGCAAGATAAAGCTGACAGGGAACAGTAACAGGCATGGGCGGTTCAGATAAAGGTACTGGTCAAGCATGGCAAAAGCAGATCTCAAAAGATAATGTCAGTCACTTTTTCTACCAACCAATGGGGGTTGGTGCGCATGCTGCGCCGAAAGTAACTATTCAGACATTAGATAGGTTAGGTCAACAGCACAGAAGATAAGACAACACAAAAGCAAACGGCTAGATAAAACAGGACTAGACTAAAGGGTCAAGCGCGAGAAGGCTGAGTGCGCGAGCGCGAAGGCTGGCACAACAATCCTTAGCGTGCTGCGGGAAGAATCACAATTCCTTAGCGCGCTGCGTGAAGAACCTGGAATTCTAAGCGCATCGCGGGAAGAACATACATTCTTAGCGCATTGCGGGAAGAACATGCATTCTTAGCGCGCTGCGAGAAGAGTTCTCTTCACGCATCGCAGGAACAAGATGTCTTCACGCAGGCTTCCATGTAAGGAGTCTGGCGCGTGGAGCTGCAGACATCCTTAGGCGGGAAGAACCAAAGGACAAGCAAAGAGGGAAACAAGGCGTAAGGGCGGGACGGTGACAAGAGGGAAAAGAAGGCGGAATGAGAGAAGGAAGAGGGAGGGGACGGCGGAAAGAAAGAGAGAGAAAGAGGCGGAAAGGAAATATATATATTATTATTATTAAAAATAAAACATAAGTATATAAATATATTAAATCATAAAAGAAAGGGATCGGATAAGGGAAACGGGTACCTGGGTCGGGTCGGATCGGGGCAGATGTCACAGGGATTGACCTGCCGGAACTTGCATGCGGGGGTTTAGGATTGACCTGCGGACATTCCGCGGGGCTGGGATTGACCTGCCGGAGCTTGCATACGGGTGTTGGGATTTGACCCGCGCAAGTATACTTGATCCGCTGGCAGAAGTGACCCGCCGGAATTCACATGCGGGAGTTCGGATGGACCCTCAGATGTTCCATGTTTTGGATCGCGGTTGTCCCGCGGGAGTTTAAACTTGGTTTATGGTGATTAATGTTTGGTCCGTCGGAGTGTGCAAATGATCTGTGGTGAGCATCGTTTGAAAGTTAACGTGACCGCAGAAACCGATGTCCACTGGCTAGCGCACGCAATGACCCGCTAAGGGTGGTGTTGGCCCGAAGCAGAGAGAACATGTAACACGCAGGTCGATAATGTCTTGTTAAAGCACGTATGTGGCCCGCAGTGAATAATGTGACTGCACCAAAACGGGTCGTTCATCTGCCATTAGGCACTCGGTGGCTGGAGTTCAACCGCATGAACCAATATGTGACCCGCGGTTACCCACCGTGGCTCACAGGAGCCGAAGTTGGTCCATTGGATGTGTTTTTGGCCTGCCATGATGTTAAACTTGATCTGCAGATAGCGGTTTTTATCCGCCGATGATTAAAGTTGACCTGCGGGTGTGTAAGTGATCGGCGGCACTCATAGTTGACCCGTGGGTGAGACCCGCTGTAATTTGGAGTTTACTCCCCGGAACACGCATGTGACCCGCGAAAGCCATGGTAGATCCACCAAAGCTTTTTTGGCAGTCCATGTACAACCCGCAAGAACAAAGATCATCTTATGAAACGCGCATGTTACCCGCGGTGGTTGTTGCAAAAGGTTATGTTTTTGGCAACGTGAAGGTGGCAAAGTTCACATCGGCAGCGAAACCAGTCTCAATCGCCGGAATGCGCATCCGACTCGTCGTGAATATGCGAGAGCACACAAGTGATCCGCCACATATCGTTTAGCGCGCATGCGGCCCGCTATGGCGTGAACCGTCGGAACGCGCATGCGACTCGTTGTAGTTATTGTTGTCCCGCAATGGTGAGTACTTGAATGACAGTTGTCACGCCAAAGTTCTCAATTGACCCACTGTTGATTTGCTCGCGGCCTACGGAAGCTATAAACAACCTTCCATTGGTTTGTTCGGAACTTTTACAGGTATGCGGAAGCCGGAAATTGCCCTCCCTGACCGCTTTTAGGTGTGTCGGTGCAGGAAGATCATCCGCCATTGAGATTTTTGCACTCCGGTTACAACGAATTATTCTAGTGAAAGTTATCACAGATCTGAAAAGTTATTTTTAATAAACCCATGTAAATTCCTTGAAAACCCCCCATTGAAATTACATTATGGCTCAACTTTTGAGGCTGTACGTCCGTCCTCTAGATGGTATCTCCCCACATGAGACAAAAATTATGCATATTGAATGGTCGACCATAAATTTAGATCACTGAACTCCCAAAATCAGATCTCGATCTGGCATCCATCGTGTATGAACGCAGATATAGAGGAATGGACGGGAATGCTGAGCGTAATCGTTGGTTAAAACGGATTCAGATCTGAAGTAATCGGAACCAAATCTGGCATCCGAAAATAAAGTAGATCAGATTTGAAGAAATTAAAACCAGATCTACGGGCTTTTCGTCAAAAGTTTGGTGGTATTTCTTATTGTATACTTCCATATCTGGATTTTTCCCGAAATGAAGAAATCATAGAACTAGAATATTTGATGAACAAATCCGGATGACTCGCGGGTCGCGGTGCGGACGCCGGAGTGTTGCCATGCGGATGACTCGCGGGTCGCGGTGCGGACGCCGGAGTGTTGCCATGCGGATGACTCGCGGGTCGCGGTGCGGACGCCGGAGTGTAGCCATGCGGATGACTCGCGGGTCCCGGTGCGGACGCCGGAGTGTTGCCATGCGGATGACTCGCGGCCCGCGGTGCGGACGCCGGAGTGTTGCCATGCGGATGACTCGCGGGTCGCGGTGCGGACGCCGGAGTGTTGCACGCAGATGACTCGCGTGTCGCGGTGCGGACGCCGGAGTTTTGCACGCGGATGACTCGCGGGTCGCGGTGCGGACGGAGGAGTGTTGCACGCGGATGACTCGCGGGTCGCGGTGCGGACGGAGGAGTTTTGCACGCGGATGACTCGCGGGTCGCGGTGCGGACGGAGGAGTTTTGCACGCGGATGACTCGCGGGTCGCGGTGCGGACGCCGGAATGTTGCACGCAGATGACTCGCGGGTCGCGTTGCGGCAGCCGGAGTGTTGCACGCGGATGACTCGCGGGCCGCGGTGCGGAGACCGGAGTGTTGCATGCGGATGACTCGCGGGCCGCGGTGCGGACGCCGGAGTGTTGCCTGCGGATGACTCGCGGGTCGCGGTGCGGACGCCTGAGTCTTGACATGCGGATCGCGGTACTCGCGGGTCGTGGTGCGGACGCCGGAGTCTTGACATACGGAATCCTAACCTTTATTGGTAGCCTTGAGCGCGCATGCGGCCCGTTATGACGGAGTTGAATCGCCAGAGCATACTAGTGGTCGTCCATATTTCTCCGGTGAACGTATTTTCGAAAGATGAATATCCAACCACTTATATTGAAAATTGAAATCTGACTTGGTTGGTATGTAGTAGACTATCATATATCCATAGGATTCCACAGGATGATGTCAGATTGTACAACTTGCTTTGTTTTGTGAGCTTTTACCTTACAAATTTTTGCCGTACAATTATGTGTGCTCCTTTTTTCAAAACAAGTTGATTTAACTAGATCTAGGAATTTCAGCCTTTTGACGTTTTGAAGATATAACCAGATTTAGAAATTTTTGAACACATAACCAGATCTGGGAACTATAATCATCTCGTTTAGTCACAGATCTATACGGTCTTTCCCAAAATTTGGTGGTTTTTTCTTTTTATAACTTCCAGATCTGAAAGTATCCTTCAGATCTAGAATATTTGTGGGTTTCAATCAAACAAATCTGGAAATATTTCCAGATCTACGGATTTTTAGGACTTTCATGAAACAGATCTGAAAGAAGAAATCATAGATCTATAATATTTGATGAACAAATCTGAGGACCGAGACGAAAAACAAAGAGTGATTCGTTGTCGTGTCCCACGGATGGTGCCAATGAAGAAACATGAAATGGATCCGGGTCAGATCCATGTCCAAGTTCCCCGGTCTTCAATATGAACGAACCACCACCTTGGTCTTCTTCTCCGGTTGCTCAGATCTGTCATATAAAAGTGGGGGAGTGGATGTGACTGCTAAGAGAATAAACTCTTGTTTACAGACACAAAAATATGCGGGAGCCAAGGGTCCAAGAGAAAGTCCTTTCAATGAATGATAAAGGCTCCTTATATAGGGACTCCATGGCTACCATCATGAACCCTAACCTTTATTGGGCCAGGCCCGGTTAGGGGTTACCTCCACAAACCCCCAGCCCAATGGGCCTAATTAGTAGACAATAATAATAATGTAATAAACATAATATATTATGTAATAAATAAAAGGTCATACTGGGTTTGACTTACCCTACACCTACACTTTCTATCAAATTATTAACGTATATATTCGAATTGCTTTGGATTCTAAAGGGGGGTTTCTTTGTATAATCGGTTATGCACCCCGACTATTTGATTCAGCAGTTTTCAACAATTCTTTTCATGGATTTACATTTACCTTATTTGATGAATATTTTAAGTTTAAATATTAAATAATGTGAATATCTTCTGTATCTGTAATTGATTTTTGTATGTAGAAGAAATTACTGAAATTTTGTTTATGTATGTTGTAGGGATGTCTGTAGTAACTCTCTTAATGGAAGTTTACCCACGTTACTTGAAAATTTGAGAAACCTATCAATTTTGTAAGGCTTTCCATTTGAATATATCTATATTCTGTCGTTGAATGGACATGGATTTTTTATTTTTTGTTTTGTTGAATATTAAACACTGTCATTGTTTGCACCTTGCAAGTAAATACGTCTTTTTGAAATAGTGATTGTTAATGCGAATAAGGACATATATAATTATTTTAATGTTTTGAATGCAAAGAATTTTCTCTCTTATAAAGAATATGCCATTGTTCTTTTAATTATTTTCATTTTCTGATTAACAACTTAAAATTATGGTGCCTTAGCTGAATAGTTTCAGGTAATTTTAAATTTTGTGTTTTATAGCAAGTGGAACATAAATGATAAAGCATCAAAATGTGTAGTTTGCCATTGTAAGGTAACATATATAAGTTTGTTTATGCTCTAATATATTAGTGGATAAAAAGTCATTTTTATATTATAGATGTTGGATTTTTGTAGCTTTAGTGTTTTCCCAAATTTAAACAGCATACGTATATTGAAATATGTTGTCATTAGCAGTGTAGAAGGTGTAGGTTTTTGTCACATGGGCTTATGTATATTTAATGATTTATAGGGGTGTTTGGGAGTGCAAGAGGCCACATGGTGAACTCACCCCAATCAAGAGGCCACGAAAGAAGAAAGTAGCTTCATTATCAACTAATGAGGGCATAGGAGATCTTAATGTCTTATCAACAAGACGTTATTGATTGTTTGATAGATATTGAGTGCACTTAGAAGTAGGAGATTGAATAAATGGAGCCACAAAACCATTTGAAAGTGTTTGTTAAGTAAAAATCGTGTAACACCACGTCTTTTACCCTATAAATTTAAGTCTAAATATACTAACTTAGAAAGTATAGGGACCAAAAGTGTAAATTATGAAAATCTTCTCCTACCGCGGTACGCGACGGGGTAACACTCAACCCATCGCGTAGCGCGATGGGCTTGCTGAGTCAGTGGACACGTGTCCAACCACGTGTCAACACGTGGCACGTTGTGACATGCCACGTGTCACCACCGCATAAGGCGGCGTAATATTGCGGCGCCGTGGTACGCGACGGGTCCCAAGGAACCCATCGCGTACCGCGATGGGGTCCAGAATCGCCTATAAAAGGGGGGTGACGGGCATGAGCTTCATTCATCCCAAACACACCTCCATCTTCACACACTTAACCTCGAAAGGCGTGCCCTGTTGCCATAACAAGCCGACGTGCTGTTTTCTCGTATTTCGTGCAAGAAACGAAGTTATAATCAAGTAGCAATCACATAAGCGAGTAGATCAAGATTCTGCTTTTTTCTTATTATCAATCTAAGCATCCGAATTAAGGTAGGAGTTATGTTTAAGTTATTTGAATTATAGCTTAAACTATCAATCGAGGCTATGACCTTTAACCTTGATCGTACTTTACAAAAAACATTCACAACCATGTTTTCATAAACGATACTTCATGATGAAGTAATGTTAAACGAAAGATATATTTTGACGGGCATGTAGTAACTGGAAGGAGGATATCACTAGTAGTAAGTTTCTTGCCTAAGGAAAAGTAATTCGTATAAAACCCAATAAACCGAGGGACCCATTTACTTACCTTGAGAAACTTACCAACATGATAGAACCTATTAGGTCAAAGCATGCTATATCAAATGTCACATAAAACAAGTGTTTCATTCATAATCAAAGATGTTTGATTTCAAGGTTAAGCTTACAATCATAGCTTAACATCATTCAAAACATTCATACGAACCTATTTATGTATAGGTTAAATATCATTCACAATCACTCAATCAGTCGAGGTTTTCAACACCGACGGTACAGGTGAATACGTTAACCTTTTAATCAGTCAAAACATATTTATACTCAATAAGACGAACGGATGTTTGTCTTAACGAGTCAATCAAATGTTTATATGAGATCAAGAAATCTCTAAAACTTTATAATACAAAGTAGAAAATAAAGTCAACTCAGACCGAATACACATGTGTCTGGATCCAAACATAACCGTTCAGCCCAATCATTATAAGGCTACGTGTCCGCGGGCTAATGGTCATAACTAGTCTCCCAGTAAAGGTTACGTGGCTCGGGAACAATTGTGTGTGTAGGGCAGTGGTACATAGACCAGAAGTGGAAATGTTTCTGCTGAGCTTGTAGAGAAAACTATATTTGTATTATATTGTCATTCAAATGTTTTATTGAGTCATACGTGTTCACCAAAATATAGCTGACGTATTTTTTTCAACCCATTGCAGGTAACTAAGCATAAGTAGCATTAACAAGGATTTGAGTCTTAATGAAGATAGAAGCGCATATCTGTTGGCTCCGTTTTTGATAACTAATAATCCTTGTAATATGAACGTATATTTTGTAAACTAATACTCGGGTGTTTAATTCCCTAGTAAATTTTCAATGTAAATTAATATTCTATTCAAACCTAAAGTCTTCCGCTAAAATCAACCCAATACTATGATATATTAACAAAACAGGTACCAACTTGTGGTCACACGCCTAGGCCCTAAGTCGGGGTGTGACAAATCGTCATTCGTATAGGTCAATCATATTTGCATGACATATATATTATTTAGTTACCCGGTTGACCCACTATAAATTGGGGGTGTTGTTTTTACTCGAACCCGATTAACGACTAACTTGAAAAACCCAACCCGATTAGTCAATAAAATCGAACCCGATTAGGTTTATATGGGTCACTGGATTCCGAACAGTTTGCAAGTTTTGTTGACTGTAACTGAAAGTTATGTATAGTCTACTAGCAGAAAAACCAAGTTACCCTACCCGAAAAAACATGAAACTTGTTTACACAAATCCAAATGACATTCTGAAAAATATAGGTCTGGCGGGTTAGGGTCACGGGCCAAAACATGCTAAATTGAAGTTATAAGGACAATGAGTTCGAGATCAAAATGGGGCCAGATTCTTTTTAAAAAATGGCATCAGATTGGGTTGGCTTAAAGAAAACAGTGATCGAAAATAGGTTCGGTATGAAAATAGTGGTTTTAGAAAAAGAAAAAAGGAAACCATACGAGAGTTGAGCAGAATCGTGAAAATCAACCCAAGTTTTAATAAATTTTATATACATGGCTAGAAAAACGTAACTATTTAGAGTGTATCAGCCTAGCTACTAGCATTCAAGTGATTTTAGGAGATTAATGGAACTTAATATGATCTTTATTACAATAAAAAAAAAGTATGTAAACGGGATGACATCATTATGCAGATTCCGGAGTATACTAGGCAGCATCCATCAACATTAGTTCTTGACACCACCAATGAATACGATCAATTACTTAAAGCAGAACCACAAATCGAGTTTAGTTGGGCGGTTATTTAATCTCTCGCATACTGTTGTTTATATCATTGGTTTTAGTTTCCTAACTAGTATATTCAAGTTTTCTGTATTATTATATGATAATTTTAAAACTTTTCATATATAAAAAAAATAGAAAGAGATTGACTAGAAATGAGATCTGTTATATGAATGACACCAAAAGTATATTAAATGAATATAATTGGGATATAAATGAAATATAATAAAATAGAGCCACTTTTAGGTTCCCTATGAAATGAGCCATGGAGAAGCCTTCGTATCTTAATGCACGTATTTAATTTATTCGGAGCTATTAGAGTGGGATCAACTTTTTGGGGAATATGAGTCGAAGCAATAACAATAATATTTCTAGTTTAATAATCCCTGGAGAGAAGTTAACTAATAGGCACATGGAGAGGTCATTTGACTTACTCACATCCATATCATGAATTTATCATCGGGCATGCTTAATAAACAAGACTACAAGAGTTTTTTTATTGGTCGTTTGCAGGAAGCATATGGGTATCATGTTGGGGATTTCTGCAATCGTATATCTAAGGAAAATCTGAGAGTCGTGAAACACTTTCAGATCAAAACTATTTGTTGGTTGCCAAATGTTTTTACCGGATAAAACTCATATTGAGTGCAAGAATCAGTATGGAGATTGACTAATTAAGAGAGTTTTTTTGAACCAGAAATTTTCAACGTATGATCAAACGATGGTTTTAGGGTTAGGATTCATGATAACTGTTTTACAATTATCTTAAGCAGTTATCAGATTTTTTTGAATTTCAAAATAAAATATGCTTATTAGTTTGACATGAAAAACACTTATGAAATTTAATAATAATTAAATTTCTAATACGTTTTTAATATAACAACATATGTCAAAATAAAAAGTTTCAACCCCAGCCAGGGGCGCTGCCCCTTAGACCCTATCAGCCCCCTCTGGACCCTGCTATCAGGGGCGCTACCCTGGAGCCCCGCCAAGGGGGCGTTGCCCCCTAGGAACCCTCATGACTTAGGGGCTTCGCCCCTAAGTTTCAATTTTAATAAGAACAAATAAGTATGTACTCCGCACCCGACTTACTTAGATTCATATTATAGTTAACTTGATCAACAAGTTAATCCTAATTACACTAAAATCAGTAACATATCATGTTAGATTTATTCCCTTCAAGTTAAAGTCTAGGGTTAGTTATGTAATTGAATCATAGTATGCTTTAGTTAGTTTTAATATTTATGTATTGTAAAAGGGTTGAAGTTGTAATTAGCATAAAGATCAATAGACATGAACGATATGTGGTCTATATATATACCTTCAAAATCATTAAAGAATCATACATTTTGCAAATTGTTATCTTGTTATTTTCATTAATCGATTATCAATTGTTATATCTTGGGCAACAATTGGCATCAGAGCCATCTTAATTTCTCTAAATTGAAATCAATCGCCGACTGTTATTACTTTGATTCGACTAGGTTTCTATAAATTGGTTTGTGGAATTGCTTGAGACGTCAACAGAAAATCAAATTAATTCGTTTATTCAAACCGGTGAATAACATAATAGTAATTTTGTGTTCTCATTAATTGATACAGAAACTTTATATTTGAAGGATATAATCGGCTACAAATAAGGATTGCCAAATTCGGATTTGAATAATCACTATTTCATTTGTTGAAATTGTAATTGAATCCGAATTAAAACAACAATTGTTGTTTGTTGTATTGGACTATTGGTAATTAGGCTCTCAAAAGCCATCAAATCTGGTCTGTTGGTTAAATCAAAATTGAATTTTAACCTACTGATTCACAATTGATTTTGTGTTCATAATAATCATAATTAATGTTTGTTGTTTGTTATAATTGATTAATTAATACACAATCAAATTCATTTGGATCGATTGTTGGAATTATTGGTGACAACAAAAAAAAACAAAGGAGGCCATCAATTTTTTTTACTGCACAAGTTTGACTCACAAATTAGATTTGTATATCGTATTTTGTGGTGTTGTTAATCAAACATAATTTGTGTTGGTCTAAAGTTGAACGAAATAAATATAAACACATCTGTTGTGTTTATTTATTTATTTGTTCCGGATAAAATTACCCCTAATTTAAAGATTTATAATCTTTTGATAAAAGTTAAACCCGATATCAGATTGCTGGAATCGTTTAGTATAGTGGTTTAATCATATACGAATAAGGATTCGTTATTTATTTTTCAGAATCGAGTTTTGCTGTAAACTTTTGAAGACGATTATTATAAGTTTAAGAGGTTAAACTTAATTATCCAAAATTCAATTTATACTTTTTATATAATAATTATTAATATCTTTAAAGGAAACCATGTTGGAACGTTAAAGGATAATAATGCTATTGTAACACATAAAGAGCCGGGATCATCTTTTTCGAATTTCCAATCCCCTATGTTAATATCTACTAATTACACAACATGAGAAATTCAAATGAAGACCATGCTAGATGCAAATGGCCTTTGCGAGATGATATAACCCGACAACGAAACAAGAATAGATATCAAGAAAGACAAATATGATATTGCCTACTTGTTTCAAACTTTACCCGAAGAATTACTCCTACAAGTTGCAGACTGTAAAACTGCAAGGAGAGGTGTTAGATTCATTAAAGACCCGACGTATTGGTGCAACGCAAGTGCAAGAAGCACGATTGCAAATGAAAGATGGCGAGAATATTGATTCTTTCACATTGAGACTAACAAATGTTGTTAGTAAAGCAACTAGTTATGGTGAAAAGATTGATTAGACCACACTAGTAAGAAAAATATTAACCTTAATGCCCGATAGATTTTTGTATATAATTGCTTTGATTGAGCAATTTACTGATCTAAAGCAAGTAACCGTGGACGATATTATCGGGTGGCTTAAAACCTATGAGGAAAGGATTAAATCCAAAAGAGGAGTTGTGACCGAAACTCAAGATAAACTCTTGTTCACATGTCAGGACAAGAGTGAGGGTCACGGGAAAAAAATGGAAATCATAGACCGAAGAGTTTCAATTCATCACGAAAGAATTGGCATGATGGCAAGGGGAAACAAGTTGATAAGGATGAACAGTCATCTCAACATTCCCATTACAATAAACCTAAGAAAACTCAGTGAAATGTAAGTAAGGTTAAGTGCTATAACTGAAAGTAGTGTGAGCATTATGCCAGCACGTATCCTCAAAAGGATCAAGCACATGAGCAATCTAACATGGTGGAAGAGGACGAAGAGCCCACATGGATGATGGCAGTTCTCAGTGAACAACAGATCCATTAAGAAATTTTCCTACACGAAATGGAAATTAAGCCTAATCTATATACGATCACCAATTATAGTCTATGGTACTTGGACAATGGTGCAAGTAACCATATGACTGGTAATAAAAAACATTTCAGAGAACTAGACGAAAAGATCTCTGGACGAGTTCGTTTTGGTGATGGTTCGTATGTAGAAATTAAAGGACGAGGCTAAATTCTGTTGGAATGCAAGAATAAGGAACAGAGAATTATATCTCATGTTTATTACATTCCAAGTTTAATAAGCAATATTTTGAGCCTTGAACAGTTAACTAAGATGCAAAGTTCTATTGGGACGGGACTGTGTATTACTATATGATCATAATCAAATGTTACTTATGAAAGTCACACGTTCAAGGAATAGACTTTACAACATCAATTTGAAAACTGTTGAACCCGTTTGTTTATTGTCCAAATTATGTGATGAAGCATGGTTGTGGCATGCTTTCTTGGGTCATCTGAACTTTGATGCAATAAAGTCATTGACTTATAAAAATTTGGTTCAAGGGATTACTTGTATAAAACATGCAAGTCAAGTGTGTGACACATGTCCTTTGGGAAGGCATATTAGAGCTCCATTCCCGAACCAAGCCAGGTTTAAATCTGTTAGACCATTAGACTTGGTTTATGGAGACCTTTGTGGTCCTATATTTTCCTACTTATAGACGATTATACTTGTTACATGTGGGTATTGATGCTAAACTGTCATTATCTAGTAAAAAATAATTAATATCAGTTCCTAATCACCTAAGCAAGCTAGAGTAAGTAGGGTGTCGAACACAAGTAGTACGTGGTCAATGTAATCGTCCAAACAAGTTTCAATATAATGAAGTAAACTGTTTTAGTGCTGATCACACAAGCAATTAAGTTGGTTTTAAAAATGATTAATCAAATTCACAAATTCAAGCAATTAACAAAGATGAATCATCCTCGGGGTTCAAGAATGTAGTTTAACAGTTTCTCATGCAACATAAAGACAGATTAATGAGTTAAACCTTACGCACCAACAATCGCTAACACACGACACTGGTTATCAAACGATCCCTGCCAGTGTGACTCAACTAAGGGCAATTGTGTGCTATGTTGTATTCAATCTAGTCAAACAACCCTATGAGCAATTACTATAGCAACCAACAAACTAATCGTTCTGATCCACGTAAACCTAAACCGATTGAATGCACAACAATACTAAATATTAATACTCATTGATCAATCAATGACAATTACAAATTGTATGTTCTTGGTTACTTTAAAAACTGAATAAAATATAAACTTTACATCCCGGGAATGAGTCGGAGAGATTAGCTGAGCCTCGACATCATGGAATCTTCAAATATGATGATACGGAACATATATGTGATCTTGGTATGAATCGGAATGGTAGAATCGCTTTCATTTTGCTCTGGAAATCGACTGGAAGAAATTATTCGATAATTGTGTCGTGCTTGAAAGAAATAACATAAAACCCTATCTTTCCCGTCTGCGTCACCCATCGCGTATCGCGATGGGCCTTCTCAGAAGAATTCTTGTATTATTTTCTCGTTTTGCGTGCTAGACGTCCCGGGTCTTCATCCCGTGCTTCAACAGGTCCAAATTAGCTGATTTAACGTCCGTGACCTGAAATACAATAAACACGTAATAAGTATCTAAGTTCTGTAAGTGCACGGTTTTGGCGTCTCGAGTCTTTGTATTTATCGTCTTTGTATTTATTATTATAATGAAAAAGATACTTATGTTAAATAGTTAGTTCGTTAATGTAAGGCTAGTTCGTTAAGGATGTTTAACGAAATAGCTAGTTTTGTTTAATGTAACTCCCATTCCTTAAGGATGTTTAACGAATGGGCTTATAGTTCGTTATGTATGTTCCCATTCGTAATGGAATGTTAACGAATGGGGCATAACAAATCAACTGATTCATTATGTTTCCTTATTGAGTCTGTAATGTTAACGAACTGGAATCTAATTCGTTACGGGATGTGTAACGAATCAGATCCATCGTCTATATATAGAGGCCTAGTCCTCTGATAATTTAAGTTTTGTTTGATAAAGTATCAAACCCCTGTCAAATTGTTCTCTAGATCAAAACTTCGTTTAACTATTAGTAATATACATCTAATACAACTAATACATATTATAGATACGAATTAAGAGTAATTACTAAGAACTAGATCCTAGTAAGGTAAGATTAGATCCACGTTTGATAATTGATAAGATCTAGATCTGATCACCATGATTAACAAGTGGTATAAGAGCTTTCGGTGTTCTTGATTACTCTTGATTTTAGTTTATTGAATTGAAGCTTGTTCAATTTTGTTTCGGTTTTATTAAGTTCATTTGAATTTGATCACAATTAATCTATGTTGTTTATGGATTGATTGTGAGTTAATTTGGGTTCGGTAAGGATTAAGGTTTTCGTGTGTGATTGGAATTGGGAATTGGAATGGATATGGATTGAGTTTGGTTTGGATCTGGAGTTGTACGGAACAAGGTATTGATTTTGGTTTAATTGTGTTTTGATTTGGTAGTTTGAGGTTACGAGATGATGGGTATTGGATTCGTAATGTGTGTATGAGTATTTTGAGCTAAGGATTGGTCAATTTGGTTACGTATCGAGTTGGTATTACAAACTTGGGCTAATTTCTGTTTGTTCTTCATTTCGAAAATTTTCCAGAATTCTGGAAACTTTGTTTGAAGATTTGAAGATTCAACAATGGTGTTCATTGGTTATGGTTAATTCGTTACACCAGTTAATTCACTACATCTATTCGTTACTTACGTGTCCTCATTCGTTATCATCTCTGAACAGATTCGTTATAATCTTTGAACAGATTCGTTACCTATTAGTGCCACATGTTTAAAGGTTGTTATAATTATCTAACAACCTGATTCGTTGTTAACTGTAATTGATTCGTTATCAACTGTAGTTAGTTCGTGTTCTTCGAATTCATTACTTGATTTGTCAACTTGATTCGTTAATTGATTCGTTTGAGTAATTCGTTATGCTGATTCGTTAGTGACGTGTCTCCGATTCGTTACTGATTCGTTAACTAATTCATGGTGATACTGTTCCTGGTTCGTTATTCAGATAACAGTCAATTCGTGTCTTTGATTCGTTATATTCAATTCGTTACAATTACTGTTCACAGTTCGTTATCAATTTTTCAAAATTAACCTTTGAAGTTTGAATTATTGTTAAATTTGAACTAGTTACTTATCATGGCTGGTTTGTATGAGTTAGCTTCTCAGAACGTACTCATGCAGCAAATGTTACAGTTAGATACTGAAATTGGATCTCATTCCAAATGCTCTCAACTGATGAAATTCAGTGACTTTGCAAAATGGGAACCACGTTTTCGTGCTCATCTTGAATCTGTTCATCTTGATTGTTCCTATTGTCTTGATGAAGTTTACACCGTACCTATGATTGGTGATGAGACTACTGGTTTTACTCCTAATGTTATTTCACAATATTCTCAAGAGGAGAAGAAGGCTTTGGAGATCGATACAAAAGCGTATTCGACTCTAACTATGGCATTACCAGACAATATATTCCATCAAGTTAGAAGCATCAAGATTAGTGCTTCTTTGTTTCAACACATCAAAATGAGAAGCATGGGTAATACTGAGGAAAACAAGAAAGTTATTTTAAAATTTCAACTCCGAAACTTTAACTTACTCAAAGGTGAAACTGTTGAGGAAATGACAACTCGTTTTAATCATTTAATTGCTGAAATGGAAAAGTTAAAGATTGAACCCTCTGAAACTGACAAGATAGACACAATTAAAAATGCTTTACATAGTTCATACTCAACATTCTTGATGGTACTGAAGGAGAATAATTACTTCAAAAATGAAGATTTGACTACATCTGAGTTTATGAATAATATTGAAGCTCGGGAATATGATCTAAAGTGTCAAAATTCTTCAAAAGAAAGTCAAGATCGAGCTTTCTATGGTGGAAGTATGCCTTTAAGCTCAACAATATCTCCGAACACTGCATTTCTCACTTAGAATGCAATTGAAAATTCAACAACAATTTATAGTGATCCACGTGTATGCTTTTTGACATCTGGAGGTTCTGGATCATCTGGTGCTTCTGGATCTACTGGAGGTCCTGGAACTTCATCTACTGTAAATCAATTCTCAGCACTACCTAATGTGAACATGAAAGAGGCTGAACAAAATTTTTCCTTTTTGTGTGCTTTCATGACTTCTTATGAGAACTTGGTTGGTAGTAAAATTTCCACAAGTGAGTTAACTGATAAACATTATGACCAAATTGATCCTGATGATTTGGAGCTCATGGGTTTAAAGTGGAATATGGCTAATGATAGTAAGAAAAGTGAAGAAATTCATGCAAAGAACTGGTAAAGATCTTCATTCGTTGAACACGAGAGTTGGGTTTGATAAGCTGAAAGTTAAGTGCTTTAACTGTCAAGAGTTTGGACACTTTGCCAAAGAATGTGACAAACCAAAGAAGGAGTGCACTGGTCCTCGAAGTCAAGATAGAAGTTCTTATGCGAAAAGGAGTAATGATGCTGATACATCTTCTGGAAATAAACCGTCTGCTTCTAGTGATCAAGCATTGCTGTCTGCTGCTGATGGAACTGATTGGTCACAAAGGTTGTTGTGCAACGACAATCAAGCTAACTTGGCTATGTTCGAGTCAAATGAGAATTTTCAAGATGCAAGTGGGAATGAGCTATCTTTTGACAATGATACTGAGTCTGATTCTGATGATTCATGTGAAATGCAGCCAACTACGTTTTCTTGTATGGCCAAATTTAACGAGGTTAGTTCTTCTGTTCCTAACCCTGTTAATTTATCTGCTAACGTGCCTTGTGCTGATTGTGATAAAAATAAGCCTAAGATAGAATCATTGAAAAATCATAATGATTGTTTAGTGAAAGAAATTGCTTCGCTTAAGGATACTTATAGACAATCTTTAGAATCTTAAATGAGTCTAGGGAGAAAATTGAAGCATTTTCTGTTAGTAATCATGATCTTATAGCTGAGTTGTCAGTCAAAATTACAATTAATGATCAAAAATTTCAAGAAATCTTGAAACATCGATCCAAGATAACTGACCTTGAAAATGAGGTTCTTGAGTTGAAGAATAAATTGGGAAAATTTAGAAATTAATCATTTTTGCTAAATGAAATTATTGAAGTATCAAGTATGCAAAAAGATAAAAAAGAAAGGTGTAGGTTTTGTTGAAGTACCACCACCATTTCATAATGATTACACAGCAAATCCTTTTGCTGGAAATGAAGAAACTGTAGTTAATGAACCAGTTGTTGACACAAATTTTAAAATTGCTAAAAATGATAATGTGAATGCTCAAGCTTCATCACAAAAACCTCATATTCAAAGGAAAAAAGGTATTTGTTGAAAATAATGTTGAGAAAGTACTCGTTGAGCATGTGTTTGAACCTGAAGTAATACAAAAAGATCAGAACATTCCACGTTTTAATCATATTCTATGTGAACCTCATGAATTTGAGGAGGCTGTATGGTTCAAATACATATCAAGTGAAAAAGGAAACAGTTGTCAAACCAGTGAAGGTTAAGAAATCAGAAAAGCCTAAAATTTCTGATGAGGATTTGATGCATTTTATCAATCCTACTGCTTCTAAGCCATCAACTGGTCGTGTTTTTAAGCTTAAAAGGATAAGCACAATGTTCACTGAGAAAGACATTCCACTTGATATCATCAAACCCGAATTGATTGAAAGTGTTTTTCACAATGAAACCTCTAAAGTACAAGACCTTGAAAACAAATTTGTGAAATCCAAGCCCTCAAATGTGGTAGATCTGTTGATAAAAGCTAAGAATTTGTTAAAATCTGCTAAAAATGTTCAGTTTGTGAAATTAAATGGAACTGATTCTTTACAAAGCTTTTCTAATTGTTAAAATCTGGATTTCTACATGAAACTGAAATCTGTGACTTTTGTTGACTTGGAGAAAGGTCCAATTGCTGGAGTTTATCATCAACCTTCGGTTGCACATGTTTCTGCTAAACCATCACATGAATGTGTTGACATAAGAACTTGTTTTTTTTTTGTGGTGAACATGGTCATTTAGTCAGAAACTGTGGTATGAAGAAATCCTAAAATCTTCATCCATTTATCAAGGAACAATCTAAAGCTTTTTAATATGTCTTTTGATGATGAAACTCATATTATGTTTTCTGATGTGAATCCTTGGAAGGTGATTCATGTTAATGAGAATGTAAGTAATGTTAAGCCAAATTCGTTCCTACAGAACCTATTTGCAAAAATGTGAATACAAATACTGTTCAAGCTGCCTATTTAAGACGAAAGTCTAAACCGCCTGTGACGTATTCACAAGCAGCTAAGCAACATTTGGATTCATTAAATGTTATAATTTCAAGAGAAACTCAAGAGGTGCCCAAGACTAAGGTCTAGGCTGCCTTTTTGAACTGATCATTTTCTTTTCATGTGCAGGGTTCATCCAAGATCGTTTCAGGAGAAAAATGGATAATGGATAGTGGATGCTCTTGTCACATTACTAGCAAGATCGATATTTTAACAAATGTCAAAAATATACAAGGAGGATATGTTGCATTTGCTGGTAATTCGGGAGGTATGATCACAAAGGAGGGTGATGTGTCAAATGGATGCATCACGTTTGAAAAAGTCAGTTACTGTAATAAAGTTGATCACAATCTGTTGAGTGTGTCACAAATATGTGATAAGAAATATACTATTGTATTTACTGATAAATAATGTCTAATTCATAAACCGGGATACGTCATTCCCAAGGACATGGTTGTCATGAGATCTCCTCTATCGAATGATATTTATGTGCTGAACATGTCTTCTAAAGTATCATCTTTTGTGGAAAAGTGTTTTGTTTCTAAGGCAACTGAAAAAGACACGATTCTCTGGCACAGAAGAATGGGTCATATTCATGTCAGGAAAATGAATTATTTAATGGCAAATGTGTTGGTGCATAATGTCAGTAGTTCATAGTCTAGTGTCTGTAATCGAGTCTGTAATGTTAATTGTGTTTTGTTTATGTTTAAGCTAAGTTACTGACAAGTTCGTTTATCAGGCGAACTTGTTAGTCAAGCGAAGTTAGCAACAACTTCGCCTGAACATATCAGGCGAAGTTGTCGTGTATATATACCTAGGTTACGGCTTAGGTTAAGATGTTGATCTAGTTCGTTCAGTTCGTGAATTGTAAGTCGTCAAACGTGTATTCGAGAGTTCTCTGTAATCAGTGATATTACATCACGTGTTTTGGTTATAATATAACGTGTGTTCGTTTATTCGTATCGTGTGTTTTATCGATTAGTTTTCTACGCTCGTAACGACCTACGTAGGGATTCCGCACCTACGTAGATCGAGATATCTCGTGTAGATCCATCCAGGGAACCTACAATTGGTATCAGAGCTTTTGCTCGATTGTGTGGTTAGGGATATTCACGCGGGTGTAGAAATCGTCCCGTTTCGACTATTCACGGGACGTGTTTTCTGTGTTTTTGTGTCATTCTTACCTCCTACCATCGTATTCAACCCTTTACACCGTCAAAAACCTCGAAAAACCCAGAAATCAGATCTGCAGAAACTTCGTGTTCATCAGGCGAAGTTGCCGTCATTGTTCGTAGGGTTTCGGCGAAGATATAAGGTTAAGCGAAGTTATCCACAACTTCGCCTACCTTCTCAAGTTCGCCTAACTCAAGCGAAGTTCTCTACAACTCCGCCTACCTCCTAAGTTCGCTTACCTCAAGCGAAGTTAAGAATCAGCGAAGTTCTTAAGCGAAGTTATCCGTAACTTCGCCTACAGTACTTTTCAGAAGAAATTTTTTTTGTTTTTCGGGTTTCTTAGTTTTTGAGAAAGATGTCGTCAATTAACATCTCAGAGTTAGTTAAGATGGAAGTAGAAGCAGGGTCAGCTACTAAGGCCCCAAAGTTGCTTAAAGGAACCGACTTCGTTGCTTGGAAGGATCGGTTCGAACAATATGTCAAGTACCAGGATGCGAAAATGTGGGTATGCATCCAGGATGGTTATATTCCACCAACTATGGAGTACGAAGGTCGTGATCAGATCAAAAAGTACAGCAAAATGGAAGAAGAAGAGAAAAAGATGTATGAGGCCGAGAGCAAGGCTCATGCTGCTATCACTATGGCTCTTCCACAAGAGATCCTTCATACTTTTAGAAAGTACAAGACAGCAAGAGAGATTTGGGAAGCTCTTGAGAACCGGTTTGAAGGAAATGTGGGAATCCGTGCTTCGAAGATCAAATTGCTCAAAACTCAATTCTCGGTCTTCAAGTATCTGAAAAACGAATCACTTGATGATATCATCACCAGATATTATCATCTGATGACTGAACTCAGCAACTATTCAATTGCATACAAAGAAGATGAGATTGTTGAGAAGCTTCTTGATTCTCTCCCACCAAAATGGGAGATGTATACTGTGTTGATGAGAGAAGATAAAGACTTTGCTGACTATGACCTTGAGACAGCAGTTAACAAGCTCCGAACCTTTGAGCTTAACATGGTTAGAAAGGAGACACCTACGGATCAGGTTCAAGATCCAGGTATGTATGGTGCTAAAGTCAACTCTAGTTCAGATTCGAAGACTGAATCAGCTGCCTACTACTCGAAGGGAGAGTCGGGCGCCAACTCATCACATGAGGGGCATGTGTCAGTCAACACGAATGGTGATGTTTGCTTTGTAGCAGGTGGATCTAGTGCATCTAAATCGCAAGCAAGCAAGAGTAGTTGCTCTCCAAGTATTCCTAGCAACAACTACTCTAAGATGCCTATGAGTGTCAAATCTGGTGAAGAGCAGTTTGCTCTCTATGCTTCTTTTATTGCTTCCTATGAGAACTACATTCAATGGAAGATTGTTGATCCAGCTATGTTGGAAGAAGACTATGACCAGATTGATGCTGATGATCTGGAAGAAATGGATCTGCAATGGCAGATGGCTATGATCGTGAGAAGAGTGAAACGGTTTATGAAAAAGACCGGAAGAAAGTTTGTCGGTGGAAGGCCAGGGTTTGACAAGACGAATGTAAGATGTTACAACTGTCAGCAAAACGGCCACTTTGCTAAGGAGTGCAGAAATGAGCGTGTAGAACGTGGTCAAGGCAAGTCTACACAGCATAATGGGGGTAGTAAAGATTATAGTGCCATGATTTCCAGAGAAGATGGTGAATATAACTGGAACCTGCATTCTGAAGAAATCTTTGAACAGGCAAATTTGGCGAATGTTGAAAATGAAGAAAGTAAGAAAGCTACTGGAGAAGAAAAAGCTTTCATGGCTGATGTTAAAGACCAGCTCTCCGAGGTATGTTCTAAACCTACTTGTTCTAAATGTGAAAACTTGTCTGAGCAATTAGCAACTATAACTGATCAGTATGTTAGTTTGGATGCTGAGTTTAAAACTCTAAAAGCAGATCATCATTTTACAAAAGCAAGAGAAAATAGCTATAAAGTTAAAATAAAAGCTTGTGAAAAATATATTAAAAGTCTAAAAGCAAAACTTGCTGAAAAAATTCAAGTGATTGATCTAAGCTATGAAGTTTTGGAAGAAAAAACCAAACTAATAGCTGAAAGAGAAAAACAGATTGCTGATCACCAGGTGAAAGTGGTGGAACTAAATAGAAAACTTGAGCAGTTCAGAAATTCCTCTGCTATTCTTGATCACCTTGTTAGTGATCAAGGCTCCTCAGTTAAGAGGGGAGGAATTGGTTATCATGAGGTTCCACTACCTTATAATCACAATTACACTTTTAATCCTAGTAATCAGAAATCTGTTGACTTTGAGGTTGTTCAGACAGTTCCAATTAAGGTAACTAGTAAAGAACCAGATGTTAGTAGAGGCGAAACAAGTCCGCCTGTGTCAAGTGTTAAAATTTCTGTTCCGAGTCCGGTCTCATCAGATTCGGATAAGTCATTCGAGTCGGGTAAGACAAAGGAGGAGGTTGTATTACCAAATAGTGGAGAGAAAGATAAAACAACTAAAAAGAGTTCTCCGCTAAACCCGTATGTCCCACCATATGTGAGACGAACGGGCGGTAGTACAGCCTCGACATCCAAAACAACTGTTGAAAAGAAAGTTGAGCATAGATGTTGTTTTAGGTGTAATCAATTAGGGCACCTAGTTGCAGATTGCCCTCTGAAGCAGCAATTCAGAGGTGTGAGGCATACCAAAACTGAGACTAAGCCTAATGGTAATTATAATACTGGTAAAAGTGAAAACCATTCAAAATTCAGAAATCAGACTAATTCAGGTTTTCAAAGAAACCAATCTCAGTTTCACACTGCTGATAACCAAACAGTAAGTTATAATTCTTTCAATTCACAAAGGTTTGGAAGGCCTCACAATCAATCTACAAGGAGGTATACTAATAGGACTTACAGGAATTATATAGAGACTAACTTTGGAAAGCCAAAGTTCGGGATGTATAGATCCAAGACCAATTGGTCTTGGGTCCCTAGATTCTAATCTTATGCTTTAATCGTGCAGGAACAGTTGAACAGGGCTGCCAATAATCTTTGGGTTGTGGATAGCGACTGTTCCCGGCACATGACGGGTAACAAAATCTTGTTACACGATTTGAAACCTGTTCAAGGGGTAGAGTGAGCTTTGCTGGAGAAAGTGGAGGCAAGATTACAGGAATGGGAACGGTGTCTAATGGAAAGATGACTCTAGAGAAAGTAAACTTTGTCGAAGAATTGAAGCACAATCTGCTGAGTGTGTCGCAGATCTGTGATAAGGAGTACACCGTACATTTTACAAAGAATGAGGCGATTGTGTTGCATCCTGGTTTTTAGATACCAGAGAAGTGGATTGTGATGAAGGCTCCACGTGAGAGGAATACGTATATTATGGATATGAGGTCGACTGAAATGGCCACGGAAGAATCATGCCTTATGACAAAAGCGAGCGAATCGGAGTCCGAATTGTGGCATATGAGAATGGGGCACATTCATCTTCGGAAGATGAACCACATTGTCAAGAATGGACTTGTGCTGGGCGTTCCCTTGAAAAGTTTCAACTTTGAAGACAAATGTCTAGCGTGCAAGAAGGGAAAGCAGCACAAGAAATCCCATCACACCAAGAAGGTCAATTCTATTGTCAGTACTCTAGAACTGCTTCACATGGATCTCTTCGGTCCCGTGAATGCAAAAAGTCTAGGAGGTACTTCTTATTGCTTGGTGATCACTGATGATTACTCACGATACACGTGGGTATATTTCCTGAAATCAAAAGATGAAACGACTCAAATGGTGAAGAATTTGATTACCAAAGTTGAGAACGTTATGGATAAAAGGGTTAAGATCATCAGGAGTGACAATGGAACGGAGTTCAAGAATTTTGAAATGGAGATCTTCTGCCTTCAGAAAGGGATTGAGCACCAATACAGCGCTCCGTATACTCCGCAACAGAATGGAGTGGCTGAGAGGAAGAATAGAACGTTAATTGAAGGAGCCAGAACTATGCTGGCTGATTCGAAGCTTCCTGTGGTGTTCTGGGCTGAAGCAGTTGCTACAGCCTGTTATATCCTGAATAGAGTCTTGACTGTTAAAAGACTTAATAAAACGTGTTATGAGCTTATGCATTGGAGGAAGCCCAACTTGAGTGGTCTTGAACCATTCGGGTCCCCTTGTTCGATTTTAAAGACAAATTCTAAATTTGGTGAAGTAGCCGATGAAGGAATCTTAGTCGGCTATGTTGTTGGGACTCCCAACAGACGTGTCTTTAATACATCGACCGGCAAGGTTGAGGTGGTGTGTAACACCGATATCACAAGTTAAAAACCGCCAAAACCAAGCAACGGACCTGCTGAGTTTTTCGACTATGATAGACTTTTTAAGTCCTTTAACATACCTTATTTGGATTGTGCAGAAGTAGAAGAAAGAGTTGCTACGAAGATGATCCTTGATGAGGAAGAAAATCTAGTGCAAAGACAGCTGTTTGATAAATGTCAACCTTCCTCATCAAATGCTATCGATACCCCTGCTGCCTCTCCTGAAGAAGAATTTTTCAATCCATTTCACTCTCAGCAAGAAACAACCATTGACGATCTCTCTTCTAACTTGGAAGACAATTTGCATGTCGGTTCTGTTCCGACCACGAGAATTCATAAAGATCACCCTTTAGAGAATGTGATTGGTGATGTGTCCTCCGGTGTACAAACAAGACGTAGCTTGAATGAGCACACCTGTGTTTACACAAGCATTAAGGAGACAGGCATAATCAACGAATGCTTGTACACCTGCTTTATCAGCCAGATTGAACCAAAGAATTATCAAATGGCTCTAAAGGACAGCTCGTGGGTCGAAGCCATGCAAGAAGAGCTGGCTCAATTCAAGAAAATGGAAGTTTGGACTTTGGTTGAAAAACCAAAGAATGTGCATGCGATAGGCACAAAATGGATTTTTAAGTGCAAGAGAGATGAGAAAGGGATTATTATAAGAAACAAGGCGAGGCTAGTCGTTAAAGGTTTTAATCAACAAGAAGGGATTGATTATAATGAAGTGTTCGCTCCTGTGGCAAGATTGGAAGCCATTAGATTGTTTTTGGCATTTGCTGCTTATAAGAAGATGAAGGTATTTCAGTTAGACGTGAAAAGTGCGTTCCTAAATGGGAAAGTTGATGAGGTTGTGTACGTTGAGCAACCTCCGGGTTTTCCTGACCCAGACTTTCCAGACCACGTGTACAAGTTAAGCAAGGCGTTGTATGGACTACATCAGGCACCTCGTGCCTGGTACTCAACTTTATCAGATTACTTGCTTGAAAATGGGTTTGAAAGAGGGAAGATAGATAGCACGTTGTTCTTCAAGAGAGAAGGAAGCGACTTCCTGCTGGTGCAAGTCTACGTGGATGACATTATCTTTGCTGCATCAAAAGTCTCCATGTTCAGGAGTTTGAGGCCGTCATGAAGAAAAGGTTTGAAATGAGTGCTATGGGTGAACTAACTTTCTTTTTAGGATTGCAGGTTGATCAGAAGAAGGATGGGATGTTCATTCATCAGACCAAGTATGTCCATGATGTCCTCAAACGCTTCAAGATGGAGGACAGCACTCCATTCGATACTCCAATCTGCGTCAACCATAAATTGGGTACTGAGACAGACAATGACGCAGATGTGGACCCAACTCAGTATCGGGCTATTATAGGTTCTTTAATGTACTTAACTGCTTCTAGGCCTGATATTATGTTTGCAGTTTGTCTTTGTGCTCGTTTTCAGGCAAACCCAAAGGAATCTCACATGAAGGGTGTGAAGAGGATCTTGCGATATCTCAAAGGCAAACCTAAGCTGGGGTTGTGGTACGCGAAGGGAGGAGACTTGGAGTTGGTAGCTTACACAGATTCTGATTATGGAGGGTGCAATTAGAGTCGGAAGTCAACTACTGGAGGATGTCAGTTTCTAGGAGGCAGATTAGTGTCCTGGCAATGCAAGAAGCAGACATCAGTCGCCATTTCAACATGTGAGGCAGAATACATGGCGGCATCCAACTGCTGCTCCCAGGTTCTGTGGATTCAACAACAGTTACGCGACTATGGTCTGAATTTCTCACTTACTCCAATTTGTATTGATAACACTGCTGCGATCTCAGTAACTAATAATCCCGTAAAGCACAGTAAAACTAAACATATTGACATACGTCATCATTTTATACGGGATTGTGCTGAGAAGAAACTGATTGTGCTTGAAAAGGTGGATACGCTTGATAATTTCGCTGATTTATATACTAAAGCGTTTGACAAATCAAAATTTCAAAACCTTGTTGAGTTGAATGGGATGATCAATCCCGAGTAACCATGCTTTTTGTGCCCATATAAAAAAACAAAAAAAAATGTCACTATCGCTTAAAATTATGTCGGTTACCTCAGTTTGAAGGACATATCCTCGGATATGTTTGGTCTTCATTTTCTACTTGTAGAGTTTGAGGGTTGCCATTAACCAGATGACTGAATGTGACCGGGGCGGTTTATGATGTGTTTTTATTCTTTCGCTGAAAATTAGTCGTTCATACTTAGTTAGAAGGACACATACTTGTATGTGGTCGGTCCAGCGGATCCATTGGATCCTCAGGATAACCGTTTACCTGAAGACTTTGAACTGATCGGGGCGATTGAAGTCAAAAATTTTTTTTTTGGGAAATGAAATTATTTTTCAAGTCTACTACTTCGTAAGAAGTTCGTTTGCTATGTTTAACAGAAAATTGATCCAACCTTGGAAAATGATAGATATACTGATTCTGTGTGCTTAACTAGTGAAGTTATTAGGCTTAAAAGGCTTTAGAACAGTCATTGTATGTCATGGTAGCTTTTTATGGTGCGTAAAAGTAGATGTGATACAAACTAAATCTACTCGATTTTATGTGGAAACTTCTTAAGAGTTCTGCATGTCTTCATATATATCTTTCCGAATGATAGGCAGAAATGCGATTACCCAGTCATACACGAGCCTGTTAGTGTTCTGATTCCCGTGAAGAAAGCGTGTCAAGAAACTGTAGTGATCCAGATTCGGGACTTGCAGTTGTTTACTACTCTGAAGTCTATGTAAATGTTTATCGTAAAAAAAAAAAAAAAAAAAAAAAAACCTTATGAGTTATTGAAACATTCTAGAGCTGACAATGTCAAGACTTCTCAATCATGGAGTAAGAAAGAGAACGGGAAGCAGATGAAGAGTAATTACTACTTAATCAGACACTACGGGTCGAAGTCAATTCGGGGTGACTTGGGGAAAGCCAAATACGCTTTGAGAATAGATAGGAGGCATCATAATCTCTGAGTTGTTGCCCACTTAATTTTTGAGCTTAATTGAACTTAACTCGTATCACAGAAACGATGAAAACCATCTTAAGTTATTTACCTGCCTACAACCTGTTTCTTTATGTCATAATACAGCTAAACACGGATCTATGTGACAGTCACGTAGTTAGTATGATTCCTGTTCGGATCTTTTCTAAAACATGGTAGTCCCTGTCTAGACTGAAATTTGATCCCTTGTACTTTAATTTTTAAAAGTTTTTCGTACTTAGGTAGTTTATGATTTTATAACTGGTTACTTGGACTTGATCGTGTCATTTAATTCTTAAAGGGAAGTTTTTAAAACTTAATTGCAAATTGTTCAAATTATAGGGGTTTGTTTTGAAAATTTTCATAGAGGCGAACTTATCCATAACTTCGCCTGCAATAGGCGAAGTTATCCATAACTTCGCCTGTAAAATTTTGACCCTATATAAAGAAGTTTTTAGGTCAGACGCTTCATTATTTTCAAAACCCGGCGAACTTGTCTCCTGTAACCCTAAGCGAAGATATTTCTCGATCAACCTGTGTTACTTTTTTCTCGATTCGAGTCCGATTAAAGGTGTGTAGTGTTGATTTCTCATATATTCTCTGACAATCGATGTTAATTAGTGGTCGTTTCGACCCATTATGGACCTCGGACCGTTGGACCGTTCAATCGGATTTTTCAAAAATTGTTTTACGTGGTTCTACTCAGTTTGATCGTCTAAATAACCTTAAAATCATGTGTTTCGGACCCCTCAATCGTCAAACTAACCATGAAACATCATATTTCCGAGTTTGAATCTGCTTACTGTCGCCGATTCATATTCAGGCGAACTTAAAGGTTAAGCGAAGTTATCCGTAACTTCGCCTAAGGTTTAACTTCGCCTGATAATGAATTATGCAACATTATATGAGGCGATGTTGTGGTTAGGCGAAGTTATCATTAACTTCGCCTGGACCTTTTACTTAAAAGTTAATAGACGAAGTTACAGTTGAAGCGAAGTTGTTTACCAACTTCGCCCCACCTTTAACTTCGCCTATACAGAATAATCACAACTTCGCTCATGGTAACAGGCGAACTTGTGGTTTGCCTTGACGGTCATCTAACTTGATCTGTTTGTTGCAGATATGGCTGCAGTAGCAGGTGCTGGAGGTGCTGGAGGAGATGAGGGAGGAGATCAACAAAGGCAGTTCTTCCCGGGTCACAACATGTATATCACCTTAGACCCGGAAGCGAGCGGAGTTGATGATTTCCGCGAAATCATCACATTCCTTTTACGCTCGAGGATATTCCACGCCATTACGACAACTCTGCCGATTTCCTGGCCCAACATTGAGGATTTCTGGCAGACGGTGGAATATGACTGCCGCGTCGACCCCCCGGTGATGCGTGCAACGGTAAATGGTCAGGATGTTCAGTTCTCGTCTGAACAAATCCGGGTGGCTTTGCAATTTGGAGAGGAGACGAGGGACGACCCGACAGAGTTTGAAGCTCCGTTCCGTGATGGAGCATTTCTACGAATGGGATATTCTGGTCCCTTGGGGGATACAGAAAGAAGGAAAGGTTTCTTGCTCGATCAGTGGCGCTTCCTCATGCACGTAATGATTGTCTGCATGTCAGGGAGGAAGGCGGGCACTGATGGGATGGGCGCGACCTTGCAGTCGGCGATGACTGCTCTGACTTATAACAAGCGTTACAGCTTGAGTCAGATGGTCTTCTATGAGATTGATCGACAGCGAAGGGCGATGGGGCGTGAGAGATTCATCATGTATCCAAGATTTCTCAAAATGATCTTGAATCATGTTGCTCCCACGTTGCCTCAACGTCGCCCTATCAGATACGTGGAGAGTGTGAACAAGCGTATCTTTGCTCAATGTAGAACTTCGAGTGCTAGAAGCAAGCCTGAACTGCGTCCTAGGCATACTCCACTGTTTGGGTATTTAATCAACCCGGGGTATGTGCCCGCTCGTGGGGATGAGTTTAGGGACCCGGCACTACAACAGGCAGGAGCACCTCAAGTTATACGTGCTGCTCCTGTTGTGTCACCGGAGGAGGAAGTGGACATTGATGCAGAATTTGGTGGTCAAGGCTTCTTTGATTTGGATCGGGTGGATCTAGAGGAGAACGTTCAGGTCCCAGTTGAACGTGCCTCGACTGTGAATGTTACTATAGCAGCTACAACGGTGGCTGGCTCAGATTCTGATGATGAAGTGGCAGAGGCGAGAAGGATTATGGTGACTCGAGAAAGACTACATGGGAAAAGAAAGAGAACAGATGATGATGACGAGTCAGACTATGAGGAAGAGGTACAACAGTTGATAAGAAGGTCAAGAAGGGAACGGATAGGTGCAGGATCAGGAGCCGGTGAGAGCTCTAGGGTGGTACGTTTCACTCCACCAGTACTATCCGGTATGACAATGGTTCCCTCATCCCTACAGGTTACAAGGCCAAGCGCTACGGGTGTTCCCGTAGTGGCTACATCGTCTACATTTGGCCTTCCACCCACTACTTTCCAACTTTCGACTCCCGTGATCGTTTCGTTGCCGCCTCCGACTGTTACTCCATCGGAGGTCGTGGCACGCTTTATAGAGTCGACTGTTGTAGCCACTGCAGGGTTATCAATGACGATACCACCTGCGGTTACGTCCACAGCTACTTCTGATGTCCCGGTTTCATTCGAAATCCCTCCTCAGTATACTCAAGACATATCTCACATGAGGTTCGATTTCGATGCAACCCTATCAGACTCGGAAAGAATAGCTGCACTAGAGCGGGTCGTGGCAGAGCAATCTAGGATAAATCTTATCCAGACCCAGACTATTCAACGCCTAGTAGCAGAAAATCAACTACAGTCGTCCCTCCTGTTGAACATGGAAAAATTATCGATGCTATGAAGGAGTTCTTGGCATCTCAGGGGGAGACGAGCTGTAAAGGCGACGAGCTCAGAACAAAGAAGAAGAATGACAGAGACGATGATCCCAATGCATCGAAAGGTGCAGGTGGTGAGTTGCCAAGAACTACACAAGCTCTTGGGACAACCACAGCTCAGGGGGAGTCTGCAGGTGCAGCTGGCGGTTCTGGTGGTGATGAGGTGGTGATGGTTGATGACGAGGGGATGGGAGATGAAGTGATCGATGCCTTGAAGGAGTTGGATGATGATATGTTAGATGTTGATGATGTGTGTGATGATGATGTGCTGCCATTAGAAGAAATTGAGAAGATTGGTGCACAGATAGTGATAGAAGATGATGTTGAAGAAGGTGAAATTGTAGAGGAGAATGTTGAACACGAGCTTCCAACCGTTGAGAAGTCGAATGTATGTGAAGATACTGTAGTTGATGATACAGAATGGGAGGAGCAGCCTAGATGGAAGGAAGGCTCTGCTCATTGGTTTATCAAAACGAAGAAGCCAGTGGTACCTACAATGTTCAAGAAAAGTTATAATATTAAAGGGTACGCTGAGTCAAAGAAAGGCATTATCTGTTGGTTATATGATGAACAGCTAAACGTGTTCGTGGTGAAAAGATATGATGGGATCCAATACTTTAAGAGGACGTTGAGATCTCTAAATACCTTACCTGAGTGTGAGGTAAAGGATTTGGCCAGACTGGGGTTGATTAATAGAAGTGATGATAATATGGCCAGAGTTATTGGGAAGATAGTGTGGAAAGAAAGTATTAAAGAGAAAAGGTTTGAGTTGTTAAAACCACAGAAAGGGAAATTACTTGAAGATACTGAAAGAGGAATGAGAGCAGATGGTAAACCTTGGATGGTGATGAAATATAAGACTATTCGGTGTTTGAAAGAGGTTCCAATGAAGACTATGCCTCAAGATGTGCTGAAAGATCTGAAATGGTGGTATGTGGATTGCCAGACTGCTGAAGCCGTGATGGAAGACGAAGACGAACAAGAAGTGCTAAGAGTGTATGATCCGATGCATCTTGTTAATTTATCTAAAGCTGATCTGCAGGTGTTAAACGAGAAGAAGATATTCTATATTCCTGCTTGGAAAGACGAAGCGAGGAAATATCAGCGAGTAGTCACGGTCTGTGTAAGAGAGGGAGTGCATGCATGAAGATTACAAGACAAGTGCTTAAAGATAAAGATATGAAGCTACTGCCAAGGGGGAGTCTGTTGGTGCATAATGTCAGTAGTTCATAGTCTAGTGTCTGTAATCGAGTCTGTAATGTTAATTGTGTTTTGTTTATGTTTAAGCGAAGTTACTGACAAGTTCGTTTATCAGGCGAACTTGTTAGTCAAGCGAAGTTAGCAACAACTTCGCCTGAACATATCAGGCGAAGTTGTCGTGTATATATTCCTAGGTTACGGCTTAGGTTAAGATGTTGATCTAGTTTGTTCAGTTCGTGAATTGTAAGTCGTCAGACGTGTATTCGAGAGTTCTCTGTAATCAGTGATATTACATCACGTGTTTCGGTTATAATATAACGTGTGTTCGTTTATTCGTATCGTGTGTTTTATCGATTAGTTTTCTACGCTCGTAACGACCTATGCAGGGATTCCGCACCTACGTAGATCGAGATATCTCATGTAGATCCATCCAGGGAACCTACAAAATGACTTGGTCGAAGGTGTTTCCTTGTAACATTTTAAGTTAAATGACCACTGTGTGGCTTGCAAGAAAGGCAAACAGAATAAGAAGTAACACCCATCTAAGTTAATCAATACCATTGACACTCCATTAGAGCGACTTTATATGGATTTGTTTGGTCTTGTGAATCGTGCGAGTATCGCTGGTGATTGAGACTGCTTAGTTGTCACTGATGACTATTCAAGATATTCATGGGTCTTATTTATGAGTTCAAAAGATCAGACACCCATTCTTGTTCAAAATTTAATCACTAAGATCGAGTCACTAAAAAAATTGAAAGTGAGACGTATTCGATGTGATAATGGTACGGAGTTTAAAAAAAATGTGTTGGATTTCTTTTGTGTTCAAAAGGGAATTCATCAAGAATATAGTGCTCCTTATGTACCACAACAGAATGGGGCGGCTGAAAGGAAAAACAAAACATTAATTGAAGCAGCAAGAACTATGATTGCAGATTCTAAGCTTCTTGTCCAATTCTGGAACGAGGCTGTGAATACTGCTTGCTACACGCTCAATCGTGTTTTGACTGTGAAGAAGCTTTAAAAGATGAGCTATGAGATTCTGAACAAGAGAAAGCCTAATTTAAAGTACTTGGAACCATTTGGATGTCCTTGTACCATACTGAAGAAAGATACGGAAAAATTTGAAGAAAAAGCAATTGAACGCTATTTCTTAGGTTACGCATCACCTAAGAAATGGGTATTTAACTTCACCTCAGGTTGTGTAGAGGAGTGGTACCATGTTGATTGCCAAAGGTACACCACACCTTCCCAAGGTATAGGACCTGATTGGATGTTTGACTATAAAGGTTTATTTAACTCATTTACCCAATTTGATGATCAACCTGATGAAGACATGGTTCGTGCGTATTTGGAAGATCAATACTTACCTCCAAGATCTTTGGTTTCAATTTATGAAGACGCAATTCAAGATGATCTTCCTGATGTATCCGATGTGATTTCTATATCTTCGGATGATAGTCCGTTTGTTGATTCTTCCTCAGCTCCTCTTCCTGTAACACATGAGATTGGTGATTCGTCTCATGATGCTGAGGAGAATCTCACTACTTTAACAGTCAATGTTGTTGTGCATGAAAATCCTACACTTCGGATTCATAATTATCATCCACAGGACAACATCATTGGGGAACTTGATGTAGGTGTGCAAACACGTCATCAAGTTGCCACTTCAAGTGAGAATAACTTATTGTGTGCTTATGCGGACTTACATTCTTCAGGAATCGTGAATCTCGCCAAATAAACTTACTTTCTATCCCAAGTAGAGCCAATGACGACTTGTATGGCACTTGAAGATCCTTCTTGGGTAGAAGCGATGAAAGAGGAATTGCAACATTATAACCGACGGGGTGTATGGGATCTCATCGATAAACCTGTTAGAGTTAAGAAACCTATCCCTATGAAGTGGGTATTTAAATGTAAAAAAGACGATCATTGGGGTGGTCGTGAGAAACAAAGCACGGTTAGTGGTGCAAGGTTTTCATCAGCAATATTGTGCCTTTTGTTTGTATAGAGAAAATCCAAAAACATAAAACAATTTGAAACATTTGAAAAACCAAAAATATTGCGTTTTTCCGTTTGTAAAGAAAAATCCGTAAAGACAAAAGATTGTTAATTTTTAGTATGTTTATAAACAAAATTATAAAAGAACAAAAAGATCGTGTCTTAAGTATGTACAGAGAAAAACTAAAAAGATTTTTGCATATTGTTGCTTAAATATATGCCATTTACTAATACTTGAAGGACATATACTTGTATATGTTTGGTCCTAATGTTTACTTGTAAATGATTGGGATAGCCATTTACCTAATAATAGAAAGTAACTAGGGTAACAATTATGTGTTTCTATTTAATTCATTCGCTGAAAATTATGTCGGTGATTTAAGTTTGTGGAACATGCTTGCATGTTTTGTTCCTGTTTTCCACTTGTGGATTGATAGGATAGCCATTAAATTATAAACTAAAAGTAACTGGGGCGATTGATTTTATTTTTATGCTCCTCAAATTTTGAGTTTTGAAGCAAAAAGAGAAAATGATAGTACATTGATCATCTGGTCCCATATCCAGAAAGAAATAAGCTTAAAAGACTGAGTGTTTAATTGCATTGGTGCATTGGTAGGTCTTAAATAAGCTTTTAGAGTAAAGTATGTAATATAAACTTAAAGAAATGCCAAAATTAAAAGTGGTGTTAGTCTCTACCAAAAATCTCGGTAATGATGGCAGAAATGTAATAGCCTGTCATACTCAAGCCTTATGTCTGTTTGATCACCAAAAATATAATAAGTTTGATTAAAAGGCTTTAGGATTCTGAACACTTTGAGTCTTTATACGCCTTAATCATCTGGGTATTCATATGCATGAATATTTCAATTGCTTTTAGAGCAAACCCAAAGTCATTAAACTTGATCACTGTTGTACACTATACAATTTGAATTACTGACTTGATCAAAATTCGCTGTTAGTCATACATTGTTCCTTACTTGCGTGCGTCTTAGTACCATTAAGAAACGGACCCTAGGGGACAAAATGTATGTAAGCCGACAGATAGACTAGTGCATACTCACTCATAGTAAAAGAATCTTAGTGCATCAAACAAAATCTATAAAATCATAATTTTGATCGACAACATAATGGTTTAAGTCAAGTTCAGGTGATACGGTAAAAATCAAATTAATCTTGAACCGAGATTAGAGGCTGATAGTTTCTGATATTATGTGCTCTAATTGAACATTTAATCATATCACAAACACGATTGAAGGTTTGTTATAAGATTTAAGTGGACAACAATATCAATAACCGACTTAACGCCAGTCACAATATCGCTGAAATATAAACCTTTGATGGAAGGGCAATTTGGTCAATATGATTCTCTGCTTAACCTCACCAAAAATACAAAAAATAAGTGATGCTTTCGAAAAAAATACAAAAACACAAAAAATAATTTATGTTTTATGTTTATTTTTCGGATTCGAATGTAAATATTTTAATATGAAAAAGAAATACACCAAAAAGATTTTTAATTTTCCTTTTACATATTATTTAATCATTTTATTTAAGGTATGTGTTTTGAGCGTAAAACATGTTAAGGTATTTCATTTTACCGCGTTGGGTAAAGTGGTTTAAGCTATATGTTCTTCGAGATACGGGATTTCGTTAATTTCATTTAATTAGTTTTATTTATTTTTTTATTATTGATTTGATTTAATTAATTATTTAATTTGAAATTAAATAAAATTGTGTTTCGTTATTCATGGATAACGAATGAGGTTATTCTTAACGAATGAGGTTATTCTTAACGAATTATTTTGATTCGTTACTTTTCTACTTCGCTTCCTCCAATCTGTAACTAATAACCTAATTCGCCATCCATTATATAACGAATCAGACATGTTTCCAATTTTTTATTGATTCGTGTTAAGCATTAACGAATCACTCATTCTTATTGCCACATGTAATGAAGTTATTGCCACGTGTAATGAATTTGTTGCCACGTGTAACGAATACGATAACGAATCAACTGATTCGTTATTTCAAATTTAAACGAATCAGATGATTCGTTTCCTTGGAAACCGTGCTGAGTCATTGCTTATAGGGAAATGTGAAGCTGATTCGTCTTCATTCACTGTTTACTTTCTTCTCCATTAAGCAAGGTTACTCTGTCAAATTTTTTCAAAAATTCCCGACATTACCTAAACCTTCTTTTGATCTCATCTCATATTCGCAAGGTAATGAGGAGTGCAACGTAATGATTTTCGTCAACAAAAAGGACCATTTCAAGGGGTCTATTGATTGATTCTTCAATCGTTATGGCTGAATGTTCAGGGTCCTCCTGCTGCTAAGCAACAACAAGTAGTGCAGCAGCCACAAGAACCAGATCTCCCTTTACTGCCGTTCGACAAATGACATAACATCTGTGCGTTTGTCGAAATGAACTTTGCTGATGAAGATACATTTGGGGAGATGCTAGCCTTTATACGTCGTTCACGTATTAGTTATGCTGTCACAACGAATCCTATGATTCGATTCAGTATTATCCGCCAGTTTTGGAACACAAGTCGATATGTGGAGATGGAAAATCATATAGATGCTGAGGAAAATGATCGACCGGTTGTGATATCAACCGAGGAGATCCAACGAGTGTTGAGATTTGGTGACACTATGGATGACCCGGGTGAGTTTCATAAGGAGTTAATTAGGGGGTGTAAGTCCCCCCGGGGCGTTGCCGATCGATACGAGATCCGCACGAGGTCTAGGAGTGCGGAATCCTCCTAGACTCGTTAATGGTGTACAAGACGAAGAACACGATTACACACATACAAACACACGAACAAACACACGAATGGGATAAACACATCTGCAGATCTTTTATAATAATCAAAACCACGTTACATACCGAACATAAACAGAAACACGGCCGACCCGAGGTGAGCTCTACCTCGGGTCGTCCCACACGACTCTCCCTCTCTGTTTCTCTCTAGACAATTGAACTGTAACACAAAACTCTCTAACTTTCTGGATACTCAAACCTAAACAAGACACACATAAAGTCATCATCCATCTCCTCAACCTCCACTACCACCACATCATCACCACCAGCTGCAGTTGTCGACTCCCCCTGAGTTGTGGAAGTCCCAAGAGCTTGTACAGTTCTTGGCAACTCACCACCTGCACCTTTCGATGCATTGGGATCATCGTCTTTATCATTGCGCTTCTTCGTCCTCAACTCATCGCCTTTACAGCTCGTCTCCCCCTGAGATGCCAAGAACTCCTTCAGAGCATCTATGATTTTTCCATGTTCTACCAGCAGGGACGACTGCATCTGATTCTCTGCAACTAGGCGTTGAATAGCCTGGGTCTGGATAAGATTAATCCTTGACTGCTCTGCCACGACCCGTTCAAGTGCTGCTATTCGTTCTGAGTCTGATAGGGTTGCATCGAAATCAAACCTCAGATGAGATATATCGTGAGTGTACTGAGGAGGGATTTCCGATGTAACCGGGACCTCAGAAGTAGGCAAAGACGTAACCGCAGGTGGTATTGTCACCGATAACCCTGCAATGGCCACAACCGTCGACTCGATAAATTGTGCCACGACCTCCGTTGGAGTAACAGTCGGAGGCGGCAACGAAGCGATCTCCGGAGTCGGTAGTTGGAATGAAGTGGGTGGGAGGCCAAAGGCAGATGAGGTAGCCACCACGGGAACGTCCGTGGCGCTTGGCCTTGTAACCTGTAATGATGAGGGAACAAAAGTCATACCGGACAGTGCTGGTGGAGTGAAACGTACCACCCTAGAGCTCTCACCGGCTCCCGATCCTGCACCTGCCCGTTCCCTTCTCGATCTGCGTATCAACTGTTACATCTCTTCTTCATAATCTGACTCGCTGTCATCATCAGTTCTTTTTCTTTTCCCATGAACCCGTTCATGTATTACCAAAATCCGTCTTGCTTCGGCCACTTCATCATCAGAATCTTAGCCAGCCACCGTTGTAGCTGCCCTGGTAACATTCACACCCGAAGCTCGTTCAACCGAGACCTGTACATTCTCCTCTGGATCAACCCTTTCCATGTCAAAAAATCCTTGACCGCCAAACGCTGCGTCAAGGTCAACGTTCTACTCCGGTGACACAACAGGAGCAGCAGGTATAGCTTGAGGTGCTCCTGCCTGTTGTGGTGCCGGGTCCCTAAACTCGTCCCCTCGAGTAGGCACATACCCCGGGTTGATCAAGTACCCGAATAGTGGAGTATGGCGAGGACGGAGCTCAGGTTTTCTCCTCGCACTGGAGGATCTGCATTGGGCAAAGATCCTTTTACTCACGCTATCTACGTATCTGATTGGGCGGCGCTGAGGTAGCGTTGGAGCAACATGATTCAAGATCATTTGGAGAAATCTTGGATACATGATAAATCTCTCACGCGCCACCGCTCTTCGTTGTCAATCGATCTCGTAGAAGACCATCTGAATAAAGCTGTAATGCTTGTTATAAGTCAGAGCAGTCATAGCCGACTGCATGGTCGCGCCCATGCCATCAGTGCCCGCCTTTCTCCCTGTCATGCATACAATCATAACATGCATGAGAAAGCGCCACTGGTCCAGTAAGAACCCCTTCCTTCTCTGGGTATCTCCCAAGGGACCTGAGTATCCCATCCTCAAAAACGCTCCATCACGGAAAGGATCCACAAAATCTGTCGGGTCATCCCTCGTCTCATCTCCAAAACGTAATGCCGCCCGGATCTGTTCAGATGAGAACTGAACAATATGATTGTTGACTGTTGCGCGCATCACCGGAGGCTCGACCCTACTGTCATATTCCACGGTCTGCCAAAAATCCTCAATGTTTGGCAAGGATATTGGCAGTGTTGTCGTAATCGCGTGGAATATACGCGAGCGTAATAGGAACGTGATGATTTCACGGAAATCATCACCTCCGCTCGCCTCCGGGTCTAATGTTATATACATGTTGTGACCCGGGAAGAACTGTCTCTGGTTATCACCACCGTCATCTCCGCCTGCACCACCTACAACAGCCATATCTGCATCAAACAGACTAAGTTAGATACACGTCAACGCAAATCACAAGTTCGCCTGCTACCATGAGCGAAGTTGTGATCTATTCTGTATAGGCGAAGTTAAAGGTGGGGCGAAGTTGGTAAACAACTTCGCTTCAACTTTAACTTCGTCTGTTAACTGTTAAGTAAAAAGGTCCAGGCGAAGTTAATGGTAACTTCGCCTAACCACAACATCGCCTCATAAACTGTTTCAAAAATAATTATCAGGCGAAGTTAAACCTCAGGCGAAGTTACGGATAACTTCGCCTAAACTGTAACTTCGCCGAATATGAAACAGCATCAGTTAGGTTTATCGAACGACGTGATTTGGTCAATTTTGAGCTTACGGATTTCGGAAAACCAGGTTTTAAGATGATCTATACGATTAATTTGATTAAGAACACGTAAAGATACGTTTGAAAATCGGTTGTTAAGGGTTCGAAAAACGAGGACGTGAAACGGGTCGAATCGACCGATGATAAACGTTAATGAACATGAACAATCGATTCGATTATCCTACACACCTTTAAACGGATTAGAAATCGAGAAAGAATGAACACAGAAGATGATCGATAAGTTCGCTGTGGGTTTACGAAATAAGTTCGCCGGGTTTAAGACAAATTCGCTGGTGTTTTTGAAAATAATGACCTGTTTGACCTTTAATATCCTTTATATAGGGTCAAAATTATACAGGCGAAGTTGTGGATAACTTCGCCTATTGCAGGCGAAGTTAAGCACAACTTCGCCGATATCAAAATTTTCAAAACAAACCCCTATAATTTGAACAATTTGCAATCAAGTTTTAAAACAACCTTTAAAGCGTTAAATGATACGATCAAGACCAAGTAACCAAATATAAAATCATACAACTACATAAGTAGAAAAAATTTTAAAATAAAGTACACGGGATCAAATTTCAGTCTCGATAGGGACTACCATGTTTTTGAAAAGATCCGAACAGGAATCATACTAACTACGTGACTGTCACACAGATCCGTGTTCAGCTGTATTATGACATAAAGAAACAGGTTGTAACCAGGTAAATGACTTAGAATGGTTTTCATCGTTTCTGTGATACGGGTTAGGTTCAATTAAGCTCAAAACTTAAATGGGCAACAACTCAGAGATTATGATGCCTCCTATCTATTCTCAAAGCGTATTTGGCTTTCCCCAAGTCACCCCGAGTTGACCTCGACCCGTAGTGTCTAATTAAATAGTAGGAACTCTTCGATCTTTGGACTCTTAATCCCGTTCTCTATCTTGCATCTTGATTGAGAAGTCTTATCATTATGAAATCTATAATGTCTCAATAACTCACACATTATTTTTTTTATTTTTTTTTATTTTAAGTAGTTACACAGACTTCAGAGTAGTTACCTACTGCAAGTCCCGAATCTGGATCACTGCAGTTTCTTGACACGCTATCTTCACTGGAATCAGAACACTCACGGGCTCGTGTATGACTAGGTAATCGCTTTTCTGCCTATCATTCGGAAAGATATATATGGAGACATGCACAACTCTTAAGGAGTTTCCAGATAAAATCGAGTAGATTTAGTTAGTATCACTTATACTTTTACGCACCATAAAAAGCTACCATGACATACAATGACTGTTCTAAAGTCTTTTAGGCCTAATAACTTCACTAGTTAAGCACACAGAATCAGTATATCTATCACTTTCCAAGGTTAGATCAATTTTCTGTTAAACATAGTAAAGGAACTTCTTACGAAGGTAGACTTGAAAAATAATTTCATCTCCCATTTCGGTGGGAGAGCATCAAGAAGCTTTTCAATAATTTCATCTTCTTTGTAAGCAATTGAATAATTGCCGAGTTCGGTCATCAGATGATAATATCTAGTGATGATATCATCAAGTGATTCATTCTTCAAATACTTGAAGACCGAGAACTGGGTTTTGAGAAGTTTAATCTTTGAAGCACGGATTCCCACATTACCCTTAAAACGGTTTTCAAGTGCTTCCCAAAGCTCTCTAGCAGTTTTATACTTTCTGAAGGTGTGTAGAATCTCTTGTGGAAGAGCCATTGTAATCGCTGCATGAGCCTTGCTTTCAGCCTCATACATTTTCTTTTCTTCTTCTTCCATCTCTTTGTATTTCTTGATCTGATCACGACCCTCATACTCAGCAGTTGGTGGAATGTAACCATCTTGTATGCACACCCACATCTTAGCATCTTGGTACTTGACATATTGTTCAAAACGATCTTTCCACGCTACATAATCAGTTTTCTTAAGCATCTTCGGTGCTTTTGTAGCCGAACCCGCTTCCACTTCCATCTTTACCAGTTCCGTAATGTTTATTGAAGACATCTTTCACGAAACACAAAGAAACCCGAAAAGTAAAAATTTTTATTTTAAACAGTACTGTAGGCGAAGTTGTGGATAACTTCGCTTAAGTTCAGAACTTCGCTGATTCTGAACTTCGCTTCCATGTTAAATTCGCCTGATGCAGCGAAGTTGTAGATAACTTCGCTTAAGGTAAGAGAATTTGTGAAGAAGGCGAAGTTGTGGGTAACTTCGCTTGAGATAAGCGAACTTGTGAGGTAGGCGAAGTTGTGAATAACTTCGCTTAACTTTATATCTTCGCCTAAACCCTAAAATTTAAGCGACAACTTCGCCTGAACCCAATAACTTCGCCTGCGGCGGCTGTTCGGCCAGAAACGCATCAGTAACGTGCCAGAAACACCAAAACGCAGATCTCGAACCATAGCATAAGAGCCTAAGGCTCTGATACCACTTGTAAGTCGCCGATCGATACGAGATCCGCACGAGGTCTAGGAGTGCGGAATCCTCCTAGACTCGTTTATTGGTGTAGAAGAAGAAGAACACGGTTACACATACATAAACACACGAACAAACACAAGAACGGGATAAACACATCTGCTGATCTTTTATATAATAATCATAACTCGTTACATACCAAACACGAAAACAAATGACGGCCGACCCGAGGTGAGCTCTACCTCGGGCCGTCCCAAACGACTCTCCCTCTGGATTTCTCTCTAGACAATTGAACTACACAAAACACTCTCTAATTTTCTGGATTCTCAAACCTAAACAAGACACGTATATATATATCGAAACAACTTCGCGGGCTTGGGCTTGGGCCAGTAGGCGAAGTTGTTATAACTTCGCCTATGGCGAAGTTGTTCTAAATTCGCTTATGGCAGAAGTTGTTACAACTTCGCCTATGGCGAAGTTGTTCTAACTTCGTCCTTCGTTTCCGCTGATCAGAATTGCATAGCGACGGTCACAAAATGCACCAACAGACTCCCCTTTGACCGTTGCTCTCAATTCTAACAAACATAAAAGATCATCTGTTACAAACCATGCACTAACAGACTCCCTCTTAACTAATGATCTTCTGTTTGCTCTTCAACCAGCCTTGTCTGAAACTGTCTTGTAGCTTCACAAATCTACCAATCACCCAGCGTCTTCCATATCAGATCTCCCCTTCAGTGTAAGCTTCTCCGACTATATAGATTGAGGTCTTTGAAATGCATGCATCCCCGTGCCTAATTGATCATCTCAACCAGTCACGTGAGTCCTTCTGACTTCACAACACGTGAAGTTGGGCTCCCTCCACAACTTCACCAACACGTCGGCATACGATAAGGTTTAATCTTCAACTACTCAACATCAAGTGATCAATTTCATCACAAAACCACCTTGACAGAATCTAACACACATGACCATTAATTAATCCAAAGCATCTTCAATCACCAGGGATAACGATCAAGAACATAAACACTTTAATTCCCGATTAAATCCAACTTGTTCCAGAATTTTCACTTTAATAAATAAGCATCACGTTTCAGGATCCAATTCTCGAACGCCTTGAAAATAACATAAATAATATGCTCTGACCGCAATCCAGTAATGAAGAAAACCTTCAGTTCAATTTGACTTTCTTCAGTTGGTCAACCTCGAACAACAACTATTCATTGCCCACAAACACCCAAATATGTGTCAATATCCAGTATCAATCAATATCCCATTCACAACCTCAACTCCAAATCCAGAGTTGACACGTATTTGTTCACACGTAAGACCAAGAGATAACAAGTTTCACTCGTTGACGGAACAACGTCTTCGGTCTCACAATAATCGTGTACACCTGGCCATACAGACGAAAACTCCAAACACTTCGCCTAAAGTCAACTTCGCCTAAAAGTCAACGTCGCCCCTCCTTAACTTCGCCTGTCCATAACATCGCCTGACAGATAACTTCGCCTGAGATAAGCGAACTTGTGAGGTAGGAGAAGTTGTGAATAACTTCGCTTAACCTTATATCTTCGCCTAAACCCTAAAATTTAAGCGACAACTTCGCCTGATCCCCATAACTTCGCCTGCGGCGCTGATCGCCAAGAAACGCATCAGAAACGTGCCAGAAACACCAAAACGCAGATCTCGTACCATAGCATAAGAGCTTAAGGCTCTGATACCACTTGTAAGTCCCCCCGGGGCGTTGCCGATCGATACGAGATCTGCACGAGGTCTAGGAGTGCGGAATCCTCCTAGACTCGTTAATGGTGTACAAGACGAAGAACACGATTACACACATACAAACACACGAACAAACACACGAATGGGATAAACACATCTGCAGATCTTTTATAATAATCAAAACCACGTTACATACCGAACATAAACAGAAACACGGCCGACCCGAGGTGAGCTCTACCTCGGGTCGTCCCACACGACTCTCCCTCTCTGTTTCTCTCTAGACAATTGAACTGTAACACAAAACTCTCTAACTTTCTGGATACTCAAACCTAAACAAGACACACATAAAGTCATCATCCATCTCCTCAACCTCCACTACCACCACATCATCACCACCAGCTGCAGTTGTCGACTCCCCCTGAGTTGTGGAAGTCCCAAGAGCTTGTACAGTTCTTGGCAACTCACCACCTGCACCTTTCGATGCATTGGGATCATCATCTCTATCATTGCGCTTCTTCGTCCTCAACTCATCGCCTTTACATCTCATTAGGGTCAAAATTATACAGGCGAAGTTGTGGATAACTTCGCCTATTGCAGGCGAAGTTAAGTAAAGACTGTGTTGATACCAATTGTAGGTTCCCAGCCGGATCTGCACGAGATATCTAGTTCCCTACGTAAGAGGTTACGAGCGTAGAAGACGATACGATTAAACACACGTTACAATAAACAAATACTCGTTATATTGCAACCTTAAACACGTGATATCAATCACTGATTACAGGACTCTCTGACTCGTAAACTAAAACTGATTGAATTGTTTTCAAACTCAAGCCGTAGCTTAAGTTATATATCACGACAACTTCGCCTGGCATGTTCAGGCGAAGTTGTCACTAACTTCGCTTGTCTAACAAGTTCACCTATATCAGCGAACTTGTTAGCAACTTCGCTTACATACAAACTCAAATCCAAACGACTCGATTACAGACACTAGACACTGAACTACTGACATCATGTACCAACAGGGGGTTATTTATCCGAGTATTCTATGCTGGCGATCATAAGATGTCCATGTATAACCAGGCGTACTTGTGTCCCACATACAATTACTTGTTGCATGTCCTAATACAATGCCTTGGTGGACGGAAATGTGGTTTTGATGAATGTTGTATCATGCTTCAATCGGCATTCATCGCGTTGATCTTGAACAAGCTTTTTAACTTCTCAGAGATGATCTTCTAGCATCTCAAAGAGAATTGCATTGTTAGAAATCAACGTGGGAAATTTTTGATGTATCCTTGGTTTCTCCAACTGCTTATTCAGGATGCGATTCGTGATTTTTTGATTGATCCAACACTCCGCAACGATGTATTTAAGCTTGAGCATATGAAAGCAGATACAATGAGGAGAATGAAGCTGTACCGCCAAGATCCTCAACCAAGGTTCAAGTGCTTGATTGGTCATGTATCTAATCCAGCATATGTATGTCCTTCTGATGATCACTGGATTCACGGTGATTCGGATTCCGAGCATGAAGAGGGACCAGGTGGGAACGACGGTGGTTATGGATATGATGGGGGGGAATGATCACCAACTATGTGCTGATGTTGAGGCAGCTGTTGTTCAAGTTGCTCAACGAAATCGAAAAGGAAAAGAGGTGGCTAGTGGTGAGTCATCTAAACGTCGAGTGATTGAAGGAGCTGGTATATCATTTGGGGTTCAACCTCCAAGGTCGTCTGCTCCTCAAAGACCGGCGTGCCGCTTACTACTAGCACCCCGAAACTAACTTTGACGACCACACTCACATCGGATCCTAGACTTGGTATGATTTCGAAGTCTGTATTATCTACTTTACCAAGGCCTTGGCTGCTACATCGGTGATTTCACCCACACCGACAATGATGCCTACACAGCCTATGGACATGTCTTTCATGAGGCTTAATCGTCCTCAAGGTCCAGTTTAGCCGATCTTTCCATCGTTTCATGCTATGCCATAAGAGAATCAGATGAACATGCTCTTGAGCTTGATTCATCTTTATGAAAATGAAATGGTAGTTGACCGACAGGCTCAAGAGCAAATGTTGATAAATCAACGCAAACTGGTGAGTTATGTTTCTTTTTGTAAAAAGAGACCAAAGCCCTCCGTGAGATTGTTACTGCTCAGGGGGTGAAGATGAAGGAACAGGAGGATCTCATTCTACAACACACGTGTAAAGAAGATGTCTTAAAGAAGTTGAAGAATGATGAAGAGGATCCTGATGCCTCGGGTGCTAGAGGTAGTGAGCAGAAACAAGCTCACGGCTCATCCTCCGGTGCCAGAACAAATGAGGCTACTAGTGATTTGAACAAACAGGTGGTCGTTTATCAGGACTTGACGAATGTAAAACCAATTGACTCAATAAAGGCTAAAACTGTTATATTTATGGATAGTATGGGGTGATTAAGAGCATGGTGAATGCCGATGAGATAGAAGTGGGAAAGTTTGTTGATCGGTCCTTGACACGAGAGCATATTTCAATATTGTTGGGTCTTAATAATGAAGAACTGCATGCGTTAGAGGCTGAGGTCGTCGTTGAGGTTGAGAACGACGAGGAAGTATTACATGATACGACGATTCCGATGAGTATGTCTTTTATTTATGAAGAGGATGAGGTTGAAATCGAAGATGTGACATCTAAGGAATACCCATATCTATTTCAAAGATCAAACGTTGATCAGGGTGCTCCTATATTTACTGAAGAAAACATCAAAGAAGCTGAAGATCATTTGGATAAAATGTCAAAGGGTAAAGGCAAGATGTTTGAATCGAATCCTGATCCATCTTTTGCTGATATTCATAGATGGTTTGCACACCGAGACAAAAGAGCACACTAGATTATCGAGGCGTACAGGTATGTAGATAAAGAACAGGAGCAGGAAGCCATTGCACTTGCGAAAGCTAATAAAATGACTTCATTCAAAGCCGTGTCTAAAGTAAGAGGTGATATTGTTTCATGGCTTTACAATTCAGAGTTAAAAGTTTGTATTATTAAATGGGAGAACGGCGTCCAGTATTATGAAAACATTACTGACGTTCTCTCATTACCGCGTTGGGTTGTACGTACCCTCACGTGTCGACCGTTTATTAACCGTGATGGAAATCGTCAAACAGATTGGTTCGATCAACATTTGTTGTTTGAGGTGAACCACGGGTTTAAATTTTTTAAGCCGCAGATTCCAACCCGTAAACTTTTTGATGATATAGATCCAAGAACGGGTTGGAAGAAGCTTGTGCTTAAAGTAAAACCGCCAAAAACTATGAAGCGTGTACCAGTCAAGACGCTTAATCAACATATTTATTTATCATTCAACCATTGGTATTATGATAATCGTACTGGCGAGTCCGTTATTGTTTTGGGAAAAGGTTTGAGGACTGAGTTGATTAAGATTATCGACCCGATGTGGCTCGTTAATTTAACTGAAACGGACAATGACGTGCTATTTAAGAATAAGATATTGATAGAGCGCTGTGAAGATTATAACCGAGCTATGCAATTCCAGCGGGTTGTACGTGTATGTAACGAGTACGAGATTCATAGCTGTCGGGACTAGCAGACCAAGCGCTTCAAATAAATTAAAGACAAAGAGCTTAAGACGAGAGGGTGTTTGTTAGTGCACGGTTTTGGCGTCTCGAGTCTTTGTATTTATCGTCTTTTTATTTATTATTATTATAATGAAAAAAGATATTTATGTTAAATAGTTAGTTCGTTAATGTAAGGCTAGTTCGTTAAGGATGTTTAACGAACTTTCCAGTTTTGTTTAATGTAACTCCCATTCGTTAAGGATGTTTAACAAATGGGCTCGTAGTTCGTTATGTATGTTCCTATTCGTCATGGAATGTTGACGAATGGGGCATAACCAATCAACTGATTCGTTATGTTTCCTTATTGAGTCTGTAATGTTAACGAACTGGAATCTAATTCGTTACGGGATGTGTAACGAATTAGATCCATCGTCTATATATAGAGGCTTAGTCCTCTGATAATTTAAGTTTTGATTGATAATGTATCGAACCTCTGTCAAATTGTTCTCTCGATCAATGCTTCGTTTAATCTATTACATTATACATCTAATACAACTAATACATATTATAGATACTAATTAAGAGTAATTACTAAGAACTAGATCCTAGTAAGGTAAGATTAGATCTACGTTTGATAATTGATAAGATCTAGATCTGATCACCGTGATTAACAAGTTCCCATAATAAATAGTTAAAACTAGCAAATAAACGAACTAAAATGTATACAAATTTACCAACCATCACATCCCCACACTTATCTTTTGTTTGCCCTCAAGCAAACTCTAAAGTAAACATTAACGTCCATCATAGTATGTGAATTATCGCCATTAATACTAGTAAGGTTTAAGGTCATACCCAGTTTCCCAGACTGACACTTTCTAGATTGACATCCCACAAATAATATTAAATGGTACTATAAAAACAATAGAGTGCCCAGACGAGTGTACTTTGTTTCCGGTTAAGGAATACATGTTCATACCCCTCGCACTATCAACACTCCTCTCGGTTTAATATATGGACTAACAAAATATGCGTCAGTATATGTCTCTGCCCTCAAATACCAAATATGAGTTACAACTTAATAAGCTTGCAGGCCAGTCTTATCTCCACCCATTACCCATCGGTTGCATAAAGCCTCGGACTAAGGTTTTGCCGAAGCTTAGATTTGGGTGCGAGTTAGGCGTATTTAGTGACTAAGGTGGATGAAACCCAGTTTTACAAATACACAAACAACTAATCAAAAACAAACAAACTGCTAATTATATAACTTAATATAAACAGACTCCTTTTTGGATTTTCCAGTTTTCCAATTTTTTTTAATGATAAACAACACACTTAAACAAATAAGTATACAACTCTGACATCACATATTTACAACTCTTTTAACAATATACAACTTGATAACGAACTGGATTTCATCACACAGGGTTCAAATAAATTGAAGGCCAAGGCTGAAATGGTGTGTAATGTTCGGTTTAGAAAATGAGAAAGAATAAGGTCCAAACGGGCTACTAGGGGGATAATGTTGGGCAAGGTATTTTATTTAGTGGGGGAAAGATGTATGTACGGGTTTTCTAAAGTCCTGATCTCCATACAGGTGGTGGTATTAAGATCTTGATAAGCATGTGACAAAGAAGTTCTAATTCTGTAAACCATACCGGTTTCCATCAATAAATAATAAAACATGTTTTATATCTATTATATAATATGTGTATTAAGTATAGGAGGCCATCTCACAACATGTCTGGAATTATGGGTTGTCGATATAAAACATGTATAGCCGTCCCCTTGACTCGTTATCCCCGCCTAAACGACCCCATTTTTAACCTCTCTTTTTGAAAACATTTGTGAGTAAAACTACCGAGAAGCTGAAAACCAACAATGACCAGAAACCTATAACTTGGCATTAATGACAATAATTAACAGTTAACAATTTTGGTTTTCGGACACTCTTCGAGTTACTATCGGGCTAACATTTTTAAATTTACCCCATCCCTACACTTGAGGTTTAGATTGCCCTCAATGTTAAAATATTTAAACCATTAATAAACATTTGAGGGACGGGGTTGAAATTGACTGTTTAAAATTTTAAAAATCGGGACTCTAATGTGATGGTTCTACTAAAAAATTATACAGTTACACTTTTAACATTCAAACTAATAAAAAACAAAATAGATTATGAAACTGAAATTACCTGATATCATCAACAATGGAATGAAACAATCGGCTTGCGAACTCTCGTAAACACTTGTGCACTCGTCTCACCCAAATACCAAAACTGACAACCAATCATACAAAATCTCAAGACGTGTAGAAGCAAGCTTCTCACACGTGTAAGACATAGGTCTTTTAAGAGTTATAAAAATGATTTTCTATTAGTTTGATTAAAACAATTACCGAGCCGAATTATGTCGTTTCATAATAAATTTTGTTAAACAAGTTAAAAACGTTAAAAGACCTAACTCACTTTCGTAGGAATCATAATTGCATTTAGCGTATGCAACAAGCCCTTTAAACCCCCCGGTAGCCCGGGTGGACGAGTGAGGTCTCGTGTGGGTTTATAGTGAACTACACCCACAAACTTCCAAATACAACAAAATATACAAGTAATTCAACCCATCAGTCAAAACAAAGGATATATACATATAAGCCCAACCAGTTACCCATACAATATTTCCAATATAATAATAATATTATACAGACCATGACAATAAAAAAAAAATAATAGATAAAAAATAAGCAAAAAAAGTGACAAAAGTCTACTGTGGCTGCGGCGCGTCCTCGTCGCCATCCCGTGGGTCCGCAGGCTGCTTTATATATACGAACAGTGAAGGTGGGAGCGGTACCTGCAAATGCACAAATAATAATCTAAAGCAATCATTATGGAGGGCCAGGTGGGCCCGCGTCTCCTCTCGATGGTGATAAATCATCTCCAATGGGACTGGCTGTTGCGGCTACGGTGGCGGCTGACGGAGGGGAAACTATTGTTGAGGCCGCATCATACGCGGGATTAGCACGTGCTACCGGTGTGTCGGAACTCCCATCTGTAATGATGTAGCAACAGCTGATCCTGGAGGTGGTGGTACCTGCAGTCCTTGTCTGACCGAGGTGAGCGTCGGTGGATCATGTAGCTCGCAAATCCCGGCCCTCCGAGCATCCTCCAACCTGAAAACCTCTGTAATTGGTCACAGAGTAAAGAACTGTACTAGATATCTCTCGAATGTCCCAAGCCTCTCTGCTATCCTAGTAATGTACGGCCCCAATGATAACTGAGCCGATGCGCCCTGTAAATCCCGACCTCTGGCAAACGACGTTAGGAGCAGCGTCGCAATGTTGGCCTCCCTGCTAGTAATGATCGACAAGAGGCACAATAGGTCAAAGTTGCTATAGTAATCGCGGCCCGATTGACGACCAACTATAGTGTAAGCAATGATACAATGTAAGTAACGATGGAGGTGGTCCCTAATGGATGACGCCACTACAAAACTCGTGTGGCCCCATACGTGATCCGCTCCCAAAACTGAGCTAACTGAGCCTCAGTCAACCAAAACTCTCGATCCCGCTGTGACCGAAGAGTATAACCCCGAAATCTCTGCAAGAACTCGGGAGTCTGAACCTCCTCCCGAGTATAATATCCCGTGGTCATAGCGAAATTCGGGACCGACATCTCTTGCACGTGTCATCCGAGTGAGAACGACACGGCATGTGGCTCGGCGAAATCGATGGTCGTGAATCGAAAAGTGGAATAGAACTCACGCGTGAGCTCGACGTATGGAATCGAGTCACATGCGAGCACCAGGGCCCAGCCGGTATCATGTCTTGCACCTTGACCTCTACCCTTAGGGTACTCAATAATCCCCAATCGAAAGTCTTATGCTTAAGCTGCAAACCTCGAATCCGGGTCAGCCTGGCATACTCATCAGTCAGAATGCCAAATTTGAGCACCATGTGATGTGTATGTCACCCATCTCCGACAATCTCCTCTCGCTCGATGTCCGGAGTAATCGGCAACTCCGGACCATCATATTGAATGAAGAGCGATGGCCTCTGCTGTATAAACCGATGCGGCTCGGGATCCCCCTAGGAGTAGCAACGGGACCATGGCCGCCCGCACCCTCAGGTCGAGTCCTCGGCCTCTAGCGCTGGGTGGTGCCCGCTGACTCTTGTATATCAGACATATCTGTAAAATCAAAACATTTAAGTTAGATATGTCAACAGTAATCTGTGGTGATGGCCGCATAGAATTTCGGTCGCGGTCATCCCACACATAATAAAATAATAATAAAATAATAAAATAAAATAAATAAAAACGAAAATTTCGAGGGCATCTTGCACGTATTTCTAAAAACCAAATCGTCCCGCCCAAAGGGAAATTGAGTATGGCGGTAGAATCAGTTTTCAATTTAAATTCAAACTAACAACACATCCCCACGACTTGATAAACAAACTCAACAAAGGACTCGACTTGACTATTAACGTACAAACAACTATTACAGACTGACATGGACAAAATAAACAACTGACTGATTATCTCGATTAATGAGCAAACAAACATATTAACTATCGGGAAAATCAATAACTAGGTGACAAATCGGGTTGGTGATGTAAAATATTAATTAAATATTATTAAGTTTAGTTCAAAAATTCCATTTAGTTCCGAATCTTCACCATCATTAAAATAAAAATAAAATAATTATATTCAAATTTTTGAACTCAACAACCCAATCACCACCTATGTTTAACAACCCCGACAATCAAGTTTAACAAACTATAATAACCTAACCACCAAACTAACCCGACAACCCTATATATTTCAAACTTCCCAACATAATAAAATAATATAAAATACATACCTCGATGTCGGTCTAATGAAAATAATAAAAAGGACTGGTGACGGTGATGTGAACGGCAGTGGATGATGGTTGACTGGTGACGGTGGTGGTGGCGGCGACTGTTGGTGAATGATGATGGTGGTGTGAGGTGGACGAAGGTCGACGGCGATGGTTTAGGTGGTGGTGTATAGCAGTGATGGAGGTGGGTGAATGGCGGCTATGTACGGAGGTGACATGCGACGATGGTGATTGATGATGGTGATGTGTGGAGTGGACGGAGATGATGGTGGTGGATCGACGGTTATGTAGTGGTGATGTGGTGGCTATATGGTGGTGACTATGGGGAGATGAAGGATAAGAAGAAGTGAATCAGAAGAAGAATTTAGGAAGAAGAAGAACAGTCATCGGTTATATTATTTTTTTCGGATCTTTTATGACCCATCTCGATACGCGATGGGTTAAATACAACCCAGTTTGATTTCAGTTAGGTTTTGGCCCCATCGCGATACACGATGGGGTATGAACGGACGTCATCGCGTATCGTGATGACGTTACATGTCAGGAATGCCACAAAAGCATAGAGTTATGCGATGGAAATGTTGCTAAGGTTATCGCGTATCGTTATGGGTTTTTTTCACAAAAACTTTTTCTCGAAAATGGGTCCGGACATTTTTTGACCCGACCATTTTCCGGCATCCCGACATCACCCTGAACAAGTTTCCGAACTCAAAACATACTTTCCGTACCTGGAAAGAGGTGTAATTAACCAAACTCTTATCGAACTTCATGAAATTCCAAATCTCCCAACAAGCTTCCCCACACTTGATGTTTGCTGCACAAAACTCAAGACAACAATCAATACAAGACTTAAAAAATGAAAACAAACTGGACAGTGATCGATGTCGAAAGGTCAATCAAAAATATTTATAAATTACCTTTATTAGCAAGGGCAAGTAAGGTGTCGAATCCACAGGGAATCAGTGGAAAGTTCTAATCAAGTTCATAATTTATAAAATATTAAACTAAGTGGACAGACGATGTAAAGCGGTTTGAAAGATTTGTTAAGCAAAAACAATTTTACTTTGATTTGTAAACAGTTATGAGGAAATAACCAATCTCCAGGTTTCAGTTTGTGAAGCAAGTTGGACAAGTAGTTAAACCTATTTGGAAATCTCTTTGTTTGAATTAATAAGCAAAAGACTAAATATTTGTCTCTGCTGATTGTCAAAACTTAATCCGAACAATTGGCACAAATGAATAATAATCTAATTGATTACCAGTTTTAGGGTTTGATAGATGTAAGTGATTTAATGGTTGATGATAAGCGGGCCAATGACTCAAAGAACTTATTCCTAAAAGTTGATGAACACAAATAAATAAACTGATAAAAACACAAAACATTCAATTACGAAAAACTGTTAAATGCATAAACAAATTTAAAGATTCAACTAACCAAATGATTAACCAAATCCAAATTCAATATTAAGGTTCAAAATACCAAAGAGTCTAACCACAAACACAACCCTACGCCCGGAGATGGTCACAAAAGCTTTAGCCTAGCGTATGCATCTTGAAGATCTAGATTCTTGATTGAGATGATGAGAACATGGATGATTGTGGTGATTGGTAGGTGTTAGGATGGTGTATGATGGCCTCCAAGAAGTCCCAAGACTGATTATGATTGAATGATATCGATGTTAGGGTTTTTGGGTCTTAAATATGGAAGAAAATCACCCAAAATCACTTTTTTCGTCAGACCAGACCGTAAGCTACAGTCTGGCCACCGTTGCTTACGGTCAGACCGTAGCTTACGGTCTGCACCCACTGCCTTAAGGTCCTGCTAGGCCAAAACTGTTTTCTTTATAGAATCTTCGTTTAACTCCGTTTTCCTCCCTGTTTGCGGCTACGTCTTCGTATTTCAATTCTCTATTATCTCATACATCATAACTTTCATTTTCACTCCATCATGAATGCTCCAAGTTAGCTTCTTTAAGCTCCGTAAAGCTCCGGACACCTGTAAACATAAAACCTATCAAAGTATTTGTGTTCGATACATATAAACAAGTAAAACACGCAATATAAAACACTTAAAGCATGTACTTTTACCCACACATCACATCCCACACTTACCCTTTGCTTGCCCTCAAGCAAAACTCTCATGCAACACATACACCTCGATCGATGGTTCATCAATTATCAGTATTAATACTAGTGAGGTATAAGGTCATACCCAATTCCCAAGAACTGACACTGTCAAGGTTGATAACGCACAAAATAATTTAATGATACATTTTAAAACTATGAAACCGCCAAAATGAGTGTACTTTGTTTCCGGTTAAGGCACACATGTTCATACCCCTCGTAATATAACATCTCTCCTCTCGGTTTAATATCTGGATCAGCAAAAAATGTGCTAGTATCTCTCTGCCCTCAATACCAAGTATGAACACAATATAATAAGCTTGGGAGCAAGTCATATCTCCACCTATTACCTACCAGTTGCATAGAGAAAAGAACTAAGGGTTTCGCTGTGGCTTAGGTTAGGGTGTGGAAGTGGATTTATTTAGTGAATTATGGTGGATGAAACCCAATTTATTGACACCAACAAACAAACGAACAAAAAAACTCACTAACTATTATTTACAACCAATAACGACTTTAAACATGAACTCTTTTTGAGTTTTTCTTTGAATTTTCATTTTTTTTCTTTTTTTTAAACAAATACTAACATCAATATACACAAACAACTGACCCGAGACATACGTACATTGTGTACTATGCTCGACAAACAACTTTAATACAACTCTTAACATACCAAGTTTCATCCACAGGGTTAAAACAAAAGGCCAAGGCTAACACGGCTTGTAATGTAGGTTTAAACAAACGAAAGGGAAAAGGCACAAACTCGGCTCCTAAGGGATAATGTAGGGTAGGGTGTATTATTTTATTTTTTTAGTTTTATATGTGAGGCCAATATAAAGTAGGTTTTCTACAGTCCTATTTCTCGATACAGGTGGTGGTATTAAGATCTCGAAATGCATGAGACAACCAAGTTCTAGATATCATGGACATACCAGTTACTCTCGATAATGGCACTCAAATGACATGTGTATATACTATATGTTATATGTGTATTATATATAAGGCAAATCTTACACACGTACCGGAGGAATTAGGCTGCCGACATGAAACATGTGTACCTGTCCCCATGACTCGTTATCCCCATCTAAACGGTACATTTTAATTTTCTTGTTGAAAAACATTTGCATGGGAAGACTTTTGAGAAGCTTAAAAACTGACCATGGCCAAAGACCTCTACTTGGTATTAATACTAGCAATTAACAAGTTACAATTCCGTCTTTTGCGCACAATCAAGGTACTCTAAGGCCAAAAATTTCAATTTTCCCCCATCCCCACACTTGAGGTTGACATTGTCCTCAATGTTTTAAATTTAGCATTTAAAAGAATATTACGAGGACGGGTTAAAATTGTCTGATTATTAATTATAAAACCTGGCTTAATGTGATGGTCCTAAAAATTATACAGCTATACAATTACACTTTTAACAATAAAACTAATAAAACAAAAGGACTTATGAAAACAAAATCACGTGATAAGAAAAATAAGCCACTCAAATATACTCTTGGTTACGCTCAACAAACCCGGCTCCTCAATTCACTCAACAAAACCTGCAAACTCTCACACATGTAGAAGCACGCTTCTCACAACCATTAGGATAGGTCTTTTAAACCGTTTGCAAAACCGTTAATTTTAATTACCAAGCCAAGTTATATAAATTTCATAATTAAATTTGTTAAACTAGTAAAATTGTTAAAAGACCTAACTCACTTTCGTAGGAATCACGATTGCATTTAGCGTATGCAACAAGACCTTTAAACCCCCCGGTAGCCCGGGTGGACGAGTGAGGTCTCGTGAGGGTTTATAGTGAATAACACCCACAAAGTTCAAATAAAACACAAATATACACATACCTGAATTAACCATAGCAAAAGGAACATGAGAGCACGTCAGACAACTTGAACTTAGTAACTTATAATTCTTTCACCGAAACATATAGAACTCCAACTTTTCCCTGTGGCATCCCCACACTTGACTTTTGCTACAGTGGTACGCTTGAAATAAAACGGTTAAACAAACTACAAAAAAAATATAAAATAAAATACAAATTGAAAATAAAATTCGGGTTGCCTCCCGGTTAGCGCTAAGTTTTGTCAAGGTCTTCAGCCGGACCGTTACCTGATTTGGCGGTTATGGTGGTCGAATAGAACATTTACCAACTGAGTTTCTTATAAAATCTCGGTAGTTGACACGCCTCGGCTCTACCTCCTTCTTCATGTTCAGCATGTCTGATAAACAAAAACGGGTCGGTATGAATGAACATTTACCTTCAGAATTTCCAACAACTGATCGGTAACGCATACGCCGATCCCACATACTCTTTCTTATCTTTGAAACATCAAATATTGATCAGGGCCGAACCGAGCATTTTCCCACCGAGTTTCTCGTGTAAGCTCGGTAAGTGACATGTCGGACCCACACCTTATTTCTCATGGTTAATACTCGTGTAGACCGAATACAAGGCCATTTCATCAAATTTTGCTCAAGGTCCTCTAGACTCAGCTTTCTTTTTCTTGAACTTGCACTATTTCCCTCAACTTCATTTATCAGTGTGACTAGTATGGGAGAACAATTAGGATTAACATATTTTACTTCAATCACCGGTCTTTCAAAGGTTGTTATGTCTTCAACCGGGTCTAAACTTTCAACTTCATGCCCAAAAAGATTCAAACTCTCCCATTTTATATCCTCATCATCAACCACAACTGATGCATTAATTGGCTCTTTGGTAACTAGAGGAATTGGTGTGGTATTATTCTCCAAAACCAGATCCTCAAATTCATTCTCTGAAAGATCAAGAGCCTCTTCTATCACTTCCTTATCAACCATGGCACCACTTGGCAACTGCTCTGGATCTCGTTTCATTTGGGCCACATCTTCAAATAGTTGACTCATCAGTTCATCTTGGGTAGCATTATACGTTTCTTGAAGCTCCAACCTCTGATTTAAAGCCTTATTTTGAGCCTCTTGATTTCTATTCTGAGTCTCTTGATCTGCCTTCATTTGCTTCAATAACTCCATAATGTCTTTAATAGATTCGTCTTTGTTACCCGAGGAATCTTATTGATCTTGCTGATAGTTCCTTTGATAGGTACAACAATGATTATAATATTGAGGGTCTTCTTTGTTATCGGTTGGGGGTACTCATCATAATAATAGTCTTCCTCCTCTCGGCAACTTACAAAAGTTGGCGTTTTAGGTTCATCACTATCATTTTCACTTAACTCATAGTTGTGTTGATAATATAGTGGAGGTGGTGAATAATTCCGGTACAGCCAGTTACGATCCTGCTGGTTGAGGTTCCTTTTATAATTATCTGGATTGTAGAAGCCTTGAGAGTTTGTTGAAGGTGCTTTATGATATGAATGTGGATGGTATGAGTCATCATCCTCCACAACCTTATATCCTTCATGTGGGTCATAGACCCGAATCCACGTCATCTTGATTACCTGCACACATGAGACACACAAATACCAAACGTAAAACTGACAAAAATAAAATAAAACTAAAAGTTAACAAAAAACTAAACTAGCAACGGCGTCATTTTGATCGATGTCGAAAGGTCAATAAAAAACATTTATAAATTACCTTTACTAGCAAGGGTGTTGGTGCATGAATGTCAGTAGTTCATAGTCTAGTGTCTGTAATCGAGTCTGTATTGTTATTTATGTTTTTGTTTATAAGCGAAGTTGTCAACAAGTTCGCCTAGGCGAACTTGTTGAAAAAGCGAAGTTATGGACAACTTCGCCTGAACATATCAGGCGAAGTTGTCGTGTATATAAATACAAGCTTACGGCTTGTTTAAGGAGTAGTTCGTGAGTTCAGTTAATCAGTTAGTGTTTGAGTCGATCGAGTCGACGAGAGTCTGTATTAGTGATATCGTATCACGTGTTCGGTTATCAATATAACGTGTTCGTTTATCGTATCGTGTTTGTTTGATTTGCTTTCTACACTCGTAACGATCTACGCAGGGATTCCGCACCTGAGTAGACCGCGATATCTTGTGTGATCCGTCCAGGGAACCTACAATTGGTATCAGAGCTTTTGCTCGATTGTGTGGTTCGGGATATTCACGCGGGTGTAGATTTCGTCCCGTTTCGACTATTCGCGGGACGTGTTTTCGTGTTTCTAAGTCAATCTTACCTACTACCACAGTATTCAAGCCTTTGCACCATCAAAAACCTTGTTAAATCCAGATTCCAGATCTTCAAAAACGTCAGTGTTCATCAGGCGAAGTTGCCGTCACTGTACGTAGGGTTTCGGCGAAGATATAAGGTTAAGCGAAGTTATCCACAACTTCGCCTACCTTCTCAAGTTCGCCTGTATCAGCGAAGTTATCTACAACTTCGCCTCATTCCTAAGTTCGCTTACCTTAAGCGAAGTTAAGAATCAACGAAGTTAATCAGCAGAGTGATCAGCGAAGTTCTTCAGCGAAGTTCTCTACAACTTCGCCTACTTCAAGCGAAGTTATCCGTAACTTCGCCTACAGTACTTTATAAAAAAAAAAAAAAAAAAAAAAAAACTTTTAACTTTTCAGGTTTCTTACTTTTCGGGAAAGATGTCGTCGATCAACATCTCTGAGTTAGTGAAGATGGAAGTTGAAGCAGGGTCGGCTACCAAGGCCCCAAGATTGCTGAAGGGAACCGATTTCGTTGCATGGAAGGATCGGTTCATACAGTACGTCAAATACCAGGATGCGAAGATGTGGGTATGCATCCAGGATGGGTATATTCCACCAATTATGGAGTATGAAGGTCGGGATCAAATTATAAAGTATAGCAAAATGGAAGAAGAGGAGAAGAAGATGTATGAGGCTGAGAGCAAGGCTCATGCTGCTATTACCACGGCTCTTCCACATGAGATCCTTCATACTTTTAGGAAGTACACTTCAGCAAGGGAGCTTTGGGAAGCCCTTGAGAGCAGATTTGAAGGAAATGTAGGAATCCGGGCTTCAAAAATAAAATTGCTCAAAACACAGTTTTCAGTCTTCAAGTATTTGAAGAATGAATCTTTAGATGATATTATCACTCGATACTACCATCTAATGAATGAATTGAGCAACTATTCCATTTCCTACCGAGAAGAAGAAATAGTTGAGAAGCTTCTAGATGCTCTCCCACCAAAATGGGAGATGTACACTGTGCTGATGAGGGAAGACAAAGACTTTCCCACATATGATCTAGTAACGGCAGTCAACAAGCTCAGAACCTTTGAGCTTAACATGGCCAGAAAAGAGACCTCTATGGATCAGGTTCAAGATCCAGGTATGTATGGAGCTAAAGTCAACACTAGCTCAGGATCGAAGACTGAATCGGCTGCCTACTACATAAAGGGAGAGTCGGGCCCCAACTCATCTCATGAGGGGCATGTGTCAGTTAACACAAATGGGGATGTTTGCTATGTAGCAGCTGGATCTAGTGGTTCTCAACCCCAGGCAAGCAAGAGTAGTTGCTCTTCTAGTGCTCCCAGCAACAACTACTCCAAGATGCCTATGAGTGTCAAGTCTGCTGAAGAGCAGTTTGGCCTCTATGCTTCTTTCATTGCTTCCTATGAGAACTATATTCAAGGGAAGATTGTTGATCCAGCTATGTTGGATGAAGATTACGATCAGATTGATGCTGACGATATGGAAGAAATGGATCTACAATGGCAGATGGCCATGATTGTAAGGAGGGTGAAGAGGTTTATGAATAAGACCGGTAGAAAGTTTGTCGGAGGACGACCAGGGTTCGACAAGTCAAAGGTAAGGTGCTACAATTGTCAACAAAACGGTCACTTCGCAAAAGAATGTAGGAATGAGCGTGTAGAACGAAGTCAAGGAAAGTCTACACAGCATAATGAGGGAAGAAAAGATTATAGTGCCATGATTTCCAGAGGAGATGGTGAATACAACTGGAACCTGCTTTCTAAAGAAACTTTTGAGCAGGCAAATTTGGCAAGGTTGAAACTGAAGAAAGTGAGAGGGCTACCAAAGAAGAAAAAGCTCTTATGGCAGATGACAATGACCAGCTCTCCGAGGTATGTTCTAAACCTATATGTTCAAAATGTGAGAACTTGTCTGAGCAACTAGCAACCATAACTGATCAGTATGTTAGGTTGGATGCTGAATTTAAAACCTTAAAAGAAGATCATCACTTTATTAAATCAAGAGAAAATAACTATAAAATTAAAATAAAAGCTTGTGAAAAAGATGTTAAAAGTTTAAAAACTAAACTTGCTGAAAAAATTGAAGTGATTGATTTAAGTTATGAGGTTTTGGAAGAAAAGACCAAACTAATTGCTGAGAGAGAAAAACAGATTGCTGACCACCAGGTGAAAGTGGTGGAACTGAATCGAAAACTGGAGCAGTTCAGAAATTCTTCTGCTATTCTTGATCACCTTGTTAGTGATCAAGGTTCCTCTGCTAAGAGAGGAGGAATCGGTTATCATGAGGTTCCACCACCGTACAATCACAATTACACTTTTAACCCTAGTGTTCAGAAATCTGTTGACTTTGAGGTTGCTCAGACAGTGCCAATTAAAGTAACTGTTAAAGAACCAAATGTTAGTAGAGGCAAAACAAGTTCGCCTGTTTCAAGTGTTGAAATTTCTGATCAAAGTCCAGTCTCATCAGATTCGGATAAGTCATCCGAGTCTGGTAAGGAAAAAGAGGAGGTTGTGTTACCCAAGAGTGGAGAAAAAGATAAAACGAATAAAAAGAGTACTCCACTAAACCCGTACGTCCCACCTTATGTGAGACGAACGGGCAGTAATATAGCCTCGACATCTAAAACACCTGTTGATAAAAAGGTTGAACATAGGTGTTGTTTTAGATGTAATCAATTAGGACATCTTGTTGCAAATTGCCCTCTGAAGCAGTGATTCAGAGGTGTAAGGCCTACTAAAGCTGAGAATAGACCTAATAGTAATTATTATGCTCCTAAAAATGAAAACCACTTAAAATTCAAAAATGTGAATAATTCAGGTTTTCATAGAAACAAATCTCAGTTTTACACTTCTAATAACCAAACCACAAGCTATAATACTTTCAATTCTCGAAGGTTTGGAAGGCCTTACAATCAATCTTCAATAAGATATCCTAATGGGACTTACAGGAGTTATCGAGATACTAACTTTGGAAAGCCAAAGTTTGGGATGTATAGATCCAAGACCAATTGGTCTTAGGTCCCTAAATTCTAATCTTTTGCTTTATTGTGCGGGAACAGTTGAACAGGGCTGCCAACAATCTTTGGGTTGTAGATAGCGGCTGTTCCCGGCACATGACGGGTAACAAATACTTGTTACACGATTTGAAACCTGTTCAAGGAGGGAGAGTAAGCTTTGCCGGAGAAAGTGGAGGCAATATTACTGGAAGGGGAACGGTGTCGAACGGAAAGATGACATTGGAGAATGTTAACTTTGTAGAAGAATTGAAATACAATCTGCTAAGTGTGTCGCAGATTTGTGATAAGGAGTACACCGTTCACTTTACAAAGAACGAGGCGATTGTGTTGAAACCAGGTTTTCAGATACCTGAGGAGTGGATTTTGATGAAGGCTCCACGTGAAAGAAATACGTACACTATGGATATGAGATCAACTGAAATGGCCACGACAGATTCATGCCTTATGACAAAAGCGAGTGAAACAGAGTCCGAATTGTGGCATAGGAGAATGGGGCACATTCATCTTCGGAAGATGAACCACATTGTCAAGAATGGGCTTGTGCTGGGAGTTCCCTTGAAAAATTTCAATTTTGAAGATAAATGTATAGCATGCAAGAAGGGAAAGCAGCACAATAAATCCCATCTCACCAAGAAAGTAAATTCAATTGCCAGTACTCTAGAATTGCTTCACATGGATCTCTTCGGTCCCGTGTATGCAAAAAGTCTAGGAGGTATTTCATACTGCTTGGTGATCACTGATGACTACTCACGATACTCGTGGGTATATTTCCTGAAATCAAAAGACGAAACGGCTCAGATGGTGAAGAATTTGATTACCAAAGTTGAGAACGTTATGGATAAAAGGGTTAAGTTCATCAGAAGTGACAATGGAACAGAGTTCAAGAATTTTGAGATGGAGATCTTCTGTCTTCAGAGAGGGATTGAACACCAATACAGCGCTCCTTATACACCGCAACAGAATGGAGTGGCTGAAAGGAAGAACCGAACGTTAATTGAAGGAGCCAGAACTATGCTGGCTGATTCAAAGCTTCCTGTGGTGTTTTGGGCTGAAGCTGTTGCTACAGCTTGTTATGTTCTGAATAGAGTCTTAACTGTTAAAAGACTGGGTAAGACATGTTATGAGCTTATGCATGGAAGAAAGCCCAACTTGAGTGGTCTTGAACCATTCGGGTCCCCTTGTTCGATTTTGAAGACAAATTCTAAATTTGGTGAAGTAGCCGATGAAGGAATCTTAGTCGGTTATGTTGTTGGGACTCCTAACAGACGTGTCTTCAATACATCGACTAGCAAGGTTGAGGTGGTGTGTAACACCGATATCACCAGTTACCAACCGCCAAAACCAAGCAACGGACCTGCGGAGTTTTTCGACTATGTTAAACTTTTTAAGTCTTTTAACATACCGTATTTGGATATTTCTGAAGAAGAAGAGAGAATTGCTACGAAGATGATCCTTGATGAGGAAGAAAATCTATTGCAAAGACAGCTGATTGATAAATGTCAGCCTTCCTCATCAAATACTATCGTTACCCCTGCTGCCTCAACTGAAGAAGAATTTATCAATCCTTTTCACTCTCAGCATGAAACAACCATTGACGAGCTCTCTTCTAACTTGGAAGACAATTTGCATGTCGGTTCTGTTCCGACCACGAGAATTCATAAAGATCACCCTTTGGAAAATGTGATTGGTGATGTGTCCTCCGGTGTACAAACAAGACGTATCTTGGATGAGCACACCTGTGTTTACATAAGCATTAAGGAGACAGGAATAATCAACGAATGCTTGTACACCTGCTTTATCAGCCAGATTGAACCGAAAAATTATCAAATGGCTTTAAAGGACAGCTCGTGGGTCGAAGCCATGCAAGAAGAGTTGGCTCAGTTCAAGAAAATGGAAGTTTGGGATTTGGTTGAAAAACCAAAGCATGTGTATGCGATTGGCACAAAATGGGTGTTTAAGTGCAAGAGAGATGAGAAAGGGATTATCATAAGAAACAAGGCGAGGCTAGTTGTGAAAGGATTCAATCAACAAGAGGGGATTGATTATAATGAAGTGTTCGCTCCTGTCGCAAGGTTGGAAGCCATTAGATTGTTTTTGGCGTTTGCTGCATATAAAAAGATGAAGGTATTTCAGTTGGATGTGAAGAGTGCGTTTCTGAATGGGAAAGTTGATGAGGTTGTGTATGTTGAGCAGCCTCCGGGTTTTCCTGACCCAGACTTTCCTGATCACGTGTACAAGTTGAGCAAGGCTTTGTATGGACTACATCAGGCACCTCGTGCCTGGTATTCAACTCTGTCAGACTACTTGATTGAAAATGGGTTTGAAAGAGGTCAGATAGATAGCACGCTGTTTGTGAAGAGACAAGGAAGCGACTTCCTGCTAGTGCAAGTCTACGTGGATGACATTATTTTTGCTGCATCAAAAGTCTCCATGTGTCAAGATTTTGAGGCCGTCATGAAGAAAATGTTTGAAATGAGTGCTATGGGTGAACTAACTTTCTTTTTAGGATTGCAGGTTGATCAAAATAAGGATGGGATGTTCATTCACCAGACCAAGTATGTCCATGATGTGCTCAAACGATTCAAGATGGAGGATAGCACTCCATTCGACACTCCAATCTGCGTCAATCACAAATTGGGTGCTGAGTCAGACGGTGATGTAGATGTGGACCCAACTCAGTATCGGGCTATTATAGGTTCTTTAATTTACTTAACTGCTTTTAGGCCTGATATAATGTTTGCTGTTTGTCTTTGTGCTCGTTTTCAGGCAAACCCAAAGGAATCTCACATGAAAGGTGTGAAGAGGATCTTGCGGTATCTCAAGGGCAAACCGAAGCTGGGGTTGTGGTACCCGAGAGGAGGAGACTTGGAGCTAGTCGCCTACACAGACTCTGATTATTGTGGGTGCAATCAGAGTCGGAAGTCAACAACAGGAGGATGTCAGTTTCTTGGTGGCAGATTGGTGTCGTGGCAATGCAAGAAACAGACTTCGGTCGCAATTTCAACCTGTGAAGCAGAATACATGGCAGCATCCAACTGCTGCTCCCAGGTTCTTTGGATTCAACAACAGTTGCGCGACTATGGTCTGAATTTCTTACTTACTCCTATTTGCATTGATAACACAGCTGCTATCTCAGTAACTAACAATCCCGTGAAACATAGTAAAACTAAACATATTGACATACGTCATCATTTCATACGGGATTGTGCTGAGAAGAAACTGATGGTGCTTGAAAAGGTGGATACGCTTGATAATTTCGCTGATCTTTATACTAAAGCGTTTGATAAAACAAGATTTCAAAACCTTATCGAGCTAAATGGGATGATCAATCCCGAGTAACCATGCTTTTCTTGTTATATTTAAAAAAAAAAAAAAAAAAACGTCACTATCGCTTAAAATATGTCGGTTACCTCAGTTTGAAGGACTTGTCTTCGGATATGTTTTGGTCCTCATTTTCTACTTGTAGATTTTGAGGATAGCCATTAACCAGATGACTGAAAGTGACCGGGGTGGTTTATGATGAGTTTTCAGTCTTTCGCTTAAAATTAGTCGATCATATTAATTAGTTAGAAGGACACATACTAGTATGTGGTCTGTCCAGCTGATCCATTGGATCTTCGGGATAGCCGTTTACCTGAAGACTTTGTTTTGGTCGGGGCGATTAATGTTAAAATTTTTTTTAAAAGGGAAATGAAATTATTTTTCAAGTCTACTACTTCGTAAGAAGTACGTTTGCTATGTTAAACGGAAAATTGATCCAACCGTGGAAAATGATAGATATACTAACTTTGTGTGCTTAACTGGTGAGGTTATTAGGCTTAAAAGGCTTTAGGACAGTCATTGTATGTCAAGGTAACTTTTTATGGTGCGTAAAAGTAGACGTGATACAAACTAAATTTACTTGATTTTACGTGGAAACTCCTTAAGAGTTTTGCTTGTCTTCATTTTTATCTTTCCAAGTGATAGGCAGAAAAGCGATTACCCAGTCATACACGAGCCCATGTGTGTTCTGATTCCCGTGAAGATAGCGTTTCAAGAAACTGCAGTGATCCAGATTCGGGACTTGCAGTTGGTTTACTACTCTGAAGTCTATGTAAATTTGTGAGTTATTAAAAAAAAAAAAAAAATATTTTTGAGTTAATGAAACATTCTATAGCTGAAAATGTCAAGACTTCTCAATCATAGAGTAAGAAGGAGAACGGGAAGCAGATGAAGAGTAATTACAAACTTAATCAGACACTATGGGTCGAGGTCAATTCGGGGTGACTTGGGGAAAGCCAAATACGCTTTGAGGAGAGATAGGAGGCATCAATATTTCTGAGTTGTTGCCCACTTAAATTTTGAGGCATAATTGAACCTAACTCGTATCACAGAAACGATGAAAACCATCTTAAGTTATTTACCTGCTTACGACCTGTCTCTTTATGTCATAATACAGCTAAACACGGATCTATGTGACAGTCACATACTTAGTATGATTCCTGTTCGGATCTTTTCTAAAACGTAGCAGTCCCTATCCAGACTGAAATTTGACCCCTTATACTTAAATTGTTTAAAGTTTTCTTTTTCTGTAGTTGTATTTGTTTATAACGGCTTACTTGGACTTGAACGTGTCATTTAGTTCTTAAAGGAAAGTTTTATAACTTAATTGGAAAAATGTTAAACTTATAAGGTTAAATTTTGTAAATATATAGGCGATGTTGTTGAACAGGCGAAGTTGTGGATAACTTCGCCTAGGCGAAGTTATCCGTAACTTTGCCTGAATAACTCCGCCCATATATAAGGATTTTCAACAGTCAATTCGTTCATTATTCTAAGTATCAGCGAACTTATTCTCGTCTTCACAGCGAACTTACACAGATACAAAACTTGTTATCTTGTTCTTCGATTTCAAACCAATCTAAAGGTTGTTTGGGTTCTTTTATCAAATGTTATATGTTCATTGATGTTAATCTAAGGTTGTTTCGACAACCGGTTAATAACCTCGAACAACCGATCTTTAAACCCGATTTCAAAACTTGTTTTACGTGTTCATGTACAACCTGGTCGTTTAGTTATCATTAATATCATGTGTTTGAGCCTCCTCAATCGTCAAAGTTAATCGAAACACCGGTTTTCCGGATTTCGATTAACCTTACTGTCGCCGTTTCAGATTCAGGCGAAGTTAAGGTTTAGGCGAAGTTATCCGTAACTTCGCCTGGAGCTTAAATTCGCCTGAGGCGAAGTTATCCGTAACTTCGCCTGATGCTCAACTTCGCCTGAAACTTAAATTCGCCTGAGGCGATGTTGTGGTGAGGCGAACTTAAAGATGAAGCGAAGTTGTTCCCAACTTCGCCCTAACTTTAACTTCGCCTGGATCCTTTTAACTTAACAATTATTAGACGAACTTAAATATGAAGCGAAGTTGTTCCTAACTTCGCCCCAACTTTAACTTCGCCTATACAGTTTTTACCACAACTTCGCTCATGGTAACAAGCGAACTTGTGTTATGTCTTAATGTTTATCTAACTTGGTTCGTTTGTTGCAGAGATGGCTGCTGTTGCCGGTGCTGGAGGTGCTGGAGGAGATGACGGAGGAGATAATCAGAGGCAATTCTTCCCGGGTCACAACATGTTCATCACCTTAGACCCGGAAGCGAGTGGTGTGGAGGATTATCGCGAGATAATCACATTCCTCCTACGCTCGAGGATATTCCACGCAATCACGACGACACTGCCGATATCCTTACCCAATATCGAGGACTTCTGGCAGACGGTGGAGTACGATTGTCGTGTTGAGCCCCCGGTCATGAGAGCAATAGTAAATAATCATGAAGTTCAGTTCTCATCTGAACATATTCGGGTGGCGTTACGCTTTGGAGAGGAGACTCGGAACGACCCTACGGAGTTTGTGGCTCCGTTTCGTGATGGAGCATTTCTAAGAATGGGCTATTCTGGTCCATTGGGCGATACCCAGAGACGGAAGGGGTTCCTACTTGATCAGTGGCGCTTCCTCATGCACGTTATGATAGTATGCATGTCTGGGAGGAAGGCGGGCACTGACGGTATGGGTGCAACCATGCAGTCCGCAATGACTGCTCTGACCTATAACAAACGTTATAGTTTCAGTCAGATGGTCTTTTACGAGATCGACAGACAGAGGAGGGCGATGGCTCGGGAGCGGTTCATAATGTATCCAAGATTCATCCAGATGATCTTGAACCATGTGGCTCCGAATTTGCCTCAACGACGCCCGATAAGATACGTGGAGAATGTGAGCAAACGTATCTTTGCTCAATGCCGTACTTCGAGTGCGAGGAGCAAGCCTGAACGTCGTCCAAGGCATACTCCATTCTTTGGGTTCTTAATAAACCCGGGGTATGTGCCAGCTCGGGGGGACGAGTTCTGAGACCCTCAACCACAACAGGCAGGAGCAACTCGTGATGTACCTATGGTGCCTGTTGTATCGGCTGAGGAGGATATTGACCTTGATGCTGCATTTGGCAGCCAAGGATTCTTCGACATGGATCGTTTTGATCCACAAGAAGATGTGCAGGTCTTTGCTGCACAGGTGAGGGAAGTGATTGTGACTAGAGCAGCTACGACGGTGGCTGACTCCGATCTTGACGAGGTTATGGATGAGGCGAGAAGGATGATGGTGAGACGAGAGAGAACGTTAGGGAAGAGAAAGAGGACGGTGGATGATAGTGAGTCAGAGGAAGAAGAGGAGGACATACACAAGTTGATCAGACGTTCGAGACGTGAAAGGACAGGTGCTGGTATGGGAGCTGGAGAGACTTCACGTGTTATACGTTTTGCTCCATCCGCACTGTCAGGTATGTCAATTGTTCCCACTTCTGTACAGGTTACAAGCGCCGCAGATGTTCCTGTGGTGGCTACATCAGCTATTGGCATCCCATCCATTACACTACAGACGACGACTCCCGAGATTGTGTCGTTACCACCTCCAACGCTTACTTCTTCAGAGGTGGTGGCACAATTTATAGAGTCGACGGTCGTCGCAACTGCAGGGTTGTCGGTCACGATACCACCTGCGGTTACGTCCACAACTGCTTCTGAAGTCCTAGTTGCATTCGAAATCCCTGCTGAGTATACTCCAGATACATCTAATATGAGATTTGACTTCGATGCAACCATCTCAGACTCGGAGAGAATAGCTGCACTTGAGCGGGTCGTGGCAGAGCAATCAAGGATCAACTTTATCCAGACCCAGGCTATTCAACGCCTTGTAGCAGAAAATCAACTACAGTCGTCCCTCCTGGTTGAGCATGGGAGGATTATAGATGCTATGAAGGCGTTCTTGGCATCTCAGGGGGAGACAGGCTGTAGAGGCGACAAGTTAAGGACTAAGAAGAGAAACGACAGAGGCGATGATCCCAATGCACCGAAAGGTGCAGGTGGTGAGTTGCCAAGAACTACTCAAGCTCTTGGGACTTCCACAGCTCAGGGGGAGTCTGCAGGTGCAGTTGGTGGTGATGAGGTGGTGATGGTTGATGATGAAGATGATGTGATTGATGCGTTGAGAGAGTTAGATGATGATATGCTAGATGATGATGTGTTTGATGATGATGTGCTACCGTGTGAGGAGATTGAGAAGATTGGCGCAAAGATTGTGATTGAAGATGGGATAGAAGAGAGGGAGATAGTAGAAGAAGACGTTGAACACGAGATCCCAGATGTTGAGAAAGCCGACATGGGTACTGAGATGGATGAGACTGAGTGGGAGGAGCAGCCTAGGTGGAAGGAAGGCTGTGCTCAATGGTTTATTAAGACCAAGAAGCCTGCTGTTCCAGCCATGTTCAAGAAGAGTTATAACATCAAAGGCTATGCTGAGTCGAAGAAGGGAATTATCTGTTGGATATATGATGAACAGATAAAGTTGTTTGTGGTGAAGCGTTATGATGGTATTCAATACTTCAGAAGAACCCTGAGATCTCTCAATACGTTGCCGGAATGTGAGGTGAAGGATTTGGCCAGGTTGGGCCTGATAAATAGAAGTGACGACAACATGGCAAGAGTGATTGGGAAGATCGTGTGGAAAGAAAGCATAAAAGAGAAGAAGTTTGAGTTATTAAAGCCACAGAAGGGAAAGCTCGTGGAGGATACAGAAAGGGGAATGAGAGCAGATGGCAAGCCATGGATGGTGATGAAGTACAAACCGATCCGATGCATTAAGGAGGTTCCAATGAAGACTATGCCTCAAGATGTGTTGAAGAATCTAAAATGGTGGTACGTTGATTGCCAGACTGCTGAAGCCGTGATGGAAGACGAAGACGAACAAGAAGTGCTGAGGGTGTATGATCCGATGCATCTTGTTAACTTATCGAAAGCTGATCTGCAAGTGTTGAATGAAAAGAAGATATTCTATATTCCTGCTTGGAAGGATGAAGCAAGGAAATATCAGCGAGTAGTCACGGTATGTGTTAGAGAAGGAGTGCATGCGTGAAGATACGGGATTACAAGACAAGAGCTTAAAGATCAAGATATGAAGCTACTGCAAAGGGGGAGTCTGTTGGTGCATGAATGTCTGTATTGTTATTTATGTTTTTGTTTATAAGCGAAGTTGTCAACGAGTTCGCCTACGCGAACTTGTTGAACAAGCGAAGTTATGGACAACTTCGCCTGAACATATCAGGCGAAGTTGTCGTGTATATAAATACAAGCTTACGGCTTGGTTAAGGAGTTGTTCGTGAGTTCAGTTAATCAGTTAGTGTTTGAGTCGATCGAGTCGACGAGAGTCTGTATTAGTGATATCGTATCACGTGTTCGGTTATCAATATAACGTGTTCGTTTATCGTATCGTGTTTGTTTGATTTGCTTTCTACACTCGTAACGATCTACGCAGGGATTCCGCACCTGAGTAGACCGCGATATCTCGTGTGATCCGTCAAGGGAACCTACAAAGGGCAAGTAAGGTGTCGAATCCACAGGGAATCAGTGGAAAGTGCTAATCAAGTTCATAATTTATAAAATATTAAACTAAGTGGACAGACGATGTCAAGCGGTTTGAAAGATTTGTTAAGCAAAAACAATTTTACTTTGATTTGTAAACAGTTATGAGGAAATAACCAATCTCCAGGTTTCAGATTGTGAAGCAAGTTGAAAAAGAAGTTAAACCTATTTGGAAATCTCTTTGTTTGAATTAATAAGAAAAAGCCTAAATATTTGGCTCTGCTGATTGTCAAAACTTAATCCGAACAATTGGCACAACTGAATAATAATCTAATTGATTACCAGTTTTAGGGTTTGATAAATGTAAGTGATTTAATGGTTAATGATAAACAGGCCAATGACTCAAAGAACTTAATCCTAAAAGTTGATGACCACAAATCAATAAACTGATAAAAACACAAAACATTCAATTACGAAAAACTGTTAAATGCATAAACAAATGTAAAGATTCAACTAACCGAATGATTAACCAAATCCAAATCCAATATTAAGGTTAGAAATACCAAAGAGTCTAACCACAAACACAACCCTACGCCCGGAGATGGTCACAAAAGCTTTAGCCTAGCATATGCATCTTGAAGATCTTGATTCTTGATTGAGATGATGAGAACATGGATGATTGTGGTGATTGGTAGGTATTAGGATGGTGTATGATGGCCTCCAAGAAGTCCCAAGACTGATTATGATTGAATGATATCGATGTTAGGGTTTTTGGGTCTTAAATATGGAAGAAAATCACCCAAAATCACTTTTTTCGTCAGACCAGACCGTAAGCTACGGTCTGGCCACCGTAGCTTACGGTCAGACCGTAGCTTACGGTCTGCACCCACTACCTTACGGTCCTGCTAGGCCAAAACTGTTTTCTTCATAGAATCTTCATTTCAACACCGTTTTCCTCCCCGTTTGCAGCCACGTCTTCGTATTTCAATTCTCTATCATATCATATGTCATAACTTTCATTTTCACTCCATCATAAATGCCCCAAGTTTGCTTCTTTAAGCTTCGCACACCTGTAAACATAAAACCTATCAAAGTATTTATGTTCAATACATATAAACGAGTAAAACACACAATATAAAACAGTTAAAGCATGTACTTTTACCCACACATCAGAAAGACACTTAAAACTGCGGGTTGCCTCTAGTAACTGCTGAATTTCATTTCGACAGCTCTATAGTGTCTTGAACTCTCAATTGTCTTCATTAATCGGCGAAGTCAAAACAAAACTCACCGATTCCTTGTCCATTTCATGAATGTTCTTCATTTCCAAGTATGGATTCAATCTATAGCCATTCACCACTTGCCTCACATGATCGTCAAAATCTTCAATCTCATATTGACCCTGGGTTCCAACTCTAACAACAAAATACGGGTCCGTCCACTTACTTTTCAACTTACCCAGGAAGAGTTTCATCCTCATGTTGTATGACCAAACCTTTTGTCCAGCTTCAAAATTTTTCAATCGGATATAGGATCATGAACTTTCTTCATATTTGACTTGTAAGCGGATGCACAATCATGCGCCTCGTCCCTCAACTCCTCAATTTCACACAACGCCGACTTCCTTGCTTTACCTGCATCATTATAATTCATGTTAACCTTTTTAGTAGCCCAATATGCTCTTTGTGCAATCTCTACCGGTAAATGACAATCCTTTCCAGACACAAGTCTATATAGAGTGGTTCCAATTGGCGTTTTATACGCAGTTCGGTAGGCCCATAGAGCATCGGTCAGCTTGGTTGACCAATCCATCCGATCATTTTTCTGTAAATTATGTTTAATTTTTTCCTATTGGAAACCTCAACTTGTCCACTCGTTTGTGGATGGAAAGGTGTTGCATTCTATGATAAACACCGTATCGTTAATGCAATTTTCCAAATTTAAACTTTTTGAAATGAGATCCCCCATCACTTATGATGGTTCAGGGGACTCCAAATCTAGAAAATATATTAGTTTTCACAAAATTGCAAATGACTATGTGATCATTCGTCCTAGTGGCTATCGCCTCAACCCATAAATTCAGTTTTGCATCCTTTTTGTCCATAAGGTAGCTCACTGCAGAGTGTTCAGAATAAATAATTACGGTACTACACAAAATATAATACCTGAATTTATCTAGAGCATATACTACTGCTAGTAACTCTTTCTCGGTTGTTGTGTAATTCAATTGAGCATCCGAGAGAGTTTTACTCGCGTAGTATATGGCAACGGGTTTCTTGTCAACCCGTTGACCCAAAGCAACCACGACCGCATAATCTCTTGCATCACACATTATTTCAAAAGGTAAATTCCAGTCGGGTGATTGCAAGATCGGGGCTTCAACTAATTTCAACTTCAAAATGTCAAAGGCTTTAGCACATTCCTCATTAAAATCAAACGATGCATCCTTTAACAATAAATTACATAAGGGTTTGGTAATATCACTAAAACCCTTATTGAATCGTCTATAAAACCCGGCATGCCCCAAAAATGATCTAATGCCTTTGACATTCGTAGGATGAGATAGAGTGGAAATAACTTGAACCTTAGCTCGGTCCTCCTCAATCCCACGACTCGAAACAACATGGCCCAAAGCAATCCCCTCTTGGACCATAAAATGGCTCTTCTCCCAACTAAGAACCAAGTTCGTTTCAACAAATCTTTTCAAAACTCTTTCGAGTTGATTTAAACATGCCTCGAAAGATGTGCCAAAAATTGAAAAATCATCCATGAAAATTTCTAAAGCCTCCCCCACCATATTGGAAAAAATACTCATCATGCACCTTTGAAAGGTGGCGGGGGCGTTACATACCCCGAATGGCATTCTCCTAAATGCGAATATGCCATACGGACATGTAAACGTAGTCTTCTCCTAATCCTCAGGATGCCTAGCTATCTGGTTATACCCAGAATACCCGTATAAAATGTAATAGAACTTTTGATCAGATAGATTTTCCACAACTTGATCGATAAACGAAAGCGGAAAGTGATCGTTCTATGTTGTCACGTTCAGTTTTCGATAATCAATACAAATAAACCACCCGGTTACCTTCCGGGTGGCAACCTCGTTACCTGCGAAGTCCTTGACGACTTGAATGCCCGCTTTTTGGTGCTGTCTGTGTCGGGCTTACCCACGTGCTGTCTGAGATAGCAAAATAATCCAAACATCTAACCATTTTAGCACTTCTTTCTTCACCACTTCCCGCATGTTCGGGTTCTACCTCCGCTGAGCATCTTATGCGGGTCTGACACCCGGATCTGTTAAGATTTTATGCATCACAATTGAAGGGATGATTCCCTTCAAATCCGCTATTGTCCACCCGATTGCTTCCTTTTTTCAATCAACACCGCCATCAAAGCGTTTTCCTGTTCAATAGATAAATTAGAAGCTATAATAACAAGAAAAGTTTCATTCTTAGCAAGGAAAACATATTTTAAATACTTTGGGAGGTCTTTCAACTTAACTTTTGCTACCTCCTGCAGTGACGTTTTCAGCCCGGTATCAATTTACTCGAGAAGTGGTTCCACCTCAACTGACCATGGTGGACGATCTCCTCGCCCAGGTGCTATCTCCAGCTGTCTCTCCTCCTTTTCCAGCAACTTGTTTGTTTCCACCTATAATCTGTCAAACAATAAACACGTCTCCGTTGTGCCATCCGTGCCAACGACAGAGTCGTATAACGGGCTGTACTCGTCAATGACATTAGCCATGAATCACTCGTCATCAACCGGAGAATTATTTCCATTTGTGAAAACAGTAATTGTCAACTTGCGGTTACCAAATGCCATGTCAACAATACCATTTCAACAATTAATGTTGGAATTTGCGGTGGCCAAAAATGGCCTACCGAGGATAACCGTAGGTTGTTTGGTCCTTTCACCCGAAGCATAATCGAGGACCAAAAAGTCAACTTGAAAGTAAAAATCTTCCACCTTGACAATAACGTCAGTCAGTATCCCCCGAGGATGTTTTGGTGTCTGGTCATCTAAGACAACCGTGATGGCGGCTGTCCGAAGTGGACCGAAGTCATACTGATCGTATAGACTTCCCGAGAGAATACCGATGCTAGCTCCAAGGTCTAGAACCGCCCGTTTCATTTTAAAGTCACCCAATTGAATGGGTATAATAGGCGTTCCCGTATCTTGTAGCTTGGGTGGAAGAGCACCCGAAAGAATTGCACTCACATTATCAGTAAAATCTATTTGCTTGGGAATCTATTACTCCTATTCTGTGTGCAACTCTTTCAAGTACTTCGCATAGGTGGTGGAACACCAACTTTATTATCATACTTTTTCCCATTTCTTAAAATTCTTACCTGGTTAACGTGATTTTTCGAACTTGAGAAGTAGTGGTTTGGGTTGACCGTAGTGTCGCTTGGGAGTTGACCCGCATTCTACTGCAATTTTTCCATATCTGCTGCGAGCTGACCAATTTGCTTTGACATTGCCTCTGCTGACTTATCCCGTGACTCGAATTGTTTCTTCGTTTCAGCCTGATGATCTGTCATAATCTTCATCAGTGCATCCAACTTTGAGTGCACCGACTCGTGTGCCTTTCCTGAGGACCCCCCTGCTTGTCCTGACTACCCGATGAATTTCCACCCCGGTTACCGTCTTTGTTATACCCCATATTCTGATTATACCAACTCTTCTGACCACCTTGGCGGTAATTTCCCCACGATATGTTTTGGTTCGATCCCTGAAAGTTTGGGTTTAATTGTGTAGACGCGTTCCCATATCGAAAGTTCGGGTGATTCCTCAGGCCCGGGTAATAAATGTTTGAATTAAACCCTTGGCTCTTGGAATCCCTATAAGCATAATCAACCTCCTCGGGTTCATCCTCCTCGTCATCATAAAACTCGGGGCAATTTTCTAACTTGTCTCTGAGCTCACTACATTCCTCACATACCGGGAATTTTACTCCAACTTTACCAACCTCTTTCTTTTTACCCTTTCTGTACCCAGCCAGTTCACGTTCAAATTCATCAATTCTTTCGGATTCACTCGTGACTGACTTCACTGATATGGAAGAAGTATTGTGTCTTCTTCTTTTTGCTTCTGCCTCTGCTTTAGAGTCTTCACACATAAGCTCCAGAAAATCCCAGTCATCTTCCTCGGGTTGGTTCAACAGTTGACCATTTCACAAGGCTTTCAAGTGTTTTCTATCATCGTGTGACAATCCGTCCTTAAAATACTTCACCAATTCCCACAATTCAATCTGGTGGTGTAGGCATTTTCTAATCATTTCTTTGAAACTGGTAAATGCCTCATGAAACACTTCGCTCGATAACAGTGAAAAGTGGCGAATTCCATTCGGGCCTCGTTTGTCTTCGACTGCGAATAGTACTCATTCAAGAACACCTGCTAAATCTCGGCCCAATTACCAATACTGGCATCGGTAGAGAATTAAACCGGTGCTTTGATTTATCTTTTAGGGAAAACTGGAATATCCGCAACCGAACTTCATCTTGGTCAAACGTACCATCACCAATCGACCCTCAAATAGCCGAAAAATCAGACAAATGTGAGTACGGGTCCTCGGAAGCCATCCCGTGAAAATATGGTATGATATTAATGTAAGATGGCCGGGACTTAAAAGTCTGTTGTCCCAGCACTCGCACCTGTGGAACAATCCGGGATGCTCTGCCTGAAATAGTCGGTCTGCACATCCAATTAACACCTTGAACCGGGGCTAAAAATTCTTTATTCGCCCCCCCCCCCCCCCCCGTGATTCACTAAACCTCCTCTGTTCACCCGAATACCCCGAACTCTTTCGACCCCATCAGCTCTGTTAAACCTATTTCGCCCATTGCCGTTTCTTCCCCCATTTCTGTTAACCACGTCATCTTATCTCTGATTTACCAGTTCTTCCACCTCCTCTTCCCAATTATCTCCCTCGTTACCCACCTCAAAAACCTTAAGTCACATCATTCTCTTCTCCCTCTTTTTCATCTTCTGTATGAATACTTTGACGATTTTCATCAAGATCAATCCGAACTCTGTGACAAGGAGTGTTATGTAGGGCTGATGCTCTGACTTGATCGACGTCTTGGTTTCGGTTTTCATTTTTGGTTTCTAGAAAAACGAGCTGAGCCATTTAGGTTGTTTTGCTGGTTGGAATTTAATGGTGGAAGTTGGTCATTTTCGGGTTGATCATTGTTGTCTGGGTTAAAATCATTGTTTTCTGGGAGTTGATTCGGGTCTTGGTTCAGGTTTTCATTCAGATTCTGATTTTGGTTCTGGTGTTGACCCTCCATCTCTGAAGTTCTGTTCTAAACTCGATTCTGCCGAGCTAGTCCTTCAATTTCGTGCTCGAAAACAAGCGGTGACTGTCTGCCCGAGTGTCGGGTGTGCATAAACCTGTTACATGCAAAAACAACACACCCCATGTAAAATGGAAAAAAATAAAATTTAAACTAAAAACAAAAATTTAAAAACTAAACTTAAACTAAAATAAACACAAAAATCAAATAACACGAAAAACACTAAGAGCACTAACTCCTCGGCAGCGACGCCATTTTGATGCTAGACTGTCGCTATCTAGTTAAAAACATTTAATATCAATTCCTAATCACCTAAGCAAGCTAGGATCAATCATTTGAAGTTTTTAAATAATTTAGAAGGATGGTGGAAAATGAGGTTGGAACAAAATTAAAAATGTTAAGAACTGATAGAGGAGGAGATTTCACATCGAATGAATTCCATCAGTTTTGTAAAGATAATGGTATAGCCAAACAACTTGCAGTACCCTATTCACCACAATAGAATGGTGTGATTGAACGTATAAATAGAACTATGTTTTCTACTACTCATAGCATAATGAAGGCTATGTCAATGCCTTAAAACTTTTGGGGTGAAGCTGTAAGGCATTTCATATATGTGTTAACATAATCCCACCTAAATCACTAATGAATGTTATACATTTTGAAGCGTTAATAGGTAGAAAACCAAACCTAATATATTTAAGGGTTTTTGGGTGTGTAGAATATGCTAAAGTACCATCAAATCATCTTACCAAGTTAGATGATAAAAGTGTCAAGATGGTATACTTAGGAGTTGAGGAAGGATCAAAAGCATATAGACTTTATGATCCCAATACTAAACGAATTTGTATCAGTCGAGATGTAAAATTCTTGGAAAAGGATTTATGGAATTGGGAGGAGTACATGAATGAAGTTGGAAGTGAGGACCCTGAATGGGTAGACTTCATTGTTGAGGATAAATTCAATAAAGAAAACATTGGAATAGCCCTAGTGACTCAAGAGGATGAATATATAAGAGATAATGACCAAAAATATGAAGAACCATTATCTCCTAATTCTCTAAGTAATCCTGTTACACCTCCAACATACACTTATGAGCAAAATTCAGTTGAGGTTGCTGAACATAGACCAATAATCGATAGCTCATTAAATCCTTTTGATCGTACGCCATTTGTAACATCGTGAAAATTTCGAGTTCAAAATGTAAACTTTCCAAAGTATAGGTACTAAAATTGCCAAATTCCAAAGTTGAGGGTTAAAGTGAAAATTCAGATTTTCCTGACCCAACGCGCTACGCGATGGATCAGAGGAGAGCCCCATCGCGTACCGAGATGGGGTACCTGACATAGTGTGGCACGTGTGCCACGTGGCACACGGTGGCAACGTCTGCCGCCACGTGGCAACACGTCCGCCACGTGGAGCAGCGCCTGCCACGTGTCACCACGTGGCAGGTCTATGTTGTGAGTCAGCAGGCCTATGCCGCGGAGCCGGCCCAAGGACCATCACGTACCGCGATGGGCTTCCGAGTTTTGCCTATAAATAGCAGCCATAGGGTGTTCATTTCACACATCCAAATATGCTCTCATATCTCTCTAATCTCTCTCTACAAATACCTCGATTTACGTGCCATATATCCTCGATAAACGTGTCTCGATTCCTTGTTTTGCGTACCAACGTTTCCTCGAAGTGCGTACCACCCTCCACCCACTTAGCAAGAATCGCGTTTGTTCTCGAAGTACGTGCCAACGTGTGTTGAAGTTTGGCGTTCATAGATTTGCGTGTCGAGAAAAGATTTGATTGAGAAGTAAAGCGGCATTGGAAGTACTGCTCGAGTCCCTAGGGTTTCCAATACGTCAATAAGGTTAGGCGTAATGACAAATCAATATAATATAATATAATATTATATCAAAGGCTTAAGCCTTAAGTCTAGGTTATACTCGATACCTCGATAAAAGAGAACTAAACATAACAAAAAAATGAATGAAAGAAAAGATATTGAATATTGATACGTATATATGTGTGTAAGTATATATGTATGCGCTTTGTTATGAAAATATTATTTAATGAATAATGAGTATTCTTAAATAATAAAATAAAAAGAATACGTTTCTTGGAGAAGAAGAAATGTCGGGTTTTAAATATAAACTAAAGGTTTATAATTACGTTTAAACTAAAGGTTTTCAAGTAAAAGAAAATAAACTAAAGGTTCATCGAGGTTGAGATATAAAATAAGACTAAAGGTCTTAAGCCGGATCGTGTATCCGACTAACAAATATTTATACTCGTACTATTGGTGTGAGATAAAGAAGGGAAAGACCCTTGGACGGTGAGTGAAGCCGATCCTAAAGAGAAAAGGTGAATACGCCCCCAAACTTTTAAACTTGTTTTAAATTGAGTCAACTTGTTATATGAAATTTGTTTACAAGGAACTATGTGTTCCTAAAACCGTTATAAATAAGGGTATGAACCTAGCCCTCAGGCTGTGGTATACGTGTGTTTGGATCCTTACATAGGTGGTACTAAGCGATGAATGGGCACATCGCACCACCCTTGGTCGTAGGACGCTCTCCTGTAGGGAGTACGACCGTTGTGTATATTTAAGGGTACTTAACTAAGTCGAACGCTGCGGTGTTTGCTGAGGTGACCTAGAGTAGAGGCTCGTGTTTATAATGTGTTATTTGACTTTGTTATTCCTAAGCCACGTTGGGCCGAGGCAGGCGTAGTCTCGAGGAGTAATAAAGTAAAAGAAAATATTTTGCGTCAGCGTGTTCACCAGCATTCGTTGCTGACGTATTTTCTTACAATTTGCAGGTGAACAAGAATAGCGCTTGGGATGTCGAAGTGCTATATTTAATCCGATGGCTCGGATTTTATTTTGTATAAACTTAAATATATAATGGTGGTTTTGTAATATAAAAACTAGTAATCTTTTGTACTTAAGTTCGGGAATCTTTAAAACCCCAACTTTTGTTTATGTAAATATTTACAACTTAAATCCACAAGTTTTATAAGACTTCCGCTAAAGTAACGTAACTCTGATTTATTAACACTTGTGGTACCAACTATTGATCAAACTCTTAGGCCTAAGATGGGGGTGTGACAGGTTGGTATCAGAGCTATCGATCTTAGCGAATTGGGTATCACAAAACAATACTCAAGCTTCAATCCAAGTATAGGAAATAATTGTTTATGAGTTTTAGGGATAAGATAGGCTTGTAATCTTTTCTTTCCCTCCACATTCTAAACCACCCATAATGTAGATGTCACTCAAAAGTTGGATGGAAAACTATGTACGCAAAGCCAAAGAAGCAGGAATCCCTGAACCCTACCCCGAGGATAACATGAGTGACGAAACTATGAAGCGTATTTTGACCAAGATGTGGAACACGGTTTGACCAAACCTGTGTACTACCCCGGAAGTAGACACTATCCAATAGACGTTCCCGATTGTCCACCAAAACAAAGAAACGAACCACCAAGACACTCAAGCTACCATCCACCAACCATACCTATGTATCAACCCTCCGAAATACCGACGTATCATCCCTCGGAGATTCCCACTTATCAACCATCACAAGAACCGCAATACTACCCACTTATCAACCATCACAATATTACCAAATGCGCACCCATCCTATGCCTTCCTTTCAAACCAACTCCTAAAGGAAGAACCGCAAACCCCATCCTCCGACTGGATGCAGTGCCACTCTGACCCACGAAGATGGCTTACTGGAAGCTCCACCATGAACAAAGTCAACTCGCAACCCAACAATGGCGAAGGGCCGCCCCGCAAGCCCAAGATGAGGGTAATGATGCCCTACGAATGCTTCAAAATGACCTCAATGGAGAATGAAACTACACAACCAATGGAGGAAGATGAACTGGAAGAAGAAGAACCCGAGGAGGAGGAGGATCCCGATGAAGAGGAAGACCCTGAAGAAGATGAGGACCCTGTGGAAGAGTCCGAGAAAGAAACAGAAGAAGAGCATCCTGAGAATCCTAACGAGATATCGAGCTCAATGAATGGATCACTCACTTCCCAAAACTCAAGCTACGGTTTCGTCGATCCGTATGTTCAATATCTGGAGCAACTAAGGAACCAAGCTTCCCACCATTCCAAGGAAGAATTCCCTCAATTTAAGAGCAAGCTAATGATATTAGAGATCAAAATCAAGCTGCTAAGACTTTCATCTACCTCGCATCCGACATGACTAAGGTCCCGTATCCTGAACCGAGGAATCACTATGAGATGGTAACATTGGGTTACCGTGACCCACCTCCACAATATGGATACCCCGACAAGGTCCCGCAATCATATGAAGAACATTTGTATCGTGCTTTACACGAAACCGACGATTGGAGGAAGAAGGTAGCCGAGGAAGGAAAGAAGAAGAAAAAGATGGGAGAGAAGCTTCTTAAAAAATGCAACAAGTTAACAAGGGTAGTGAAGATGTTCTTGAAAGACTGAAGACGGTGAAGAGGAATGTTATGTGGAGACTATGTGTATAAATAATCCTATGTGTTATATGTTGTATAATAAAGAACGTCTGAAACGTTCTCATGTAATGATAGGATAACATATATATATCGTTGGAACGATATATATATTTATATTGTAATATATATATATATATATGTATAATAAAGTGTGTGTTTAATAAACGAAATGTTGTTGAAATTTCAGATATAAAAAGATATATAAAAAATGTCTGAACAAAGTAATAACATTGAAAATGCACGAAAAGAGAAAGCATTGAAAGACAAGGGGAAAGACCCCGTGGGAAATCAAGATGATGATATTCCCGAAAAATACATGACTAAAATTCAAAAGATGATTAAGGATCCGGTGAGAGAAGAGTCCATAGCTAGGTCTCAATCGAAAAATTCAAAACATTCTCATTCGGATAATCCTTCCCAAAAATCCAAAAAATCCCGTCCGAACCCGTCTCGTGTCGAAGAGAGTGTTCATGAGTCTAACGGCGACGCTTGAGTTAGGCAAAAGTTTTAGAAAATGAAAATTAGTGGGTGTTCGTTTAATGACTTCAAGTACTATGGACCGAAAGAGTTCCATGGTGACAAAGGAGCCATCACGACTGTGAAATAGCTTGAGGAAATGGAGACAATTGTAATAACAAGTAAGTGTTCTGATGAAGAGAAGATACAGTACTGCGCCTTAATGTTTAAAGGTGAGGCGCTTGAGTGGTGGAGTGCTCTATTGATGAGCAAAGGGAGAAATGTGATGTATGGCTTAAATTGGAGTGAGTTCAAAGCCTTGTTTATGGCAAAATTTTGTTCCATGCATGAAACCGACCAGATCCAAACGAAATTCCTAAATCTCAATGTTGTGGGGACGAACCTTCGTGAATACAACACAAAGTTTCACGAATACTGCCTTCTGGTTCCCCAGCTGGTTAACCCTGAGTCCAGCAAAGTCACACGATATATATAGGGACTGCCGTGGGAAATCCGCGACATGGTGAGGTCTCACCTACCTCAAACCGCTGACTCTGCAATGGAGTTGGCCGATTATTTGATGGGCGGCATGGTTCGTAATAAGGAGGAAGACAAGAAGGATACAACAACAACAACCACCCAAGGGAAAACTGGAGGAGGTGCCAATTTCAAAGGCAAAGGCATAAACCGACACCAAAATCGGTTCAATTCAAATTCTACGCTTTGCAAGACATGTAGAAGGTACCACAAAGGCTGATGCAACTTTTCTCCGCCTCCCAAAGTGTGTGAGTCATGCAACCGTACGGGTCATGCGGCTGCTGACTGTTGGAAAAAGAAATGACTTGCTACAATTGCAAGGAGATGGGCCATTTGAGTTTTGAGTGTCCAAAGAACAAATCCGGTGCTGGTGGTGCGGGTGTATGTGGCAAGGATAAGAAAGGAAACGCTCGAGTCTTCGTACTCGACACAAAGAAAGCCGCTGACTTGCCGGAAACCATCACTGGTACGTTTCTAGTCAACGACACCTATGCTAGAGTTTTATTTGATTAGGGTTCTAATTTAAGTTTTATAGATTATAGTTTTTGTAGTCTATTAAACGAACCTTTAATAAAATTAGATAAAACTCTAAGCGTCGAGACTGCTAGTGGCGAAATCGTTAAGATCTCGAAGCCCTTGAAAACGGAAAAATTCTTTTAGCTGGTTACATTCTACCGATTTGTTTGCTACCCATGAGTCTGGCTGGTTTTGATATTGTACTTGGTATGGATTGGTTTTCCGATAACCATGCCCGTATCATCTACAATAGCAAAACCATTGAACATCAAGCCCCCGATAAACGAACGATTCGAATTGAAGTGGACAAAGACGCTGGCCAAGTTAGCATAATCTCTATGATTAGGGCTAACAAACGTTTAAATCAAGGATGCTTAGCATTCATGGCCTACGTCACTGAAGAGTCAAAGCCAAAGGAGATAAAGGACGTACCTATAGTCTCCGACTTTTCCGATGTATTTCCTAATGAACTCCCCGGAATTCCTCCCGATCGTGATATAGAGTTTAGGATCGATCTTGTTCCCGGTACTGCTCCGATCGCCAAAGCTCTGTATCGCTTAGCGCCAACGGAAATGAAGGAGTTAAAGAAACAACTCGATGAGTTACTGGAGAAGGGTTTCATTTGACAGAGTTCGTCGCCTTGGGGAGCGCCAATTTTGTTTGTCAAGAAGAAGGAAGGTTCCATGCGAATGTGTATCGATTATCGTGCGTTGAACAAAGTCAAAATAAAAAATCGTTATCCACTCCCCCGAATCGTTGATTTGTTTGACAAACTTCAAGGTGCTAGTTTCTTTTCAAAGATTGATCTTCGTTCCGGCTATCACCAACTCAAAGTCCAATCCGAAGACATTCCAAAGACTGCTTTTTGAACAAGGTATGGACATTATGAGTTCACGGTCATGCCGTTTAGACTTACTAATTCTCCGGCCACGTTCATGGACATGATGAACCGTATTTGCAAGCCTTACTTGGATAAATTCGTTATCGTATTCATCGACGACGTACTTATTTATTCAAAGTCCAAGGCTGATCATGAAGTCCATCTCCGTACTTTGCTTGAAATCCTTAGAACCGAGAAGTTGTACGCCAAGTTCTCAAAATGCGAATTCTGGTTGCACGAGGTACAATTTCTTGGACACATCATTAACGTCAACGGTATTCAAGTCGATCCCGCTAAGATTGAAGCTATCTCTAAGTGGGAGACTCCAAAATCGCCAACCGAGATCCGAAGTTTCTTAGGTTTGGCCGGCTATTACCATAGATTCATCGAAAATTTCTCTCGTATCGCCATTCCCCTAACCTCCTTAACTCGTAAGAACATCAAGTATGAATGGGGAATGAAACAACAAGAGGCATTTGATATACTTAAACAAAAGCACACCCAAGCACCTATCTTGGCTTTGCCAGAAGGTACTGAGTATTTTGTGATCTTTAGTGACGCGTCCCATTCTGGTTTGGGATGTGTACTAATGCAACGCAAAAAGGTAATCGCTTACGCCTCTCGTCAACTCAAGGTACACGAAAAGAATTATACAACTCACGATCTAGAGTTGGGCACCATAGTTTTCGCACTTAAGATATGGAGGCAATATCTCCATGGAGTAAGATTTACCGTGTACACTGATCATAAAAGCTTGAAACACATTTTCGATCAAAAAGAGCTCAACATGCTCCAACGGTGATGTATGGAAACGCTCAATAACTATGATTGCGAGATTGTTTACCATGAAGGCAAAGCCAACGTCGTGGTTGATGCCTTAAGTCACAAAGAACATTAGAAGCCCAAAAGAGTTCGATCATTGCGCCTAGAACTTCAAATCGATCTCATCGAACAAATCAAATTGGCGCAAACGCAAGCAATAAAGGAAAATCAAATCTCCAACGAAAAACGCAATGGCACCATTGAGTCGTTAGTCAAGGGTGACGATGGTATCCTTAGACTTGGTAATAGGATTTGGGTACCAATCGTTGGAGGCTTGCGTGAGAAAATCTTGAATGAAGCTCAAAAGTCGAAATACATGATGCATGCCGGAAGTGATAAGATGTACCACAATCTCAAAGCGAGTTATTGGTGGAATGGAATGAAAAGGGATGTCGCTTCGCATGTTGCAAAATGTTTAACTTGTCTGAAAGTCAAGGCTGAATATCAAAAGCCTTCAGGAATGCTTCAGCAAACCGAACTTCCCGTATGGAAGTGGGAGTTAATAACTATGGATTTCATTACCAAACTCCCGAAGACGACTCGACAACACAATGCAATATGGGTAATGGTGGATCGTCTCACGAAATCCGCACACTTCATACCCATTAACGAGTCGTACTCTATGGATAGATTAGCGTGTATCTATGTAAACACCATCGTTGCTTTACATGGAGTACCGCTGTCTATAATTTCTGATCGAGACAGTCGTTTTACGTCTCACTTTTGGAAAAGCTTCCAACAAGCTCTTGGTACAAAGTTAAAACTTAGCACTGCCTGTCATCCTCAAACCGATGGGCAAAGCAAAAGGACAATTCAAACGTTGGAAGATATGCTCCGCGCTTGTGTGATCGACTTAGGTGGAAGCTGGGACGACCACTTACCACTAATGGAATTCTCGTACAATAATAGCTACCACGCAAGTATTCAAACCGCACCGTTCGAGGCGTTGTATGGAAGAAAGTGTAGAACGGCCGTGTATTGGTCTGAAACTGGAGACAATCAATTATCTGGACCCGAGATAGTCCAAGAAACCACCGACAAGATTCTTCAAATCCGAGAATGACTTAAGATGGCACTCGATTGAAAAAAGAGTTACGCCGATGTCCGTCGTAAGCCATTAGAATTCAAAGTCGCTGACAAAGTATTATTGAAAGTCTCGCCTTGGAAAGGCGTTGTTCGCTTCGGTAAGAAAGGAAAATTGAGTCCTCGATTCGTTGGACCTTTTAAGGTACTTGAACGAATTGGCACTGTTGCATACCGTTTGCGACTGCCCGAGGAAATGCAAGGGATACACGATGTATTCCATATTTTGAATCTACATAAGTGTTTGACCGATGAATAATTAGCGATGCCATTGAAAGACGTTGAAATAAATGAGATCTTAAAACTTGTAGAACGTCCAATTCAAATTGAAGATTCGAAAACAAAGAAATTAAAGAAAAGAACATTGAAATTGTGAAAGTAAAATGGGATTCGCGTAGAGGGCCCGAATATACATGGGAACTCGAATCGGAAATGAGAAAGAAATATCCCCAATTGTTCTTGTAAAGCAATCTCGAGGACGAGATTTGTTTCAAGGTACGGAGGATGTAACATCGTGAAAATTTCGAGTTCAAAATGTAAACTTTCCAAAGTATAGGGACTAAAATTGCCAAATTCCAAAGTTGAGGGTTAAAGTGAAAATTCTGATTTTCCTGACCCATCGCGCTACGCGATGGATCAGAGGAGAGCCCCATCGCGTACCACGATGGGGTACCTGACATCGTGTGGCACGTGTGCCACGTGGCACACGGTGGCAACGTCTGCCGCCACATGTCACCACGTGGCAACACGTACGCCACGTGTCGCCACATGGAGCAGCGCCTGCCACGTGTCACCACGTGGCAGGTCTATGCTGTGACTCAGCAGGCCTATGTCGCGTACCGCGACAGGCCGGCCCAAGGACCCATCGCGTACGGCGATGGGCTTCCGAGTTTTGCCTATAAATAGCAGCCATGGGGTGTTCATTTCACACATCCAAATCTGCTCTCACATCTCTCTCTAGAAATACCTCGATTTGCGTACCACATTTCCTCGAAAAACGTGTCTCGATTCCTTGTTTTGTGTACCAACGTTTTCTCGAAGTGCGTGCCACCCTCCACCCACTTACCAAGAATGGCGTTTGTTCTCGAAGTACGTACCAACGTGTGTTGAAGTTTGGCTTTCATAGATTTGCGTGTCGAGAAAAGAATTGATCGAGAAGTAAAGCGACATTGGAAGTGCTGCTCGAGTTCCTAGGGTTTCCAATACGTCAATAAGGTTAGGCATAACGACAAATCAATATAATATAATATTATATTAAAGGCTTAAGCCTTAAGTCGAGGTTATGCTCGATACCTCGATAAAAGAGAAATAAACATAACAAAGAAATGAATGAAAGTAAAGATATTGAATATTGATACATATATATGTGTGTAAGTATATATGTATGCTCTTTGTTATGAAAATATTATTTAATGAATAATGAGTATTCTTAAATAATAAAATAAAAAGATACGTTTCTTGCAGAAGAAGAAACGTCGGGTTTTAAATATAAATTAAAGGTTTATAATTACTTATAAACTAAAGGTTTTCAAGTAAATGAAAATGAACTAAAGGTTCATCGAGGTTGAGATATAAAATAAGACTATAGGTCTTAAGCCGGATCGTGTATCCGACTAACAAATACTTATACTCGTACTATAGGTGCGAGATAAAGAAGGGAAAGACCCTTGGACGGTGAGTGAAGCCGATCCTAAAGAGAAAAGGTGAATACGCCCCCAAACTTTTAAACTTGTTTTAAAATGAATCAACTTGTTATATGAAATTTGTTTACAAAGAACTATGTGTTCCTAAAACCGTTATAAATAAGGGTATGAACCTAGCCCTCAGGCTGTGGTATACGTGTGTTTGGATCCTTACATAGGTGGTACTACGCGATGAATGGGCACATCGCACCACCCTTGGCCGTAGAACACTCTCCTGCAGGGAGTACAACCGTTGTGTATATTTACGGGTACTTAACTAAGTCGAACGCTGCGGTGTTTGTTGAGGTGACCTTGAGTAGAGGCTCGTGTTTATAATGTGTTATTTGACTTTGTTATTCCTAAGCCACGTTGGGCCGAGGCAGGCGTAGTCTCGAGGAGTAATAAAGTAAAAGAAAATATTTTGCGTCAGCGTGTTCACCAGCATTCGTTGCTGACGTATTTTCTTACATTTTGCAGGTGAACAAGAATAACGATTGGGATGTCGAAGTGCTATATTTAATCCGATGGCTTCGATTTTATTTTGTATAAACTTAAATATATAATGGTGGTTTTGTAATATAAAAACAAGTAATCTTTTGTACTTAAGTTCAGGAATCTTTAAAACCCCGACTTTTGTTTATGTAAATATTTACAACTTAAATCCACAAGTTTTATAAGATTTCCGCTAAAGTAACGTAACTCTGATTTATTAACACTTGTGGTACCAACTATTGATCATACTCCAAGGCCTAAGGTGGGAGTGTGACACCATTGCAAGGTTTTAAACCCTTGGGAGATAGACCAATTACCGATAGCTCATTAAATCCTTTTGATCATACGCCATTGCAAGGTTTTCTTGGCTAAAGAACCTCAAAATTACAAAGAGGCAGCTAAGCACAAGAAATGGATTGAGGCTATGCAAGCTAAGATAGACTCGATCGATAAGAATAATACTTTGGAAATTGACCAAGTTACCCGACAATCATAAGGTAATCGGCCTAAAATGGGTATTCAAGACCAAAAGAGATACGAAAGGGGAAATAATAAAGCATAAGGCTCATTTGGTAGCCAAAAGCTATTTACAGCAGCATGGTATAGACTTTTATGAAGTCTTTGCTCCTGTAGCCCGCATAGAGATGGTTCATCTCATTTTAGCTCTTGCAGCTTATATTGGATGGGAAGTACATCACCTTGATGTACAATCCACACTCCTATATTGTGAATTGAAGGAAGAAGTCTATGTTACAAAACCTGAATGATTTGTTAAAACACAATATCTAGGATAGGTCTACAAACTTTCCAAAGCATTATACGAGCTTAGACAAGAGCCACGCTCATGGAATGTGAAACTTGCTCACACTCTAAAATCACCTGATTTTTAGAAATGCACGTTGGAACATGCAGTCTATACGAAGGAAAACAATACGTATACTTTGCTTGTTGGTGTCTATGTTGATGATCTCATAATAACTGGATCTCCAAATAAATAAATAGGCACTTTTAAATCTCAAATGGATAAAAATTTGAGATGACTGACCTTGGGTTATTAGCTTATTAACTTGTGTTTGTGCATGATTTGTTGTCCGCAGCTGATCGAAGAGGCTAGGGGTAGTTTAGTCAATAGGATATAATTTAATATGGCCCATTCGTTATGGATTGTATAGCGAATGGAGTTCATTATTTGGACTATCTAGTCCATTCGTTAAAGTGGGAGAACATACGCTAAAGATGTAGCGTATGTGGCTCATTCGTTAAGTTAGAGAGCTCATTCTCTAAAGTATTTAGCGAATGAAGGCTCAGTCGTTAAATTTATGCCCATTAGCTAAGGATGTCTAGCGAATGGGAGCTCATTCATTAATGGGATCACCCCATTCGTTAGTGAAGTTAACAAATGAGGTTGGGTCCTATAAATAGGCAGATCCTATTCACATGAGAAAAGAGATCCGTGTCTAATTTATTAGAGTAACGTTATCATGCTGGATTCCCTCTAAACTTAAAGTATGTAATGTATTAACATTAATGTGTCAATAAAGTAATGTTAATGTAACCATATCATGTATGTATCAAGTTATGGGATTAGATCTTGCTAGAGGATTACATGTTTCATCATCTTGGTATAGAAGTTACCCAATCAAGGGGTGATATATCTATCAAGCAAGCTGGGTACATTACAAATATTCTAAAGAATGCAGGAATGTTGGACAGTAATGAAACCAAGATCCCTATGAACCCTGGTACGCTCTTGACAACAACCGAAGGTGGAAAATCGGTTGATCCCACTGAATATAGAAGTTTGATTGGATGCTTAAGGTATCTACTTCATACTAATCCAGATTTGTCTTATTCAGTTGGTTTACTCAGTAGGTTTATGCAAGAACCTAATGATCACCATTTCAAAGCCATTCATCAAGTGCTTCGCTATATCAAAGGCACTAAAGACTTTGGTATAACTTATAAGAGGAATGGAGGTTGTATAATAACTACCTATAGTGATAGCAGTTATGGTGCTAATACTGAAGAAGGAAAACGCACTCCGGGGGTAGTGTTCTGTTTTGGGAATTCTCCCATAACTTGGTGCACACAAAAGCAACAAACTGTGCCACTCTCTTCATGTGAATATGAATTCATGGTTGCAATGGCTGCAGCATGTCAAGCCCTATGGCTAAAGATACTACTAAGTGAACTCACCGGATGGAAGGAAGAAATGATTACTTTATATATCGACAACACATCCGCTATCGCACTAATGAAGAATTCGGTGTTTCATTGAAGAATCAAACACATTGACACCCATTATCATTTCATAAGGAAATGTGTTGAAAACAATCACATTAATGTTGAGCATATAAGTGGACAACTTCAAAGAGCGTACATCTTAACAAAAGCATTGGCAACGATCAAGTGTGCTACAATGAGGGAACTTCTCGGTATTGAAGACTTACCTGTTTGTGATTAAGTGGGTGAATGTTAGATTTAATCCCTCCAAGTTAGAGTCTATGGTTAGTTATGTAATTAAGTCATAGTATGTTTTAGATAGTTTCAATATGAATGTATTGTAGAAGGGTTGAAGCTATAATTAGCATAAAGATCAATAGGCATGAACAATTTGTGGCCTATAAATACCTTCAAAATCAATTAAGAATTCATACCTTTTGCAAATTGTTATCTTGTAATTTTCATTTATCGATCATTCATTCTTATATCTTGGGCAACATATCATTCCTGACTTTGTAACCAACAAAACATAATTGAAAATACATTTAAACCAATGGATAAATGAAAATTACAAAACAAAGCGATCCGTTAACATCTTAACAAACAAACCTAGCCTTGTTATTCACTTTAATTTCATCGACCCTGGCACGTAATTGAATCAATTTTTCTTGCATGGCGTCTCATTATGATGGTGTTGGGTGTCGGTACAAACACACACCACATCAGGGGTTGTATTTTCACCTTTCACCTAATATTCTGTTCCCAACCACAACCAGAATGTAGATCGAGTGAAAGACTAAGACACTTGGGCTCATTAACTGACAAATCACTTGCACAATTTGCATCCGGGTTGAGCTTTTCTTGAAGTTTATCTTGTATTAAATATTTAAAAAACACAACTTTTTATTCTTTTATAATTTATATATAATATCAAAAGTTATTTCGCATGTTTCTTTTAAATTTTCGTAATTTATTGTAAGGAATTTGTTATATTTATTTAGAATTTATATACTTGTATGAAAATAATGCTTTCAGTCGAAATGGGCTAGGATTAGAGTTGAGCTTGAGTTATGCTTTGGACTAAGATGGGCTAGGTTTAGAGTTCGGAAGAAGTTTAAGTACAGCGGGTGGGTTTGATTTATATAAAGAAATTTGTACGTTCCTTATTTAGGTTAAAAATAATACTATTTTTTTTGTACATAATGTTTAATTGCCTTCATTTATGTTTGTTTTATTATGTTAATTTAACTTTGCTTGTGTTCACTTACATTCGAGAATTGTTCGTTTAGGTTTTAAACGAACAAACATACTCATTTTGTTAATGAACGAACATGAACACAAAATTCTATAAGATTATATGTTCGTGTTCGGTTAAAGTTAAACGATCAAACACGAACATGCTTAATTCGCGTTCGTTCGGTTCTTCAACATGCCTAATCCATATAATTCACAAAAGATTCTTTAATATAAAAAAATAACCTTTAGAGCTAATTTGTGATTCGAGCACACTCTTGTAAGTTGTAACCAACAAAGTATTTTTCACTGTTGTAAGGCCCCGTTACCGGTGCCTCACTTTAACGTTGGATTTACTCATAAACACAGTTCTAAATATCATCGTTAATTAAAACTTTACAGGGAATATAAAACTTCACAAATATTACACAATAATTCATAACTTGTCTTAAAACACAACTTGAAACATGTCTTTCAGTTCAAACATTAACAAATAAATCTTCATATGCCAGCTTCTTTATTCATCTGCCATGTGTCTCCCATCAAGCCAGTTGTCTCATCCTACTCACCTGCGTGCATACTAAAAGTCAGCCACGCTGAGTGAGTTCTAGTTAATCATACAACATACAATCAGTTCACATTCTTGCACACATGCCCAAAGGGTTGTACACTATTCATACTTTACTTTTACATGCATATCTATCCATACTATTTAAAGAGCCTTCCGCTCTATAACCTCACAGATATTATAAGGGTCTGGTACCCAACATCACAGATATTATTAGGGTTTGGTCCCTATCCTCACAGATATTATTAGGGTCTGGTCCCTATTTTCACAGATACTATTAGGTTCTGGTCCCTATCCTCACAGATATTATTAAGGTCTGTTCCCTATCCTCACAGATATTGTTAGGGTCTGGCCCCTTTGTTTCATACAACTGTAACATACATGTCTTTACATACCTTCCTTAATAATACGTGCAACATCTGAAGATCGTTCATGTACTGTCTCATAACATACCTAACATACATATCATACATAACATACATACTTCATTCATACATCATATACATCAATCATATCAATCATATATTTAATTACCATCTGACGGTACATGAAATATCCAAAGATCGTTCACGCACCTTCAAGCAATCATCATACATAAATCATACCAAGCATACACTTACCACTTAAGGTAAGTGTATTAACTATCACCTCGAGTATGCACACAGCCCCGAAAACATAACAAGGAAGTGGGGCTAGAAACTAACTTGAACGCGGTTTCGATCACCGTTTATGGTAATTCCTTTCTTGAGTTGTGCACGACTAACTGTATAACAATTACACGTATTAATTTAAGTATATTACTACCCATATTGCGTTTATAGTGTAACTATTACCCTCAACGAACGGTGGTCCGGGGGCAGCGCCCCTGGCAGCGGGGTGTAGGGGCAACAACCCGTAGGAGGGTCCAAAGGGCCGAGCCCCTTGCTAGGGTCGAGCTGCCAGGTCAGCTTGGAAAAATTTTATTACCATTAACCGTCGTAACACATTTTTCATTAGAATTCTAATTTATTATTTTAATTGCTAACTCAAAAGTTCTAGGGCTTCTTTGTAATTAACTCATTCTTTTCTAAGTCTAAGGACTGTTCTGTCATTTCATTAAACTTCTAGTTCGTTACTTGTTTCTTTAACGAATTGGCTTATCATAACGAACTGGTCCTTGTAAGGAATTGGACCCTCTAGCGAACTGGTCCTTTTAACGAATCAGTCCATGTAACGAATTGAACCTTCCACATTAAAGAAAACTTGTGATCTTGAGGTGGTTTTACAATACTCGTGGGATGACGGTCACCTAACCACTTGTATGTGTAAACTCACACGTGTGTGTAAGTAGGACGACTTGATTTGGAAACCATGGTTATAGGGTCACCGAAACATGGCGTTCAAAGGTGTTGATGGGAATAAACATGCCAACTAAACATATGATGTTTAACCGATCCCATAAACCTAGAAGTTGCAAAGGGTTGCAATCGTCAAACGTTGACTACCTTGTTAATTCGAATAGTGGGATAAAGGTCACCTAACTACTATTTGGATGAAACGTTGGGTTCTAGATTTTAATCAATAATTGTCTTGAAGACATTAAAGGGTATTAATGATTAAAATTTACTGATATCGAAAATACTAAATTGAATTTTGTTAAATTCTTATTTAGATGGCCGCAAACAATCCTCAGAACGCTATTATCCCTCTTGTGCAAAATCTATCACTGAGATCCATTTTGGACAAGGATCGTCTAAACTTTAACAACTTTATGGACTAGTATCGAAACTTGAGAATTGTTCTCAAGCAAGATTAGAAGTCCTATATTTTGGACGATCCTATTCCCGATGAACCCGATGTCAACAACTTGGATGCCTATGCGGATTGGTTGAAATACACCGAGGATTCGGTGCAAGTTTCTTGCCTCACGTTGGGAACAATGATTCCCGAGATCCAAAAGGATTTCGAGAATCATGGGGCGTATGACATGATCACCCAGCTTAAGGAAATGTTCCTTACTCAAGCTAGGGTAGAGCGCTTTGAAACGGTTTGAGCACTTCATGAATGTCATATGGAAGAAACCCAATATGTCTCATCTTATGTACTTAAGATGAAAAGCCACATTGATCAGCTTGAACGGCTTAACTGTCCTGTCTCAAAAGAGTTAGCCACGGATTTGATCCTAAACGGCTTAACTAAAAGGTTTGAGACATTCGTTATGAACTACAACATGAACCGATGGGACAAAAGCATTGGTGAGCTTCACGCAATGCTTAAGACAGCCGAAGCCGGAATGGGTAAAAAAGTTTTACCCGTTCACACGATCAATGAGGGTGGCTTGAAGAAAAGGTATCACCCGGAACCAAAGGTAAAGGTTTCCGTTGGTAAGGGGCAAGTCAAGAAGTGATTCAAGGGAAAGGCAAAGGCGGAACCCAAACCTAAGAAGCTAAAGGTTAGCACTATGGATCCGTGCTTTGGTTGTGGGGAGATAGGTCACTGGATGAGAAATTGTCTGACCTATCTTAAACCCGACATAAATGGGACGGGTAATACCCGACCCATTATGGTTTAGGAATAGTTTTGGAATTTTTCGCGGGTTTGGGACGGGTTTGGGATTTCTAATTTACCCGATTACCCGACCCAATTACCCGATAACATAAACCCATTTACCCGATTATATACCCGATGTAGCTTATTATATATATATGTATATATATATACTATATTCCAAATATATTATATGTCGTACCTTGTTTATGTCAGTTATTTGAGACATTTTATCTCTATGGTAACCATCTTTGTAATTTATAAGTTATATTTTGTCAAAACCCGGTAGAAACCTAGCGGGTATTGAGCCGGGTATACCCGACGGGTATTTTAACAAAAACCGATAAGGAACCCGAAACCTGATGGGAAAACCTGAAACCCGACGGGTAATTACCCGATTAAAACCCGACTGGTTTGGGACGGGTTTGGGACGGACTTTGATAACCGGGTATGGGTTTGGGAATACCTAAACCAGACCCAAACCCGACCCATTGCCATCCCTAACTTACATATGCAATTCATTGCAGGAGTTTAAAAGAAGAAATGATTACAAGAAAGGAGATATAAGTCTCTTCATGGGCAATGGAGCAAAGGTTGATGTCCAAGCCCGAGGAGATTATGTTTTGAAGCTTCGGAATGGTTTGTAATTTCTTTTGAAAAACATTCTGTATTCTCCTAGTTTGACTAGGGTTATTATCTCCGTTTCTGTATTAAGACAATTTGGTTATGATTTCAAGTTTGTAAACAATGGTTTTTATGTATTCATGAATGATGTCTTTTATTTTAAAGCAATGCCGTTTAATGGCATTTATGAATTGGTTAATGATAACACATCCATTGATAACTCGTTGTACCAAGCTAACACCAAAAGACTCAAAATTGGATTTGAGTAAAACTTTTCTTTGACACTGTCGCCTCGGTCACATAAACAAGGATCGCATTCATACACTTCAAAAGAATGGTCTTTTGAAATCAAATGATGATTCATTTTATGAGTGCGAATCTTGTTTACTGGGAAAGATGACCAAGGAGCCCTTTAGTATAACAAATGAAAGGGCGAAACACTTATTAGGTATCATACATTCGGATGTATGTGGTCCTTTTATGACAATGATAAGGAATTGTGAAAGATACTTCATTACCTTTACCGAAGACTATAGTCGCTATGGGTATGTGTTCTTGTTAAGACACCAAGATGAGGCCTTTGAAATGTTCAAAGTCTTCCAAAATGAAGTACAAAATCAACTCAACAAAACAATCAAAGTACTTCGATTTGATAGAGGAGGTGAATACCTCAATGATGCATTTCTAGATCATCTAAGGAGTTGTGGGATTGTCTCACAACTTACTCCACCCGGAACACCACAACATAATGGTGTGTCTAAAAGGAGGAATCAAACTCTATTGGATATGGTTCGATCCATGATGGCTAGAAGCTCATTACTCTATAATTCTGGGGCTTCGCATCTATCTCCGCAACCCGTATTCTAAATATGGCACCAACCAAGAAAGTGGAAAGGACACTTTTGAAATACGGCATGGAAGGGTTCCATCGTTATCATATTTAAGGGTATGGGGTTGTGAGGCTTATGTCAAGAACAACACCCGAAACAAACTTGAAAGCCGATCCACTATGTGTAATTTTGTAGGATATTCCAGAGATTCGATGGGATATTATTTCTACAATCCAAACGAGCATAAAGTGTTTGTTGCTCGAAAGGCTGTGTTCTTGGAAAGAAAGTTCCTTAGGGAAGGAGCAAATAGAACTATGGAACTCGAAGAGGATCGAGAACCACAAGCCGATACACGTTTGGTTGTCACTAGTAATCATCAAGAGGTTGTTGATGATGATCAAATGGTTGATCAAAACACACAAACCGTTCGCAAATTTGGTAGAATTAGCACCCCACCTGAAATATATGGATTTTTCATGGATGGATGCTATGTGGTAGATTCTGATGAACCCACCACATACCAGATGCAATGTGACAATCTGATTGTGATAAATGGCTAGAAGCCATGACCGTGAGAGATGCAATCCATGCATGACAACCAAGTATGGGACTTGGTTGCTCCACCTCCTAATTCCAAATTGGTTGGATGTAAGTGGGTTTTCAAGAATAAAACTGATATGCATGGAAACTTGGATACTTATAAAGCTAGACTTGTAGCAAAGGGTTTCATTCAAACTCAAGGGGTTGATTATGATGAAACTTTCTCGCCTGTGGCAATGCTAAAGTCTATAAGGATATTGTTTGCCATAGCCGCATATTATGACTATGAGATATGGAAAATGGATGTCAAAACAGCTTTTCTAAATGGGAATCTCAATGAAGATGTCTATATGGTTCAGCCTGAAGGTTTTGTCGATCCACAACATCCTAATAAATTATGCAAGTTGAAGAAATCAATCTATGGATTGAAACAAGCATCTAGAAGTTGGAATCACCGTTTTGATGATGAAGTGAAGAAATTTGGATTCATCAAAAACGCTGACGAAGCTTGTGTGTATAAAAAGGCTAGTGGGAGAATCATTACCTTTCTGGTATTATACGTCGATGACATATTACTATTTGGAAATGACATTCCAACCTTGGAAGGTATAAAAGCCTGGCTTGGAAGCTGTTTTTCCATTAAGGATCTTGGTGAGGCCATCTATATTCTGGGAATAAGGATCAACAGGGATAGATCAAGGCGGTTGATAGGTTTAAATCAAAGTGCATACATTGACAAAATCTTGAAAAGGTTCAAGATGGACAACTCTAAGAAAGGTTTCGCACCCATTCAAAGAGGAACAATATTGAGTGCTTCTCAATTTCCAAGCTCAAAGGATGAGCAAGAAAAAATGAATGGAATCCTATACGCGTCTGCTATAGGATCCATCATGTATGTCATGATTTGCACCAGACGGATGTGTCATGCGCTTTGAGCAAGACAAGTAGATACCAACAAAATCCGGGAACCAGCCATTGGATGGCGGTTAAGAGCATATTGAAATACCATAGGAGGATTAAGGATATGTTTTTGATATATGGATCTGGTGAGGAGGAACTCGTCGTAAAGGGTTACACGGATGCGAGTTTCCAAACTGATCGAGATGATTCTCGATCACAATTGGGATATGTCTTCGTTCTAAATGGTGGTGATGTCTCTTGAAAGAGTGCAAAACAAGACGTGGTAGCCTTGTCCACCACTGAATCAGAATACATCGCTGTCTCCTTGGCAGCTCAAGAAGCTGCGTGGATTAGAAAGTTCATTGCCGATCTAGGGGTAGTCCGTACCATTCAGGACCCTCTAGAAATCTTTTGTGACAACGATGGTGCGATTGCTCAAATCAAGGAACCTCGTGCACATCAAAAGACTAGGCACATTGAGCGGAGATTCAACTACATAAGGGATGAAGTTGAAAAAGGAAAGATATGTATTCGCAAAGTTCACACTGAACAAAACATTGCGGATCCACTCACGAAGCTCCTTGATAGGCCGAAGCATGAGGGTCATACTTGCGCCTTAGGACTTCGATATTCTAGTGATTGGATTTGATCAAATTTTGTATTTGGATATCGGAACAATTTTATTTAAACTCAATCATATGGTTTTGGTTATGGTCATGTTCTTGAGTTATGTTCCATTTTAGCATGTTTAAATCCGTGAGTAATTAGATTATTCTAAACGTCCGTAGTCGATCATACTTGTGGGAACAATATGAAAGTAAGACTATTTTGAACTTGGATTGGTAGATATTCATGAGGTATGAATATAGCAAAGGGTTTGCTGCCAAGGTTCATAGATATTTATGGGATAAATATTGGACATGACCCGCCCTCAATTTTACTGCATGGAATCCTTGTGATTTGTGATCATATGTAAATTTGAGTAAAGGCGAACATCATAGTATCCTCCTACCTGAGATACATATTGGGTCTTGATATTCGCTGACTATTATACTTTGACTTAGTTCTTCGCTACTCTGAAATATGTCAGAACATAAGGCTAAGCTCAAGTATAGTACAAGGTGATAGTGAGAGACGTATGTAGTCAATAGGGGATTTGTCCCTCTTATTCATTGAGAGTTAAATGTCTAAGGCCTGATTAGTTAAATTAACAGAGATTGATCACTCTATGTCTCTGGATTTAACATGACATTTGTGGCAAAAAGGGTAAATGATAGTTTCACCTAAATCGTTTACATGTATGGGACTTGAAGTGGATGATATTATTGAATGGCACTTCGTCATGCGTATTAGGGATAGTAAACCGTTGTTAGGCGGTATTTGCTATTTGCATCAATCTTATATGTATCTTGTGCAAGTGGGAGATTGTTGGAATCGATCTGCCCAAGACACATATTAGAGTTGATGTGGCTAGTACGTATTAATCCAAGTCGGTTCATACCTAATAACAAGCTAGACAAACGCCAGGATAATTATTATTAGATATGATCTAAGTAATGATTATCAACACTTATAATATTTGAAAATTGGGTTTTCTAAATATTTACATTTGTGTGTTAAATAAATTATGTGGATAATTTATATTTTGAGAGATGTTATTTAAATTGGTTAAATGATGTATTTGCATGTTACTTATGTTATGTTTATAACATAAATATTATAAGTAAATAAATGGTAAGTAATAAAAGGTTATTTGAAATTTGGGTGGGAAAAACCTTCCCTCCTCTCTCTCCTCCTTTTGTTTCTTCCAATACATGCAAGGTGTGTAATTGGTAGATTATAATTCTTGGTTGCATCAACATTTTACACCTTCTCTCTTACACACACATCTCTTCTCTCTACTTGGAGCCATGAATAAGAGGAAGAAGAAGAACAAAAGGGTTTTGTTCTTGCATCAAGTGTTAGGACCCTAGCAACCAAGGTGTTTATTGGAGCTCGTTGGGTATACAAGCTTGAGGTTTCCTCCTTTTGAAGCTCGTCAATCAACCTCATTCATCCCTTTCATTCTCGGATTTGAAGGTATGTATGTTAGCACCCTATGGTTGTGTTTTGATAGCATGCATGTCATATATGTATCCTGGTTTAACATAAACGGGTTTATGTGTATTGGTTAAACCAGATTTAAAACTTTATTTCTGCTGTGTTTTTCCTTAATAAATGGTTATTTCGGACCTTGATAATCTTGCTAAAACCCAACAATCACATCACACGATGACCTGCATATGCGTTAAAAATACAATATATTTTATCAACACTAGGTTGAGTGAGTAAATCACCATATTTTCATGATTATATAATAATAATAATAATAATAATATTAATAATAATAATAATAATAATATAAAATGGTAAACTGTGTCAAGTGAAATAAGCAATTTAACCAATGAGCAAATAAATAATGATGTCGGTAAGCATGACGTCAGATGAACGGAACGATGGCTAACACGAAGGACGTATGATCATACTAGACTGAGAATATGTTGGACCTCTCCAACAAGTATTCAAGCAAAGAATATAAGCATATAACACTGATGTGTTGTAAAACCCACTTACTTTCCGTATCGTTTTATCATGTTTTAATTTCTTAATAGTATAATTAATAAGAGTTATGGATGATTTTTGCATGATCTTACAAAGATTGAATATTAATTGTAGGTTATGAGTTTTAATGGAGAAAAGTGTCAAATTAGAAGACTCTTGGGGCCTTTTTGAACAACTTTGAAGACTACAACTCAAGGCCCGACCCAAGCCCACAAGATCCAAGCCTTGTACATCTTATTATATGATAATTAAAAAAGAAAAAAAAACCCTAACAACCACACAACCATTCCGATCAGAATCTGGCAGCTAAGGGAAGGAAGAAAAAATCTTTTGTGGTGGCTTAGTGGCGGATGGAAGAAGAGAAATAAGCTTAAGGGAGACTTGGTACAGCAGCTAGGGTCGATCTACATCAAGAAACTCAGCCATATACTTGAGTATTGCATCCATAAACTTTGTGTTATTGTTCAAGATTCATAACTAGTTGTTTTGATCTTTTACTTGAATAGTTTTGCAATTGAATTGAAGTTTGACTTGTGCTTGATTGATTTTGATCATTGAATGAGTTTAATTATGTTTATGTAAAGTTTTATGATGTTTACTTTGATGTATAGCTGTTGTCCAAATAAGATGTTAGGCTAAACTAGTTAGTTCTACCTGGGTTAAAAGATTATTGTTAGGTTTTAGTGAGTAATATGGATTGTTGATCATCATGACTTGAATTGTAATTGACAATTTTGGTTTAACATTGAATTAGGTTGTGTTTATTGTCTGTGATTTAATTATTTATACTCATATACCTCTTGCTTTGATTGATTGAATCGGTTTTGGTTGATCTTAGCTTGTTTGAACTCTTTACTTTGTGTTTAGAGATTGTTTGCGGGGTGTACCACCGTAGGGTTTAGTTGGTGTGTTAATTACTTAAAATCAGCGGGTGAACACCTTCTTAGAGACCGAGAGGTGATAGGAAGTAGGGTTGTCTCATAGCTTTTGCTTGTTAGGATTAGGATCGCGCGAGAATGGGTTCGGTTCTTGTCGAATTTGGGTTTGTGAGCGTTTAGTTGACCTAGTTTTAAGTTAAACTAAATTGTTCCTCTATCCTTGGTTGCGTAGTATTCGTCTCCATTAGGGTAGTGTGTCAGTGAGTCCGAGAGGAGAGTCGGCATTAGAACACTTTAACAATTCGTTACCCGGTTTGCTCTTAAAATCAACTAAGTATAAGTTAGAGTTTGTTGGTGAGACCGAGAGGTAATCTAGCTTTCTTGAGTGAGCCTTAGTTGTGTCATCCTTAAAAACCGGTGTTGTGAGATTCTTCAATCCATTAGCTTATTATACCTTCAATAGGATTCTTACCTAGGTAGACGTTTTCTCCATTGATAAGTCTTATTCTCAAAGTTCCGTCTAGTCTTGTTAGAACAAGTCTTTTAAGTTAGTTAAAGTAAGTTAGGTCAAGTAGTTAATAATTAAAAATCATTTAAATATTCTTAGGTGAGTCTTGGTTAGGGTTAAGTACTAAAAACGTTTTCACGTGTCCTTGTGTTCGATACTCGGACTTCATTAGTGCTATACTATTAGTGATCGGTACACTTGCCGGTTTTGTGTGGTTTCTTTAGGAGTCTTGTTTTATATATTTAAAGCTTAGTTGTGAGTTACTTAGAAAGAGCATCATCAGACACACTTCAAACTGTTAAACATACATGACTAACAATTGCAAGTTAAGTAATATAAGTAATAAAATAAATAGAACACATATGTCCCAAAATCGGTTAAAAATGAGTTAAAATGGGGAGTGAGATATGTTTTGGACAAAAATCTGCTAAGGATAATGTATCCAAATCTGTAATTGTGAGGTCTAGTGCTACGATAATAATAACGATTATAAGAAAGAAATAAGGATGAACACCATGATTTGTTGCGAGTAAAAACCTCTTGATCTGGTTTAGATCAAAGGAAAAAAACCCCGGGTGATGACAAATCATCTATCACCACTTTATTAATCACAAAAAAGGGTTACAATGGGTGGAGTTTATGATCAACGAATACAATAATGCTATGTGTGTGTGATTACAGAGAACTTAGCAGCTAGAGTATGTGCGAGTGTAATTGTGTAAGTGACCTAGTATCAATCATAAACTCGATATAAAAAGAAAACACATTAACAACTAACTAACTAGTCCTACATTTCCGCCATCTTCCCACTATCTCCAACGTTGCTTTCGACCACATGCTTGAGAAGTCCAAGTAGCGAGAATTATGGTGGAATAAGTCTTAGAGCCGTTGCATTCATTAAGTAACAACCTACACACAAGAGACAATTGTTAATAATACTAAATGCTGAGGATCGTTGATCCTATCACAGCTCCGGAGCCCTTCAGTAGGATAATTGATCCAGATCTGTCGTCAAGAATAACATATCCTCAGTATCAAAATTATCTGCTCTAACAATTGCCCCCAAAATGGCGGGTGTTTATGCTTTACAGCTTGCATTTTGAAATTTGAATCCTGCAAAAAGTAGATGAAAAGATAGTCGCCAGAGATATTTATTATCTAACCATTGATATTAATCATAACCGCCTATATATGCGATCCCTATAATCCTTTTATAACAACATATCCAGGCAGCTCATCAGGTATCCTTCCTTCTCTCTTTATTCTTTTAATTTTCTGGTAACATGTGTGTCGCTTATTCTTCTTCTCCTCCCTCTAAGCTGTCCGACCAGTCCTTCGACGACTCCGGGTTAACAGAGATGCAATCCCAAAACCTTATAGTTAATCCTTCTATGGAGATATGCAAGTTTACTGACCCCGAGATCGATGAGTTCTGACCACTGTTTCCGCCAGAAACCATTTTCCGACCGTATGATTCCGGCGTTCAATGTGACGTTTATTCTCAAACTCGGGTGTGTTTTCAGGCTTGTCCCTTTCTCATTGGCTACACTTATCCTTTTCCCCCTTTCACACAGATTTTCTTTGAAACCACATGCATATCTTATATCCAAGCTATGCCTATGATTTGGAGGGTTCTAGGTACCATTGAGAGAATTATAGAGGAAGAGGAGATTGACTTTGGCATCCCGGAATTGTCTCAAATTTATACCCTAACCACTCACGGTCCAAGCCGGTTCATACTAAAGTCAAAACCTCAACAACCCCATCCGATTTCAAAAGTGACCTTAAACGATTCCTATTGGAGGAATCAGTTCTTCTTCGTAAATCGCAACTCCATACCTGGTGGGGCTGATTTACCTCTAAAATGGGTCAGAAAGGATAGGATCCTGGATCCTTAACAAAGACATGATCCGTGATGACCGATCCAACTCTGAATCTTTTTCTTTTTTATGATTTGCAGTTGAGAATTTTGCTTCCCTGGCCAAGCTACCTTGAACAGAAGAAAAAACAAAACGATTCCTTGCCCTGGATTCCGAGGTTAGAACCTTTCAAGTCCGATTTTTCGAAGCTTTTTGTGAGATCTCCTTAGACTCCAACATGTCAAGTAAGAATAATATAATAATTTGAAATAAATAGCATTAGATAGAGTACTTATCTGTTAATTTATCCTCGTAGGTGCTAAAAAATCTCAGAAGTCTGCCACCAAATTCTCTTGGAGGACATCGATAGCATGATTACTCCTCAAGATATCAAGAAGGAGGCTTTGAAGGCAGCAACCACTTCCGAGCCAAAAACTGTAACTACCAGAGCCAAGTCAGCCGCTTCCAATAGAAAGAGATCTTTTGAGCCCGAAACCCACTTTGATGTGATTCTCACTGTAAGCATCCTGTATCCTGTTATTTTGAATTTATGGATCCAATATCCTTCTAATCCTCACTTAGGTTATAGGCTGTGAACGCTTGCAAAGACCACTATGAAAAGATTATGAACCAGATAAGTGAGAAGCTGTCCGGGATGGGGAGTGCTATGGTTACCAAGGATAAAGCCTTAAACCAGCTTTCAGAGGACAAAAAACAGTTGGTGGATCAATTATCCTCAGCAGAAGCCCAACAACAAGAAAAGGTGAAGCAGGCCACAGAGGAGGCAAAGATGTGGGCTGCCAGGTCGGTGCTACAGGCAAGGATCAGGATGGCGATGGAAGCCGGTGATCCTGCTTTTGATAAGGCGACCTGGAACGTGAAGAAGTGGAAGACTGCCCTGGCGGCTCTTGGCGGTGAAGAGGATGTGGAGATGACAGAGGGAAACGAAGCTGGAACTAGCGGGGTTAAGGATGCGGTGGAAACCAAAGAAGGAGTTGGTGTAGCAGAAGGAGAGAAGGCTTCTTGAATGGACAATGAAGGATATTAAAGACAAGGCCGGAGCCCATTTTTTATGTTGATGTTTTTATGGATAATCAGTTGTAAAAAACAATAGTAATTAGGGTTTAAGGATCAGCGATCCTCAAGACAATCTTCACGGGTACCGAAGGTGGATGGATCCTCTATTTGTGGGGATGAAGCCTTTGGTGCCTCTGACTTTTATTTTCCTGCAATTAGTTTAATAATTAGTAACAACTTGCTTTAACCCAGATGGATGGTCCATTTTTTGTATGGTGAAATCCGGGTTAAGAATTTTGGATAAGTCCATGTGACTTATATTAATAATAATCTAAATCTTTTGAATATTTGCTTGTTATTCATTATTTTGAAAGTTTGCTTGATATAATTTTAGATTTATTGAAAGTTTCAAAAAATAATCTTGAGTAAAAGAAAATTTTAGGATAGAATATCCTAAAGAAAAGTAATTATAAAAATTATAGGATACAATATCCTTAGGAAATAATTCAAAGATTTTAAATCCTTTAAAAAAATTTATAAGGATCCTAGTTAAACAAACATAAATTTAAAAGTAGAAATCTTACCACAAGGTCTAAGCAGAACTAAGTTACCATAAGTATAAAACCTTCGGTGATCCTTGTAGAAACAAGCTAAGGATTTCAAATCCATAGGTCTTGATTCTTGTTATTGGACTTAGAACATCTGTTGAAAAGAGCTTATAAGATTAATCGAGGTTAAACCCGTTAAGCTGGGGACAAGCGCAAATAATAAACTGGGGACAAGCCCGTGCAACTGGGGACAAGCCCGAGAACTGGGGACAAGCCCAAACTGGGGATAAACCCAAAACTGGGGACAAGCCCAAACTAGGGGGACAAGGCCAAAAACTGGGGACAAGCCCAAACTGGGGACTGGCCCAATATACATATGTTAATTGGGGACTCGCCCAAACCGGGAGTTAGTTAACGTAATATAACATGAAAATGTTATAAACCGGTGGTATGGTACGTCTACCATAAATCGTAGGATCCTCTATATAGCCGAAAACAACGAAATTGTTAGCCACTAAGCGTGTACTGGTCCCGCTGCCCCAGACTATAGGTTGGATAGAGTGAGCTACATGTGAGAGTGTAGAAACTCTAGTTCGTAAGAAAGGTGAAAACCTTTAAACCTTGGAGGATATGACCATCGGGGGTCATTCCCAATCGTGGGCTAGGCCAAGGGAAATAGTTTAGTACCTTAAATGTAAAGGAGAGGTGGCCAACCTCTTGATCATCAAACATATTACTAGAATCCTGCATTGTTACTTAAAGCTTGGAAAGTACAAATGTTAAGAATATGTTATCCTTAAATAAATAAAATCCTATATGAATAAGTGATTAGATAGATATTACCGATTTCAGGATCCTTGATCCTTTAAGGATACTTGATCCTCAGAGGATACTTGATCCTAATCAGAAAAAGTACTTCTTGAGGTGAATAGCATTCCATGCTCTTGGTAACCTATTGCCTTCCATAGTGAGCAAATGATATGCCCCCTTTTCTGCTTCTGACTCGATCAGATAAGGACCTTCCCATTTGGGTGATAACTTCCTAACTGTTGGATTGGTTGTATATTGGAAGGCTTTCCTTAAGACCAAATCTCCTTCTTGAAATCTTTGGATCCTTATACTTTTGTTGTATGCCCCATCTACCCTTTGTTGATAGGCTGCCATTCTGATCTTGGCTAGGTTTCTAAGTTCTTCAACAGTATCCAAGTCTTTGAGAAGGATTCCACCATTGGCTTCAGGATCACAGATGCTTGTTCTAACTGTAGGAACCACCATCTCTGTAGGGATTACTGCTTCTGATCCAAACACCAATGAGAAGGGTGTTTGGCTTGTTGCATTCTTGGGTGTTGTCCTGTCAGCCCAAAGAACATAAGGTAGCTCTTCGGCGCACTCTCCTTTCTTGGATCCTAGTTTCTTCTTCAAGTTGTTGACGATTATCATGTTGCTAGACTCTGCTTGACCATTAGCTTGAGGATATACCGGTGTAGAAGTAATCATCTTGATGCCCCAACTGTCACAAAAGTTAGTGGTTCTTTTCCCGATAAACTGGGAACCATTGTCACAATTAATTTCTGAAGGAATGCCAAATCTAGTAATAATATTTCTTTTAATGAAAGATATCACCTCTTTTTCGCGGACTTGAACAAAAGCTTCTGCTTCTATCCATTTTGAAAAGTAATCTGACATTGCAAGCATGAACACTTTTCTTCCTGGTGCCTTAGGTAGTTTACCCACAATATCCATGCCCCACTTCATGAAAGGCCATGATGAGGATATAGGATACATAGGATCTGCTGGTAGATGTAGGATATTTTCATTCCTTTGACAAGCACAACATTTCTTTGAGTACTCCATGGCGTCTCTCCTCATTGTTGGCTAGAAGTATCTTGTTCTTAGGATCCTAGAAAACAGAGCTCTACCTCCAGTATGATTACCATAGTCTCCTTCATGAAAGTCTTTGAGCACCTCTTGAATTTCAGGATCCTCGATACACCTCAAGTACGTACCTGCAAGAGATTTCCTGTATAGCATATCATATAATAAAATGTATTGTGATACCTAGAGTTTGAAGGATTTAGGATTCTCCGTGGCTGGAATCTCTCCAGTTTGAATGTATTTTTTGATCGGGAGGATCCATGATCCTTGGTTGTTTGAGGACGATGGATCCCAAAGAATGATTTGTTTGTCATCTGTTATCTCCCCAACTTCTTGTTCTCCTATTGTTGGCGAGAGTATATGAATAATTGGGATATTCGTGTCTTCTGGAATCTTCAAAGATAAGGCAGAATTTGCCAAAGCATCTGCCCCAGCATTTTCTTCCCTTGGCACCTGTACTATACTAAACAATTCGAATGATTTTGCTAATTCCTTCACAACATTTAGATATTTGATCATATTGTCACCTTTCACGGTATAAGAGCCGTTAAAGTGGTTAGTTATAAGTAAAGAATCTATATATACTTGAAGATACCTGATCCTCATCTGTTTAGCTAAAAGTAAACCTGCGATAAGTGCTTCGTATTCTACCTCATTGTTGGTGGCTTGAAATGCACATGCAATGGACTGGGGTATTATGTCCCCCTATGGCGATTTCAGTAGTATGCCCAATCTCGTTCCTCTTACGTTGGATGCTCCATCTGTGAAGAGGATCCAAGGATCCTTGGTTTCTTCTAGTTGCTGGACTTCTAAATCAGCTTCCTTTTGCATGTCACTACTGAAATCAGCCACAAAGCTCTGCTAGTGCTTGCGATTTGATAGTTGTTCTAGGCTCATATTGAATGTCATATGCACTCAGCGTCACAACCCATTTGCCATCCTTCATGACAATTCCGGTTTTCCAAGTACATTCTTAACAGGATAATTAGTTCTCAAAATAATAGTATGTGTTTCAAAGTAATGTCTTAATTTAGTGGAAGCCATAATAAGTGCAAGAATTAATTTTTCTAAATGAGAATACCTGGCCTCCGCATCTAAAAGACTTTTACTTACATAATAAACAGGATGTTGTTCACCTTCATGATCCTTAATGAGGACAGCACTTACTGCATTACCTGAAACCGTTAAGTATAAATATAAGGATTCTCCATCCACAGGATTCATCAGAGCCGGTGCTGAGGATAAGTAATCCTTTAAGGCTTTTAGGGCGACTTCATGCTTCTCTGTCCATTCGAACTTCTTGTTTTTCCTAAGGATGTCATAGAAGTCTTTGCACTTCTCCGAGGATCTGTAAATGAATCTGTTGAGAGCAGCTATTCTTCCTGTCAGCCTCTGGACATCCTTAGCATTCACAGGGGATTTTAGATTGATGATGGCCTCTATCTACTTGGGGCTTGCCTCTATTCCTCTTTTGGTCACCATTTATTCTAAGAACTTCCCAGCTTTGACACCAAAACGGCACTTTGAAGGATTCAACTTCATGTTGTACTGATCCAGGATGTTGAAAGCTTCTTCAAGATCTTTGAGGTGATCCTCAGCTTTCTTTGACTTTACCACCATGTCATCTATGTAGACTTCCATGGTTTTTCCTAACTGATCCTTGAACATCATGTTGACCAATCTTTGATATGTTGCCCCTGCATTTCTTAGGTCGAATGGCATAGCAATATAATAGTATATGCCGGTAGGAGTCATGAATGATGTATCCTCTTGATCAGATGGTTCCATCTGAATTTCTTGAAATTCAGAGGAAGCATCCATAAAGGTGAGCATCTCATGTCCTGCCGTTGGATCCACCATGGAATCTATATGTGGTAATGGGAAAGGAACATTGGGGCATGCCTTGTTTAAATCAGTAAAATCGACACACACCCTCCACTTTGCATTCTTTTTAGAAACAACAACCACATTAGCTAACCATCAAGTATACTTAACATCTTTAATTATACCGGCCTTAAGAAGTTTTTCAACATCTTCTAGTATGACCGTGTTCCTCTCAGGAGCGAATTTCCTTCGCTTTTGATGGACGGGTTTAACAGATAAATCAAGGCCTAACTTGTGAGTAATTACCTCCTTAGAAATACCTGTCATGTCTGAATGTTTGAAGGCAAGCGTGGACTTTCTTTGTTTTAGGAAGGATATTATATCCTCCTCGATCTCACTGGGGATACTGGATCCTAGGAACACTTTCACATCTGGATCCTCGAGATCCAAGGACACCTCTTTTATGTCTTTATCCCGAGCTTCCAGCCCGTCCCTAGGATTTTGTTGTGGTTTCTATGCTATCGCCTGTTTAGCTGCTGGCTTCATTAAGGAAGAATAGTAGTTCTTGGCTTCGACTTGGTCACCATCTATTCTTACTACTTCCCAAGGAGTTGGTAGTTTGATGCAATAATGGTAAGTAAAGGCCACTGCCTTCATCCCATGTAGCCAAGGCCTGCCTAAAACAACATTGCAACAAGAAAGGTTATCTATAACACAAAAATTTTGGTAAGAATTTAACCCTTCGATGTATATTGGGAGTTTGATGTCCCCCAATGTCTTCTTGGTTTCGCCACTGAAGCCAACTAACACCGACGTTCTCGGGATGATCTCTGAATCCGGAATGTTCATCTTCTGAAGGACATCGTGTTGGATGATGTTGACCGAGCTTCCATCATCGACTAGGATCTTGCATACATAATGGTTAGCAATAAACAAAGTAACAATCAAACCATCATGATGTGGATCCTGTATGCTTGATTTATCTTCTTCATCAAAGAAGATCCTTTCTCAGTGGTCAAAGTGGCAGATATAACCGGCCGTTCCCCGTTATCCAACTTGGTTTCCTTGGCCAGCCTCTTAGCTGCAGAGAAGGAAGTTCCACATATGTCTGAGCCATCGGAAATGAAGTTGATTACTTGAGCATCTGGTGGGTGCGGAGTTGCTTTTTGAGGAACCTCTTCAGGATCCTGGATCCTGGACTTTTTTCTTCCCAAAAGTGCCTTAAAGTGACCCTTGCTTAGGAGGTATCCGATTTCCCTCCTCAAACCGATGCAATCTTCCGTCATGTGGCCAATATCCTCATGGAAAGCACACCATTGGATTTGTCTCTGAAGGTGGTTGACTTCTCGTTCTTTCGGGGCCACCTTGCCTTTTCTCTAGATCCTTCATGGCACAAATCAAGCCATGGGTATCTACGGAGAAGCATTATTATGAGATGTTGGGGTAATCTTCATCATCATCTCCTTCTTCAACTGCTTGAACTTTTTGATTGTTGAATTTGTAGTGCGGCTTCGAATTGTTGTTTCTGTATGAGGATCCTTTATTCTTGTCAGGGGATTCTTGCTTCGTTTGAGCCCCTAACCCTTCTTGGATCTTTTTGTCATCTTCCAGCCATATGAACCTCAATGCTATGTTCCTTACTTCATCTAAAGTCTTGCAAGGAGTCATCACAAGATCATCATAAAAGGGGGAACTCTTCTGAATTCCCATTTTGAATGCTTCAACAGTAGTAGTCATGTCAAGATTAGGGATTTCTAGATCTTCCCTGCCAAACCTTGTAACAAACTCCCTAAGGGATTCATCATTGCGTTGGATAACGCGTTATAAATCACTAGTTAACCTCTCAAATTTCCTGCTACATGAAAACTGACTGTTGAACAAGTTAACTAAGTGTGAAAAAGAAGTAACAGAAAAGGGAGGAAGACTTAGCACCCATTTCAAAGCGGATCCTGATAGTGTGGCTCCGAAGCCTTTTCATAGACAAGCCTCCTTGAGCCTCTCAAGAACCGGTTTGATTTCCATCCTTTCGCTGTATTGAGCTACGTGCTCTTCAGGATCAGTGGTCCCGTCATACACTTTCATGTAGGGGTTTGAAAGCGTTTCGGGATTTCCGCTTCACAGATTGGTGGAGCAAATTTGGACAATTTGTGGCTTCCCTCAGGTATATCAGGAAGTGGACGGATCACCCCTGGTACGCTGGATATCATATCCTTGAGTTTCTACAGTTCCTTAGCCATAGCTTGGTTGATACCTGCATCCTGCATGGAACCACAGTTAGCATTTAAGGATATAGGATCATACGTGTTACCTCTCTATTGTGTAAAGGTCGTCATTCCAGAAGAGTAGCTGTGGTAAGAAGTGTCCGCTACGGGAGTTGGTCCACCCGAAGCTATGGTCTACATGGGGATTATATCCCCATCATGGACCTCAGAGGACCGTTGATGTTGAACTCATGAGGATCCTTGATCCTGGAAGAAAGATCCTTGACTATGGATGAAGGATCCTAATGGTTGGGAGTTGAAGGATCCTTGAAGATATGATCCGTAGGATCCTGGTTGAAGGATCAATGGTCCTTGCTGAAAAATTGAGGATCCTTGAGCTAGTTGACCCATGGACCCCGGTTGAAGGATGGATGATCCTTGCTGGAAAGTTGAGGATCCTTGAGCTAGCTGACCCATAGACCCCGGTTGAAGGATGGATGATCCCTACTGAAAAGTTGAGGATCCTTGAGCTTGCTGGCCCATGGACCCCGGTTGAAGGATGGATGATCTGTGACACTCGTCAATTTCAGGTTAACTCCGTTAATCCGAACTCCGCTAATTCAAACTTAAGATCACACGAACCATAACGCATATCTCATTACATTTAAACTAGGGTTTAGATGACGCATGACAATCACTACACAAGTAGTCTTTCGGAATTTCACCGAAACACACACGAGTCGACTCAAACCATTGGTGAACAAATGATGAATATTATAAACAGGTACTTGATATAATTATGTGTTACGTTTATATGTATAAATGTGTGCTTGTATGCATGTCATTATATTATGGAGGTGATTATGTTTTATGCTAGAATTATACAAAATAGAATTTGAGGGTGCTAGTTGTAACTTGTCATTTATTTAATTAATATATAAACATCCTTAACCATAAACCCTAACCCTCTTCTCCCTCTCCCTCTACCACCTACGACAGCAGCCCCCCTCCCCCTTGGATCGACCGAAACACACAACCCACATACATATACAATCATCCTCGCAACTTGTTGAAGGCTTAAAGTGTTAACTAGGTAAACTAAACACTATATGTAGCCTATTCTATTGATTTTTGGCATCATTGAACACATTAATCATAAACCCTAAATGCTAAATATGTTTATTGTTGATTAGTTAGGGTTGTATGCATGATTTATAGTTCATAGGTTATTTGTATGTTGAGTGTTGATGAAAACTGATGCTGGACAGATTATTGAATTCGTGTTTAAATGACTGTAACTCGATATTAATTACATGTTTTGATGTGATTGTTGATTCTATAATATACTAGGTCGAGTCTAGTTTCTGAAAAGTCTGAGTTTGTAATTTTTGGACGTATAAAAGTTAGTTTTTATTATTTTACAAAACTGTTGTGCAAGACTGATTCAGGAGACCTGCTGTTAGGCTGTTTTGCGACTAAGATATCTCATAAAATACAAGATCAAATGAGTTGGTTCTACTTCTGGAGGAAAATAAATTGTGTTAGGAACCTAACCCAATTGGTCTTGCATTAATTGGATTTGTCATTTAATGGTAATAACAAATAACATTCTGTTGCACATGATAATGATTGTTGTGTGTTTGCTGTGATGTTTTGATCTTTGTGATAAAACCATATATGATAAAAATATAATAAAAATAGGTTTAGAAACCTAACTCACGTTTGCTTCTGTGATGATATTTAGTGATTTATTTGACTTGTTATAATTTATTAATAAGAGTAATATTGTCAAGTGAAAATCTGCATTGGATAATTTAGCTGCTGTATTAGTTAAATTGTCATGAAAAGTGCATAACCGATCGATGTTTGCTATGTTTTGACCAAATTTCCCTTTTGGGGGATAATTGCTATTAATGTACAATGTTAATACTTGACACTTAAGTAGTTGTTCACACATGTAACGTATCACCAACGTGTTTGTCGAGTCGCACTTATTTCACAAACGAAACACGAAACGCATCTCATGCATAAGTTGTATGTGTCGAGTCTAGGGACTCACTCGTAGTTTAAATACTTAGAAAATCTCGTTTTTGTTTTTAGAACACTAGTGAGGATTTTCTGTGACGCACATCTTTTCTCGGATCTTTTTGGTTATATTCGCAAACAGTGAGTTTCACGTCCCCTTTTTACTCTTTTTAAACGCTTTTATTTGGGGGAGATAACATACTCCAACGCTGTAGATTTTGTTTAGTTTTTATATATCACTTGTAAGGCTAAGTGGCAAACAAACCAACCAAAGTCCTTCATAACATCGAACCGGTTAATATTTGGATAATAGCGAGTCCTGTTGAGTAGTACTACTGGATTTGACAAACCCCACCCAACTCTAAACTCAACTGTAGGTCGAGTGGGTGTAATCTTGGCTAACACATTACCATGGTCGTGGTTGACATGGTGGCAAGGCAATTGATAAACAGTCAGCTTCGGTGTCAAACACTTAGTAATACATGCTTGATAGGTTAGCTACCTATTGATATATAATTGACTTAACACTATCTGGTAACGCAAACGCAAAACACAAACGCAAACGCAAATCGTAAACCCAAACGCAAACACTTTATTTATATAAACCTATGAACTCACCAACCCTGTGTTGACACTTTTAGTATGTTATTCTCAGGTAGCCACGCGCGGTATAGGAACATGGATTCGCTAAACACCATCGCTTTGAAAACTTCTTTTAATTTTTATCTTAATAACTTGGGTTTTAAGTCGTCCTGTGTGGCACAAACTTTTTGGTTTATAATTTACGCTTCCGCATTTTTTATTTAAGACTTAATGTCCTATTGGGTTGAAAACTTTAAACATGGTTTTTGATTATAGCTAATGAGTCCGATCCTATTAGTTCACAACCTCGGACGGTAAAACTCCGTTAGCGGATTTTGAGGGTGTGACAGACTGGTATCAGAGCCATTGGTTATAGCGAACTAGAATTGCATGCATACTAGACTATAACCGCAACGACCCATTAGTTATGATCTTACGCACTGCATATAAGTATATAGATATGATATATATTTAGTTACTCATTTTCTTTATCTCTTAACCTCATTCACTCGTATGCGCGTAACCCATACACGACTTATCCTGTAAGGATGTCGACGCCATCGTCATCATCATCCAACCCGATGTCTCACGCCCCTGAAAATGAACCGCATTTTCCCACTCATCACCACCTCGAGTAGTCCCGACACTAGCAGCCCCCACACCGAAGAGGTATCGCCCATCTGGAGACGTGTACGAGGATAATGGTCACTAGAGTTGGTACCTCGAGTCTAGTCGAGCGGATCGTTTACTGTGTGCAAGTTCCACCTCTACCTCTCCCAGGTTGTCCTACATCCTTCAAAATGCTACCACCCCTGACACTCCCGATGGAGCGCGCTTTCGCAGTCCTCGTTTGTTGTTTAGAGCGTTAGGTTGACATTATGCACTCGACTAGAGCCAACGTGAGGGAATTGAAAGAGAATGGAATCGATGTCCGAGAGAGAATTTCCTTCCTGACCGAAGCCATGAAGGAAGTTTAGGATGCTCATGTTCAGCAAATGGAGATAATGAACAAAATGCAAGCAGAGATGATAGATTTGCGTGACCAAATTATTAGTGCAAGAGCCCTTGCAACGACAGCTCTAGCCCGATGCGACACACTAGGGGCGCAGATTGCCCTGGATGCAGAAGAACCTGAGGAAGAACCCGAGGAAGATACTGAAGGGGATACACACTCGGACGTGTCCTCAGGAGACGACATCTCAGGATGATAACACCTAGATGTTTGGAAGAAACGCTGGTCATGGTCGTGGTAACATTAACCTAACCACAGCAGAACTCCAAACCCTACTGAATGACCATGCGGCGGCAGCTCTAGCTACGCACGTTCAGAATCAAGCCAGAGGTCAAGCCGGAGTCTGTACTTTCAAGAACTACCTAGACTGCAAGCCTAATTCATTTGACGGAACTGAGGGAGCCATAGGTTTCCTGCGTTGAGCCGAGAAGGCAGAGTCCGCTTTCGAGATGTGTAACGGTCCACCAGCCAGCAGGGTTAAGTTTGCTGCTGGAACATTGCAAGATTCCGCCCTCACCTGGTGGAACTCTAATGTGCAAATTCTTGGGTTGGAATTGGCAAATGCTATGAACTGGGAAGAATTCAAGAACATGATGCGAGAAGAGTATTGTCCTAGAGAGTAAATCTCGAAGCCGTAATCGAAATCTTGGGAGTTAAAGATGGTAGGTTCTGAGATTGAAGCCTACACCACCCGTTCCAATGAACTGGCGGTGATGTGTCCGCGGATGGTAGACCCGCCGAGTAAGAGAATCGAGATGTATATCGATGGTTTGGTACCCCAGATTCAGGGTATGGTGACGTCTTCCAAACCGGCTAAAATTCAGCAAGCGATCCGAATAGCCCACAGACTAACGGACCAAGCAATGGCACAAGGTGCGTTACCACCTAGAGTTTCCACCTCTAAAACCCATGACAACTCAAGCACTGACAACAACAACAACTCTGGTAATGGAAAGAGGAAATTTGACAACACCAGGTCCTCATCATCGAACCCCCCACAGCAACAACACCACCGTAAACCCGAACTCGCTCGGAACTTCAATAATCAGGGTTCCAACAATAACAACAACGGTGGCGGACAGGGTTCGAGTTGCTATGCTGGAAAGTACCCGAAGTGCAACAAGTGCAACTACCACCATGCTGGCCCATGCGACCGTATCAAGTGTTTGGGATATGGTAAATTGGGTCATCAGGCCAAGGACTGTAGGGGAGACCTAGCGGCTAAGGGTGCTCCTAAACAGCCTACAGCGACGGAGTGGTGCTTTGAGTGTGGTCAAGAGGGTCACTTCAGGTAGGATTGTCCCAAACTGAAGCAGAATGAGAACAATGAAGGCAATAACAGTGGCGGGAGCAGTGGTAAAGGTAGAGCTTTCGTCATTGGGTCGGGCCAGGCCCGCAGCGATCCGAATATGGTTACCGGTAAGTTCCCTGTGAACGACTGTTCTGCTTCTATTTTGTTTGACACTGGAGCTGATAGGAGTTTTGTATCGAAAGCCTTTAGTAACTCTTAGACTTAACTCCAACCCCGTTAGATGCTAAGTTACCTGTTGAATTAGCTGACGGTAAGTCTATAGAAACAACTCATGTACTAGCGGGATGTAAGTTGAAACTGTCGGGCCATACCTTCGATATCTACCTCATATCCTTTACGCTTGGTAGTTTCGATGTCGTTGTCGGCATGGACTGGCTATCCGAGAATAAAGCTGAGATTATATGTCACGACAAGAGAGTCCATATCACTACCTCTTCCGGCGAAATCATCTCGATACAGGGCGAGAAGAGCGGCATGACTACAAGCGTCATCACCCTCGTGAAGGCGCAGAAATATTTGCGAAAAGGTCATCCAACAATTTTAGCTCATATTGTTGAGAAACCCACGTAGGAGAAGCGAATCGAAGACATACTGATTGTGTGAGATTTTCCGGAAGTCTTCCCGGAGGATTTGCCTGGACTCCCACCTATTCGACAAGTCGAATTCCAAATCGAATTGGCCCCCGGTGCAGCACCCGTAGCCCAAGCCCCGTATCGGCTCGCACAGGCAGAGCTTCAGGAGTTGTCCACTCAATTGCAAGACTTGTTGGAAAAAGGTTTTATCCGACCTAGCTCATCACCATGGGGAGCCCCTGTCTTATTTGTTCGAAAGAAGGATGGGACTTTCCGCATGTGCATCGACTACCGAGAGCTGAACAAGGTGACGATCAAGAACCGTTATCCCCTCCCCGAATTGATGATCTGTTCGACCAGCTTCAAGGATCGAGTTACTACTCGAAGATCGATCTGAGATTTGGTTACCATCAATTAAGAGTGCATGAAGAAGACATTTCAAAGACGGCATTCAGAACTCGGTACAGTCACTTACGAGTTTTTGGTTATGCCTTTTGGCTTAAGCAACGCACCGGCTGTATTTATGGATCTCATAAACAGAGTATGCAAGGCGTACCTCGACAAGTTTGTGATTGTTTTTATTTATGATATCCTCGTCTACTCCAAGAACAAGACCGACCATGAAGAACACCTGAGGTTAATCCTGGAATTGCTAAAGAAGGAACAACCGTACGCTAAACTCTCGAAATGCGAATTTTGGCTCCGCGAGGTTCACTTCTTAGGACATATGATCAATGAGAAATGTATCCGTGTCGATCCCGGTAAGGTAGAGGCCATCAAAAACTGGGAAGCACCTAAGACTCCGACTGAGATGCGACAATTCCTAGGACTGGTTGGCTACTACCGACGTTTCATCGAGGGATTTTCAAAGATTTCTCAACCTCTCACCGCATTGACACACAAGGGTACTAAGTATAATTGTGGTGACGCGCAGGAATCTGCCTTCCAACTGTTGAAAACCAAACTCTGTAGCGCACCTATCCTAGCCCTCCCCGAGGGAAAGGAAAACTCTGAAGTGCACTGTGATGAATCGATACAGGGTCTCGGTTGCGTGTTAATGCAACTCTAGAAGGTTATAGCCTATGTCTCTCAACAACTATGGATCCATGAGAAGAACTATACGACCCATGACTTGGAACTCGGAGTCGTGGTGTTTTCTCTTAAGATATGGATGCATTACTTGTACGGTACCAAGTTTACCATTTATACCGACCACAAGAGCCTCCAACATATCTATGATCAAAAGGAGTTGAATATGCGACAACGTCGTTGGGTTGAGCTACTTAAGGATTATGACTGTGCAATCAAATACCACCCGGGCAAGGCCAACATAGTGGCCGATGCTCTCAGCAGAAATGAAACTGATAAACCTAGACGAGTGCGAGCATTACAACTCACGATTCACGCCAACTTACCAGATCAGTTTCGTGATGCTCAACTCGAAGCGTTGAAAGACGATAACCTCCCATCAGAACTCATGCGGGGCATGGACAAGAAACTTGAAACCAAATCGGACGGGGTTCGATATTTCGAAAACCGGATCTGGGTCCCTCGATACGGAGAGTTGAGAACTCTAGTGATGGACGAAGCACACAAGTCCCGATATTCCATTCACCCTGGCTCAGATAAAATGTACCATGACCTAAAGGCACTTTACTGGTGGCTAAACATGAAAGCCGACATTGCCACCTATGTGAGCAAATGCTTGACTTGTGCAAGAGTCAAAGTGGAATATCAGAAACCATCTGGTCTGCTACTGCAACCGGAACTTCCAACGTGGAAATGGGAACACATTTCCATGGATTTCATCACGGGATTACCCAAAACACCGACGGGATGCGATATCATATGGGTGATCGTTGACCGGTTGACTAAGTCTGCACATTTCTTAGCGATCAAGGATCGGACAAAATGGAAAGACTGACTCGCATCTATATGAAAGAAGTAGTGTCTAGACACGGAGTGCCTGTCTCAATCATATCTGATCGAGATTCCCGTTTCACTTCGCACTTTTGGAAGTCGCTATAGAGCGCACTAGGCACCCGCCTTGATATGAGCCTGTGAACGCATCATTCAGACCTTGGAAGACATGTTGCGTGAATGCGCGTTGGATTTCGGAAAAAGTTGGGAACCTCACTTGCCTTTGGTAGAGTTTTCGTATAATAATAGCTACCACGCAAGCATTAAAGCAGCGCCATTTGAAGCGTTGTACGGACGAAAGTGTCGATCACCTCTCTGCTGGGCAGAGGTGGGTGATAGCCAAATCACTAGTCCAGAATTAGTACTTGAAACCTCTGAAAAGATTGTCCAAATCCGAAACCGCATGGCAGCAGCACGAGATCGCCAAAAGAGTTACACCAACAAGCGCCGAAAACCTCTGGAATTCCAAGTGAATGACCAAGTTTTACTCAAAGTCTCACATTGGAAAGGTGTAGTCCGCTTTGGAAAGCAAAACAAAATCAACCCACGATACGTTGGCCCATACCGGATAACAGAACGCGTTGGTCCGGTAGCATACCGATTGGATTACCAACAGAACTCAGTGGCGTACATAACGTTTTCCATGTATCCAACTTGAAGAAATGCCTTTCTGACGAAACCCAAGTAGTTCCTTTGGGCGAGTTGCAAGTTGATGAACAGCTACGATTCATCGAAGAACTAGTCGAAGTTTTGGATTGGGAAACCAAAACACTCAAACACAGCAAAATTCCAATCGTTAAAGTTTGTTGGAACTCGAGATGTGGACCAGAGTTAACGTGGGAACGCGAGGATCAAATGATGAAGAAGTATCCTCACCTTTTTGAAGGGCTAACCAAGCACCGAAAACCGCAAAAGCCGACATACTGCCAGAAATCACCAGAGGTATGAATTAAATTTCGGGATGAAATTTCTTTCTACTAGGAGATGATATGACAAACTGAAAATTTTTGGACAATTTGTGGCTTCCCTCAGGTATATCGGAAATTGGACGGATCACCCCTGGTACGCTGGATATCATATCCTTGAGTTTCTACAGTTCCTTAGCCATAGCATGTTTGATACCTGCATCCTGCATGGAACCACAGTTAGCATTTAAGGATATAGGATCATACGTGTTACCTCTCTGTTGTGTAAAGGTCGTCATTCCAGAAGAGTAGTTGTGGTTAGAAGTGTCAGCTAAAGGAGTTGGTCCACCCGAAGCTATGGTCTGCACGGGGATTATATCCCCTTCATGGACCTCAGAGGACCGTTGATGTTGAACTCATGAGGATCCTTGATCCTGGAAGAAAGATCCTTGACTCTGGATGAAGGATCCTAATGGTTGGGAGTTGAAGGATCCTTGAAGATATAATCCGTAGGATCCTGGTTGAAGGATCAATGGTCCTTGCTGAAAAGTTGAGGATCCTTGAGCTAGTTGACCCATGGACCCCGGTTGAAGGATGGATGATCCTTGCTGGAAAGTTGAGGATCCTTGAGCTAGCTGACCCATGGACCCAGGTTGAAGAATGGATGATCCTTACTGAAAAGTTGAGCATCCTTGAGCTTGCTGACCCATGGACCCCGGTTGAAGGATGGATGATCTGTGACACTCGTCAATTTCAGGTTAAATCCATTAATCCGAACTCCGTTAATTCAAACTTAAGATCACATGAACCATAACGTATATCTCATTACATTTAAACTAGGGTTTAGATGACGCATGACAATCACTACACAAGTAGTCTTTCGGAATTTCACCGAAACACACACGAGTCGACTCAAACCATTGGTGAACAAACGATGAATATTATAAACAGGTACTTGATATAATTATGTGTTGCGTTTATATGTATAAATGTGTGCTTGTATGCATGTCGTTATATTATGGAGGTGATTTATGTTTATGCTAGAATTATACAAAATAGAAGTTGAGGGTGCTAGTTGTAACTTGTCATTTATTTAATTAATATATAAACAACCTTAACCATAAACCCTAACCCTCTTCTCCCTCTCCCTCTACCACCTGCGACGGCAGCCCCCCTCCCCCTTGGATCGACCGAAACACACAACACACATACATATACAATCATCCTCTCAACTTGTTGAAGGCTTAAAGTGTTAACTAGGTAAACTAAACACTATATGTAGCGTATTCTATTGATTTTTGGCATCATTGAACACATTAATCATAAACCCTAAATGCTAAATATGTTGATTGTTGATTAGTTAGGGTAGTATGCATGATTTATAGTTCATAGGTTATTTGTATGTTGAGTTTTGATGAAAACTGATGCTGGACAGATTATTGAATTCGTGTTTAAATGACTGTAACTCGATGTTAATTACATGTTTTGATGTGATTGTTGATTCTATAATATACTAGGTCGAGTCTAGTTTCTTAAAAGTCTGAGTTTGTAATTTTTGGACGTATAAAAGTTAGTTTTTATTATTTTACAAAACTGTTGTGCAAGACTGATTCAGGAGACCTGCTGTTAGGCTGTTTTGCGACTAAGATATCTCATAAACTACAAGATCAAATGGGTTGGTTCTACTTCTGGAAGAAAATATATTGAGTTAGGAACCTAACCCAATTGGTCTTGCATTAATTGGATTTGTCATTTAACGGTAAAAACAAATAACATTCTGTTGCACATGATAATAATTGCTGTGTGTTTGCTGTAATGTTTTGATCTTTGTGATAAAACCATATATGATAAAAATATAATAAAAATAGATTTAGAAACCTAACTCACGTGTGCTTCTGTGATGATTTTTGGTGATTTATTTGACTTGTTATAATTTATTAATAAGAGTAATATTGTCTAGTGAAAATCTTCATGGATAATTTAGCTGCTGTATTATTTAAATGTCATGAAAAGTGCATAACCGATCCATGTTTGCTATCTTTTGACCAAATTGCCCTTTTGGGGGATAATTGCTAGTAATGTACAATGTTAATACTTGACACTTAAGTAGTTGTTCACACATGTAACGTATCACCAACGTGTTTGTCGAGTCGCACTTATTTCACAAACGAAACACGAAACGCATCTCATGCATAAGTTGTATGTGTCGAGTCTAGGGACTCACTCGTAGTTTAAATACTTAGAAAATTTCGTTTTTGTTTTTAGAACACTAGTGAGTATTTTCTATGACGCACATCTTTTCTCGGATCTTTTTTGCTATCTTCGCAAACAGTGAGTTTCACGTCCCCTTTTTACTCTTTTTAAACGCTTTTATTTGGGGGAGATAACATACTCCAACGCTGTAGATTTTGTTTAGTTTTTATATATCACTTGTAAGGCTAAGTGGCAAACAAACCAACCAAAGTCCTTCATAACATCAAACCGGTTAATATTTGGATAATAGCGAGTCCTGTTGAGTAGTACTACTGGATTTGACAAACCCCACCCAACTCTAAACTCAACTGTAGGTCGAGTGGGTGTAATCTTGGCTAACACATTACCATGGTCGTGGTTGACATGGTGGCAAGGCAATTGATAAACAGTCAGCTTCGGTGTCGAACACTTAGTAATACATGCTTGATAGGTTAGCTACCTATTGATATATAATTGACTTAACACTATCTAGTAACGCAAACGCAAACGCAAAACGCAAACGCAAACGCAAACGCAAACGCAAAACGTAAACGCAAACGCAAACACTTTATTTATATAAACCTGTGAACTCACCAACCCTGTGTTGATACTTTTAGTATGTTATTCTCAGGTAGCCGAGGCGGGCGCGCGGTATAGTAACATGCATTCGCTAAACACCATCGCTTTGAAAACTTCTTTTAATTTTTGTCTTAATAACTTGGGTTTTAAGTCGTCCTGTGTGGCACAAACTTTTTGGTTTATAATTTACGCTTCCTCATTTTTTATTTAAGACTTAATGTCCTGTTGGGTTGAAAACTTTAAACATGGTGTTTGATTATAACTAATGATCCCGATCCTGTTAGTTCACACCCTCCGACGGTAAAACTCCGTTAGCGGATTTTGAGGGTGTGACATGATCCTTGCTGAAAAGTTGAGGATCCTTGAGATTGCTGACCCATGGACCCCGGTTGAAGGATGGATGATCCTTGCGCATGTTGAACCAAGGATCCTGGAGTAGTAAAATCCAGCATCCTAGGCACTAGAGGGGTCTCTTCCTATGCTGGCCTCTTAGTCTTCTTCAGGTCTTCTATATCCCGAAGGATCCTATGGTTAGTCTTGTTTTGTTGCTCCATGTATGCTTTGACCAGTGAAAACGAAGTGGAAACATCATTGTTAATAGTAACTACCGAAGTGACACCAGTAGTTTTCGAGCTCTGGAAGACTGGTAGTTTCATCTTGCTTCCAGTAGCAGCAGCCCTTGTCGTCCCCGTGATTGGAGGGGGCATCGGTGGCAAAGTTCTTGAGGAGAGAACAACCGAAGATGGCATGGTTGATGAAGCAGAGGTTGATTGAGAGGCCATTGGTAGTGATATAGGTAGTGAAAAGTTGAATATTGATAGGGTATTTTCTGGATTATAGCACCAATTGCCCCACGGTGGGCGCCAAATTGTTTTGAACAAAGATCTACTAAGGATAATGTATCCAAATCTGTAATTGTGAGGTTTAGTTCTACGATAATAATAACGATTATATGAACAAAATAAGGATGAACACCGTGAATTGTTGCGAGTAAAAACCCCTTGATCTGGTTTAAATCAAAGGAAAAAAACCCCGGGTGATGACAAATCGTCTATCACCACTTTATTAATCACAAAAAAGAGTTACAATGGGTGGAGTTTATGATCAACGAATACAATAATGCTATGTGTGTGTGATTGCAGAGAACTTAGCAGCTAGAGTATGTGCGAGTGTAACTGTGTAAGTAACCTAGTATCGATCATAAACTCAATATAAAAAGAAAACACATTAACAACTAACTAACTAGTCTTACATTTCCGCCATCTTCCCACTATCTCCAATGTTTCTTTAAACCACATGCTTGAGAAGTCCAAGTAGCGAGAATTATGGTGGAATAAGTCTTAGAGCCGTTGCATTCACTAAGTAACAACCTACACACAAGAGACAATTGTTAATAATACCAAATGCTAAGGATCGTTGATCCTATCACAACTCCGGAGACCTTCAGTAGGATAATTGATGCCGACGGCTTGAACACGATCTGATTTGAGGTGTTACAGGAAGTTTTAAGCCAATTCCTTATAGGGTTAGGTTCCCGATGTAGAGAAGAAGATGTCACCAGATTTAATTACCTTATTATGATCCGCAGATCGTAAATTCATAATTGTTAAATGACGGGTTTGTTATTTATTAAATTATAACATTACGAATCAACTTGAACCTATATTCCAAATTGTTGGGTCGGTGTAAGACGTTTTGGCAATGAATAATGTTATGCCAGATTCAATTACCAAATATTATGACGAAAATTGTGCAACAAGATAAAAAAAGGGTGCACGGGTTGCGATATGGGTCCTGGATACGGGTTTGGGTAATTGGGTAAATGGGTTGGAAATATATTAATATATCAGCTTTTGCTATTAAGTCCCTAAACTTTAGGTATGGATACTAAAAATAGTTAAAACATAAGTTTAAGGTTAAAATTGTATATTTCTCAAAGTTAAAATAATAAATAAAGAAAAGAATAATATAATAATATTATAAGGTAAATAGTTTAAATTATTTTATCGATTAACTTACCCGAAATTGAAAATGGGTCGGGTAGTGGTATTTAGTATTTTATATGAAAAGTTGAATTGTTACACTTGTGGAGGGGGAGGCATCGGCAAGGAGACTTTGGATGAGAGAGAAATTGATGATGGCATAGTGGTTGAAGCAGAGGTTTTTGAGAGGCCATTGGTTATGGTATAGGTTGAAAAGGTTGGAAATTGGTGAGAATTCTTCTAAATTGAAGCACAACTTGCCCCACGGTGGGCGCCAAATTGTTTTGGTCAAAAATCGGATTTAAGGATAATGTAACCAAATCAGTTTTGTGAGGTAGGGTGCTTGAATGACAATGGTGATTACGTGAATAAAATATGAATGAACACAAGGATTTTGTTACGAGGAAAAGCCCTTGATCAGTGAGTGATCGCCGGTATAAAAACTCAGAGGCTGATAATCATCTATCACCACTTTTATTAATGAAAAATCAAGTGTTACAAGGTGGAAGCTCAAGCAGTGATTACAAAAGAATGCTAAGTGCGTGTTACAAGTTAGTATACTATTGTGTTTCCGTTGTGTGTTAACCTAACTGCTTAGAGCTTCAATATATAGACTAAATACAAAATAACTAATGTCCTATTTTCACGCCACTTCCTCCATATAGCTGTTACAGCTTTGAACACATTGCTAAATTACTTGGAAAGAGAAATAATAGCATAGACTTGGTCTTTATCCGTTGTACCTTCTATAATATCAATATAACAAAGAGAACAATCATTAGTAAATAATAAGTACTGAGGATCCTTGATCTTGACAAGATCTAGAAGACATGCTAAGGATAACTTATCCAGAACATATGCCAGGATAATGTATCCACAACATCAAATTTTCGTTTCCCTAACATGTATGAAGTGTAATGTCTACACTTAACATAAGAAACTTCAGCTTATTATCCCTAAAAAAGAACTCAATATGGGGAAACCCATTGAGCATTATTACTCAATGATTATGACTATCATATTCGTTACCACGCAGGTATAAAGAATATTGCAACTGATAATTGAGTAGGAAGGAAAGACAAAAGATGTTGCGCATATGTGCGATCAGATTAACAATTCAAACGAGTATTACAACTCAGACTCACGATGCTTAACACAAAGCCTTAAAAAATCCTAAAGGCTAAAAGTCTAAGAGTATTAGAATAAGAATATATACCTAAAACAAAGGACTCATAACGAAACAAGTTTAGGTACCTCGATATGGGAACATGTGTAGATTAATATTAGACGAACACATAAGTCTAAATATTTAATACATTCAGGTTCTTCTAAGATGTACAAAGATCTCCAATAATTCTTTTAGGTATCTGACAATCCTTGTCAGTAAGTATGTAAGTTTATAATCATATAATCACAACTAACACCTTGTCAGTAAATATGTAACAATCCTTGTCAGTAAGTATGTGACAGTCCTTGTCACAACGAACACCTTGTCAGTAAGTCTTTTAATCCAATATTAAGGGAGCCATTACAATCCTTTTCAGTTGTATGTGACATGCTTCAAGGTTAAGTCAAACATTAGGAACCATCTGGACTTCTACAACAACCTAAAATTCCTCAATAGAAATGTAAGTATATAATAATAAAATCACCCGAACACCTAGAAGTACAACACTATGTAAATAATATAGATCAACTCTTCACTTTCAGCCATTATATATCGATTGGTTCATTCTCTACCTATTAGGAATAATACAGATGGAGAAATTGACTGACTCATGACGAAAAGAATACTAGACTAATCTTGTAAGGTAAATAGACAATTATGGTTCTAGAACGTAATTGTGAATTTACAAGTGCATTTGAACACTAATATGACTTTTCTATGTCAAGGATTTGGCAACCTCTCTAAGAATGTTTAGAATATTAGCCCACCATTGGCAAAGTTTTCCAAACAATTATCTTCTTGTATTGGGGTCCCATCTTTGAGAGCCTTATATAGAAATAAAATAACTCGATCATCGCATTTCCAAGAGAAGCAAAGAGAAATTGAGATTTCATTATATTAGACCTTTCGAAATCGCCAATCGGTTGGGTCTGGTAGCATGTAAGCTCGAATTTCCTCCCGTGTTTAGTAAAATATTTGACACATACCATGTGTCTAATCTAAATAAATACATAACTGAAAAAATCATTGATCATTCAATCTGAAAAAGTCCCCGAAGACAACAAGCTTCTATATATTATAAAACATGCTAAAATCATGTATTGAAAATCCAGTACTCGGTAAAAACAAAATCGAGCTAGGTAAAGGCTGGTTGAATTCCAGTCATGGCCCTACGATAGCATGGGAATGACGAGATCATATGAAAATAAAATATTCCCACCTCTTCCCTATAGATTCAAACACAAGTGTTACCTTCTAAATTTCAAGACGAAATTTCTAAAAGGAGGGGAGAATGTGACACCCAGCTAATTTAAGCTTAATTAGTGCTAATGTAATATATTCTTATGTATATAAAATTTTATAATAAATGAAATAATGATATTTTAGTTCCAAAAACTCCAAAATATATATACTTTATTTTATTAAGTTCGAAAAAGTTCAAGTTTGTCGCGTAGCGAACACTACGCGAAACAAACAACGGTAACGACTTTAATATGAAGAAATGTCCAAACGTGTTTGGAATGACTTGAAAAATTATAACTATAATAAAAACCTTAGTAATAAGTTATAAACTTATTATTAGAAGTTTCATTTTGAAATATTTAGAATGTTTACGGTTCAAGAGCTGGTGTTGGACCCCGAACTCAACTGTCACCAAATTTCAGTTTCTTTAGTCCATATTGTCAGGAATCCAATATCAGATAAATACTGATAAAAAATTTTAGAAACGGAGTTCGTTTGGTTAGTTAAAATTTGCAAAACGTAAACCGAAAAAAGTTAGAACTTGTTTAAAACTTAACAATAACCACCCATACCATACCACCCATTGTTTTGCATGCATTCATCCTTATCATTAGTCTAGATATTAGTTGGATGTTTTAAAAATTTCCAAATTAACCTATACTAAGACATCACCTAATCTAATCACCAATTTACTCCCCCTCCCTCATCCCTTTGAATACCATGGCACCCCACCACCACTCTTCATCATTTTCAAATTCATTCACAACACACATATACGCCATGAAAGATTAACCTAGAATGGAGGTTTGAGTGAGTTGTTTGTGGATTAGGAAGCTATAAGAAACAAGAAAATCAAGTCATTGTTAGGAGATTTTATCATCTTTTAAAGTTCACCCAAAAATAGCAGGTATATTCATAATGCGTGAGTTTGGTATATTGATTTTTAGTTATGATTTAGTATTAATGGTTAGAGAAATTTGGAAGATGAAAAGGAAAAGTGTGTGCATGTGTGTGTAATCATGAGCTTGTTTGTGTGTATGGATGTGGGGACCAAAAACCCACATGCATGTGTACATACATGAATTTATTTGTAGTATTGTTGTTGGCTTGAGAAAGAGTAGTCTTGATTTGCCACTTTGAATGACTATAATATAATAAATTTGTTATTTATAAAGTCGGTTTGTACATAAGTGTTGACTAGATAATGTTAGTTGACTTCATTGGTATGATTGAAACATGAACTTTATAATAATGAAATTTAGTGTTTTGGTCTTTAATTACAAAGTTGGAATTTGGTGGTGTTATACATGATTTTTGAATAAATTGGTGATAGGATTTTGTTATAACACATAATTTGATAGTCGAAATATGTCTAAGTTAGAATAATGTAAAGACTTGTTGATTATTACTAATAAAGGTAACTTTTTGTTAGGTGCATAGTTATTTTGATTTTGACATGGATTTTCAATACATTTGAACTTGAAAGATGGTTAAAATGTGATTGTGATTATGATAACAGACACCATGCTAGCATTAATAAACTTTTTGTGGAAATATATATGATTGGTACTTACTATAGATAGAAACTTTATTTGTTATACACATGAAAAAATCTCTAGTTGATGAATAATGACATGATACATGCAAACACATACCCACATGATAAATTGATTATAAATAATTTCATACTACTTGGTCATATAAGAATCATTCACTCATGATTAGGTTATATGCTAGAAAGTTAGTTACTAGTCACATATATTAAATAAGAACATGAAGTGTGTTATAGTTTGGAATCTTATATTAATGGTTATTACTTGTTAATAAGTAATAAAATCCAATTCTAAAAGTATTGATGATATATGATGATTGATGAAGTTGCTAGTTTGATTATGGTTGTTTCATATGCTAGAATAGGACATAAATTGCTTACTTGAGACTTGCTTAAAATTTTAGTTTGTGATACCTATTTTAATTTGGAAATTGTGAAAAAATTATGAGTTTGAAATACTTAAGTTGATGTACAAAAGTGCTTAGGATATCTGGTTTGACTTAGTTTGTTGTCAGTAACTTTAACGGTCAGAAAATCAACTTTTAAAAGCGAACCGACACGACATTTAGGGATTGTTTTAGAATAGCCACTAAAGTCATAAAATAATTTTACATAACCTAAGTTAATGTACAAGAAGAGGAAAATATATAAAAACTTGATCCTAGACGGTTCGTGTCGTGAAAACCGACACGAAAACGTTAAAATTCGCTATTTTGAGAAAATAATAACTAAAACGAAAAGTAAAGTGTTTTTAAAAAAGAACTTATAAAACTTAATTATTTTCATAATAAAAATGCTTTCAAAAACTTAAAATATAAAGTTTCACACAAAAAGTTAAATGGTTCGCCGTTAAATGCAAAAACAGCAAAACCGACAAAAACGATACTATAATCATAACAAGAATGAAACTTATAGTTTTAAAATATTTCACAACCAAACTATATTTTTATAGAAACAAATAATATTAAAATATATTTGCTAGTTATATGTTAAATAGGATAATATTAATTAATGTTACTTGTTTATTTATCTTTTTATGGTTAAGTAAATATTAAGGTATAAAATAGAAGTTTTATATGATTGTATGCTTGTGTGATAACATAAATTTAAACTTAATAAATGTGGTGTTTGGGATTCCTTATTGAGCCTTTCTTTTGGCTTTATTAACTTTTGGAAGAAGTTAATAGTTTAAAAGATGTTTGGTAACCTATAAGTTCTTTTGGGTTTTAACTTCTCAGCAAGTGTAAAAAAGGAAGGTTTTTTAAAGTTAAGAAATTTAAACTTTATGAACTTTTGGGTTTGGTGAGAAGAAACCCTTGAAATTTCAACTTTATGAACTTTTGGGTTTGGTGAGAAGGAACCCTTGAAATTTCAACTTTATGAACTTTTGGGTTTGGTGAGAAGGCACTCTTGCAGCTCTCAATCATCCCTACCACCACCATGCTCTCAAATGCACCTTGCCACCATCAATTTACCACCTGCGTCTCTCAATGACATCCCTACCAATCTACCATCATCAATTTAACACCAATTTAACATCTACGGCTCTCAACTACATCCCTACCACCATCAATTTAACACCAATTTAACATTTGTGGATCTCAACTACATCCCTACTACCATCAATTTAACCCCTGCAGCTTATAAGTTAATCCAAACACTTTTCTTGAAAACTCCTTTTTGAAAAATTATATTTGATAAGTTCTTTTGGACTTGAATAAGGAATCCCAAACATACCCAAAGTTACCAACGGTCATTGTAAATTGGAAATTTTATAAACAAGTTAAAATATATATTTAATGAAAATATACTAAATAATTATAGGACAAGAGCCATGTTGGACAATCTCTTAACAACCTACAAATAGTGAGTTCTCATAAATCCCCACTTTTGATGTTTTATAATGGTTTTTGGTGGGAAGACATATTACTTAAATATAATTTTATTTTACAATTATATTAAATGGAATGTGTTAAATTAGGCTGGCGTGAAACACATAGGTGAGGAAACAACCGCTTAAATATCAGTATTAACGCAAAGGTGAGGAAACAACCGTTCAGTCATTATAACCGTTAACCATGGTCTAGGACGTATAAATTATGATATATCTATCGAGGTGATGACATGCCTGATGACCAGTCGCGCTATTCAAATGTTGGTGGCAAATGTGTCGGGTTACAGGTTTAATTCCTTTGCATGTTGTCATATTTCTTGCAAACTTATGAATAATATAATTTTTAATGTAAATAAAATGTTGATTTTGAATCTCTGGATAAAGTTTGATTAGTGGATTACCTTTGTACGTGTATGAAGAGGATTATTTATATTTTGTATCAAATGGTTTCAAAATATGGTTTAAAATTTGAGATATCACCAACCTCTGTGTTGACAAATGTTTTGACATATCTTTCAGGTAAATGATAGAATAGAAGCTTCGTGAAGAAAGTCGGGAAAAGTGGAAATTTTTTTTGAATGTCAAAGTGTTGGACTAGTTTGATTTGAAAAATGTATAAATGTGTGCAGGGACGGAACCAAAGGGAGTCAAGAGGGTCCGTGGACCCTCCGGCCGTCAAAAATGTTATATATCCGGTATACGATGTCGAAATCCTTTAGGTCGTTTGACCTTTCAAATATGTGACAAAGTAGTAGAAAACTAAGAAAAGAAAAGGAAAGTAGACTTATCAGAAAAATTTCCAAGTGGACTGAATGAGGTTAGTATTGATTGTGGAGTTTGGTGAAGATGAAGTAATAATAATAATAATAATAATAATAATAATAATAATAATAATAATAATAATAATAATAATAAGGGGTATTTACATATTTCCCCTTACTAACCTCTTTAATTACATATATCCTCAAACATAAAAATCAATTTACACATTTCCCCTGTCTAAATCATATATATTACATATATATCCATTTTATAAAAAATAACCTTTTGATTTCCTATTTCCATTTATTTTATAAAACAATAATTCTATATAAATTACATATATGGTTACTTTGGTGTTCCACCACTCTTCTCCACCCATTCTATCATCTTCTCCGGCGATATCCTCAACTTCCGGCGATACAAAATTGACCTCTCTCTCTCTCTCTTGTTCTCTCACACACTAGCTGAAACACCACACACAACCCACCACCACCGCCATCTCGTTCCACTAGTTTGTTCTATTCCATTTTAGGCAACCACCACCATGGTCATGTTTTTCAGATCTGAAGTGAAATTCCACCCAAACAACTACTAAGAAGATACCTGTGACACCCGGTAATTTTCCATATACTTTAATCTTTATAATTGATCAAAATTACGTGTTATTTATATAATTTATATGAGGTATAAACCATAGTATACTTGAAATGTGGACGAGAACAGTCGTTATGCCTATAGGATTGTATAAAGTGCCGATGAGAACGGCTATATGATGAAGATAGCCCAGTAATAGTTTAGAGGTGACAAATATATCAAGCTAAAATATATATCTATGATCCAATATAAGGGATAATGGTAAGACCATGCCCAGTAATGTCCTAATTCCCTAATTTGGACCAAAACGCCATAAACGTTTAAATAATAGAATATAGTCGCTGAACCGGCCAAATCAATGATACATTATACAATGAGACGACCAAGATATGAAACTATGAAGGAATTAAAGGTATACTAGTCAAAATAATATGAAGTTAATAATTTAAACAATCCATGAAGGATTACAATATGGAGCACTATTTAACCGAATATAACTCCGGGCTAAATTTAAATATACATCATACCGGGAACCGAAATAAATACCGGGTTCCATACCATCTATAATACTTTATAGGTGACCAAATAAATTAAGAGAAGCTCATAATACCCAAGTCCAATATAAATTCCATAACTTGTTTACTCGATGATCAACTCGTCCTAACGACTATCCACTTAAGACCCGAACCAAGATTGAACTTAGCACTACATTTGGACAACCAATATATTTATTAAATGACCATAATACCTTCCCTTTTGCAGCCCAAAGCCGAACCCCAACCTCTTCCCATTCAGTTTTAATGTACAAGGAACAAACACCACATTAAATCTTATAAACCATTATCCATGCACCCATATGTATCATGATCATGTATCATCATCATCACCAACATCATCATAATCTTGGTTACTTGCAAGATCAACCAAAGTCCCTAAAAGCCTTCACAAAATCTGCCCACATTATAATATTACAAAGACCATACCTTTGACCATTTCACTTGACAAGATCTTGAGGAGTTAGCAAGATTTCAATCCCTAAACTTAAGGGATGATGTCCCCTACACTATTATTAATATACACCATCAGATCTTCAGCTGAAATTCACCACAAACATTCAAGAACACAATCCAAATCTCCCTTGTTCCTCTCTCGGCCGAAGAACAGCAGCAGGCCACCAAACAGCCGCGTCTTTGCAACCCGTTTTCTCTATAATGCTGCTCTGAACATCTTGAACCCTATATATCGTTGGAAAGCTAGAAGAAATCCTTAAACCGTGGTAGAAAGCCTTGAACGGATCTCCGCCCGGAAGACTCGGTAAGAAGCTTTGAACCTTCAAAGGTCACTACTGGAAACTGCATTTTCCAGCAGTACCCCCCTCTCTTCTTTTGTTCATATCTCACAAACCACTTGGTATTTTTGGGTGATTCTTGTTTAGGAATCCAAGGAAACTCGCAAGGATCACGAACCACCTTTTGAACATCCATTTCCGGCTTCATTTCAGCATTAGGTAAGCCGAAAACTCGAGTTGTAACAGTTTATGGTGGCTGGAAAAACACAGATTCTGTCCAGCCACGGTCTCATCATTTTACTTGACCCTAATCCACCTATTTCATGTTATTTGAACATAATGTAGACTCTTAACATCGTGGTTAACGTCAAGGAACTTGGATCTCGTCTTAAATCGCTCAAAAACCGACATTCCCAAGGTACTAATGCCATAAAATGTTTAGTAGAAAAACATGGACTAAGCCTAAGATACGTATACATAATGAGGTGATTAGACATAAACATAAACTTGAAGTGTGTTGAAATGACATATAATTAAGGATAAATCATGTTAAGTAAAAGATATAAAGGATTTAAAGGGTGTTTAAGGAAGGTTAAGGTTAATAGAACACCTAGTTAAGGTAAAAATGATCTTGAGTAGTAAAACCCACTTTTAAATAAACAAGATGATATAAATGTAAAGATGGAATTTTGGTTATGTTAAACTTTAAAAAGGGTATAACTAACGTATTAAAAACCGTATCGAGTTTGTCATAAAAGTAAAAATAATAATAGTAATAATAATAATAATAATAATAATAATAATAATAATAATAATAATAATAATAATAATAATAATAAAAATAGGAACACTAGTAATAAAAAAATGAAAGTATAAATGAAAGTGAACCTTAAACATAAAGTGCAACCCTTGCACCAAAACATGGAAATAAATATAACGACAATGGTACGGGTAAAAATCCAAGATACACATATATTCCTATATACGCAAATGAAAATACCCATGTATAATGTTATAAAAACAAAGGATGTGTATAAGAGTTATAAAAGTAAAAGATAACTATAAGTTACGAAGACGAAAATACTAATAATACTTATCATATACATGAAGAAATGATATATACAATTAACACACATATATTCCTATATATGTGCCACAAGTATAAATATAAAATACGGGTTTTTGTGATGGACATTGCGAGTAACTGGAAGGGTGGAGGTGCCGGTAGTCGGGACGTCCTGTCTAGGCTGGTAACTGAATATATCATAGATGGGCCCGTTACCTACCCGGGGACTAACGATGAGAGCTCCAAAACCTATTAGGCTAAAGCATGTCACGAACGTCATGATTACCGACGAATAATTTGTATCGAGCATTCCCTAATGCTCGGAGGATATATATATAAAGAGGATATAACGGATATACACAACAAGTATAAGACGTTGTCTAACGTCCGTATCGCTAATGTATAAAAAGTATACATATATACCGTCACCTCATAAGTATGTATCGGGCTAAGTATTAATAGTTATATATTATGTACTGAAGTGCATACGTATACGATATAATACAGGAAACTCACCAAGTATAACGGAACATTATTCCTCATTTAAGGTGAGTCTCACAGCCCCTATTTTCACTATTTTCACTATGTTTTAAACTGTTTTCGGGGCGAGGGACACGTGTTTAAATATGTTTTATCATGGTGTATATCTTGATTTACAATGAGCGTGTACATGAGATATTTGGCGCGCTCATGGTACATAAAGTCCCCGGTATATATTGTAACCATAAACTATAGGCAACTATAGCCGAGGAACTCTACGGGTAGTACTACTGGTCTGACCAACCCACTCGTAAGTGGTCGCGCCACTTTATAAGACGGGTGCTTAGTTTTCAGATTTATTTATTCCCTCGTGGACTCGTGGGATGTTATGTGGGGCTTTATGGTGTATATATATAGTCAAGGAATGGTTACGAACTCATGTATTCACGTTACACTGCAAGTCATGGATACTGCATTCATGACGTTATTAGAATTATATTATAAAGCATTTTATCGAGTCACAAAACTTGTGAACTCACTCAGTTTATACTGATTAAATTATTTTACGTGTCTTTCAGGTATTTAGCTACGTGGAGAGGTCACGGTGTCTCACTACGGTTTTATGTTTAACTATGGAAATTTCATGTATGAGGATTTTATATTTTAGAGTTTTCACGGTTATATCTCCCTTCGGCAGGACATAACTGTGAAATCTCAATATGTTATATGTAAACCTTTTTATGGATATTTTTGTAAAACTTATATTATGAATGAAATCCTCATGTATTTTATCATATAGTTGTTGCTTAACCGCGCTCTCGAAAACCTTTCATGAGTCGCACACCGGTTGTTTCCGCCTATGGACCCGTGACAATACCTTTTTATCTTTTAATCTACAAATCGTTTTTCTTGCGTCCGTATGTGAAACTTGCCGGAGAATCGAGGTAATGGCGGCATCAACTGCGTTGGTGGATGACGTGTGTTTGACGTGGTTAAGACGGTGGAAGAGAATAGGATAGGGTGTTATGTGGATGTAGATGGTGGAAGATGAGAGATGTGGAGGAGTTAGTGGTTTTCGGTAGTGATGAAGTGCCCGAAAACTCGCCGGAGAATCGAGTGGCAGGAAGTTTATGCCGGAGAAGATGATGTCCTGTTTATTTATTAATATCTTTATTTTATGTGTGTTAATTAATTTAACTTTTTAGTTGTAACTTATAGGGACATTTAAACAATGGTAAAACAAGGGTAAAAGAGTAATTCAATATGAAAAGGGGAAATACGTAATTAACATTTTAACGTTGGAGAAATATGTAATTAGTTATCTTGCTAAGGGGATATATGTAAAAATACCTAATAATAAGAGGACTTATATGTATAATACCACTTTTAAAAAAGGACTGTTGGAGTCTACAATAGTAATATTACACTGAAAAAAGTTACAAATGTGACATATTTCAGATTTACTTTGTATACTTGATTTATTATTATTATTTTTAATATTTTTACTTGTATCTTATTGAATTAGATTATACTTTGTATGTTTTGAATTTAATAATTCTCTGATATTTTTAAAAGTTATTTGATTTTTCTTAAACTCTTTTTGATGCTTTTAACAAAAGATATAATTGGGGAATTGTTTTTAATGTTTAGACATTACAGAGAAAATCATGTGGTAAATATATCATTTATACCAAGACACATTATTAGCTAACAAATTTTTTTTTCATCAAAATCCTTTTAGCATTATGAAGGTGTGTATATAGTGAGTATCCTTTCTTATGAGATTTAGAGTTCAAGTCTCACAATAAACAATGATTTAGATTTTAAAGTATGACTAGATGAGTGTGTATGTATATGCACGCTTTGTTATTTTAAAATTGCTTTTCGTGCTTTTAGATTTTTAGTTACAATATAAAAATTGTATATGCTATGATCCTCGGGTAAAACTTTCTGGTTCCGTCATTGAATGTGTGTAAAACTCTGATTTTAATAGAAGTCCAACTTTTCTTTGTATTTTCTGAATATGATTGGCTAATCAGCATCTATCACCGCCCAAATTAATAAATTAATATTTCTGTTGTTTAAATTAACGATTTCGGGGGGAAACAGTATTTGATGTACTATAATTTGAATGGTAACCGTAAAGCCTCCATGGAGCTAGCAATATTAGGAGGTAGGCATCTACACAAATCTGTTTATGCGTTGTGATTATTTTATGCACTAAATGTGACACTTGCTTGTTAATGTTTTACGGGTAGTTAGGATATGTACTAAATCATGTATTTTTCTTTCAGGTTGTTTCACTCTTTTGTATCGGGACAACTAAAGCTCATCCAAGTATACTGAACCGTCTTTCTTTGGATGTAAAAGAGTTTATATTCAAATGCCTTCAAAAGTATGTATTCTGTTTATGTTCCTGTATTTGTTAAAAAAATTTTGGGTTCCAGTGGTGATCAGTCAACGGTTTAACTTTTAAAACAAATTTAATATGTTTAGTTTCATAATTATTAATCACATTAATAATAGAATACGCAGCGGAATATAAAAACGATCAATCATCATTTAACGGAACCATACAGGATCTGGTTACAAACAATAAAAGCACGATTCGAAATAATCCAAAGTAAATATATAATATACATGACATTATTTAAGTTTACCTCGGTTAATAAATAACTGGTTGAGACACTGAGGGCTAACGGATGAGACTAGGTTACCAAACGAGATAAACGACCAATGGTGGCGGTGCACGAATGGAACGACAGCGGTGATGGGACACTCCAGCGGTGGCGGTGGCTGCTTGCTACGGCTCGGCTGCGGCTGCGGCTGGTCGTGGCTTGGCTGCGGCTTGCTGTGGCTTGCTCCGGCTACCAGCGGTGGAGGGGCGGCGGCTGTGCGGTGGAGCCGAGAGAGAGAGAGAGGGAGAGAGTGGTGGCTAGGGTTTTATTATTATATCTTAATTAAACCCTAATGACATATTAAGTAGTTTATATAACTAGTTAATCATGTCGGGCCACCAAGCCCATCTCAAGCCCAATCCTTTTAAAAGTCCATATCTCGTTCGTTAGCCGCTATTGGTTTAAGTAGTGTAAGTGGTCTGTTACCCACGGTGTAACTCTTACGGGTCATAACCCGGTCAGCCGCGTTGACTTAAGCGGGCCGGTCCATATTTCCAACAGTCACCCACTTGAACGGATTCCGGTTAAGATTCTCAACGCTGACAACCAGCGGTGCTCTAGCTACACATGGTTGCCCCCAACAAGTTATGACATTTTAAATTCATTGACCAAAAGAAATTGGAATAAACTATTGCAAGATAACGAAATATTGTAATCGTTGTCATCTATCCTTTCCGTATAAGACACCAATTGAAAAATGAGACATGGATCAGATCAATCTCGTATGTCGTTCAATCAGTATCGTTTTCATTCTCGAGTCAAAGTGGTCCAATAAAACACATTGTAAGTTTGGGTGAGGCCTCACACTTTACCAGTTTGAATCAACGAAGGCGCCAAGATGTCTAACTGTTACATATCATGTAAGAGTAGGAAATCCCATCTTGATTACATACAACTCCCACTGAACTTCAAAATATTCCCAACCAATGCCTTTATGACTAGTACTTACGCGACAGCAGTTGACACTGATCAAAGAATACCTGGTAAATGAGAGTTCCAATATGTATCTCGGGTCTAAGGATACTAAATGAGCATACCAACTTCAAATGCATCTTATGACTAAGATCCATGAAGATGATTTGATGCGAGTTACATCCAACATCATTCATAATGAGGTCTTTGAGTTTAGAAGTCAACTCCTTGAGTCCAAAGTCAGAATTGTCTTAATTCAGAATCGTTCCCACGAGTCTGACCGACTACGAATGATTTAGAATATAATATTCATGGATTAAACGTATTAAAATGAACACAGTTATAATATTCAACGTTTGCATTTAACCATTAAAATCAAAAGTAAACTGAAAGGTATAACTGTTTAAATGTTCATACATCCAAATATTAAATCAAAATATATTACTAGCTAATCTAAGACCGATATCATCCATGTGTTGGTCATGCTTGTCCTGAGTCATCGGCTTAGTGAACAAGTCTGCTAGGTTTTGGTTTGTAGACACCTTGCTTATTATGATGTCACCTCGTTCCAGTATTTCCCGTATAAGGTGGAACTTCCTTAGAATGTGCTTGGCTTTGTGATGAGATCTAGGCTCTTTGGCCTGAGTAATAGCACCTGTGTTATCACATAACACCTCGATTGGTTTGCGAATACTCCGAACCACATCGAGATCAGGGATGAACTTTTTCGTCCAAGCAACTTCCTTAGCAGCATCTGATGCAGCTATGTATTCAGACTTAGTGGTGGAATCCGCTACTACACTCTGCTTGGAGCTCTTCCAATAAATAGCTCCTCCATTGAGAGTGAATACAAATCCTGATTGTGAGCGAGAATCATCTCGGTCAGTCTGGAAGCTTGCATCAGCGTAACACCTTACAGTGAGCTCTTCTTCCATGCCTCTAAAAACCAAGAACATGTCCTTGGTACTTTTCCAGTACATCAAGATGTTCTATACTGCAATTCAATGGGCAACGTTAGGACTCTGCTGAAAATGGCTAGCCATGCTTAAAGCATACGAGACGTCAGGTCTAGTGCATAACATAGCGTAAATGATAGAGCCCGTCGCTGAAGCATATGGAATTGCTTGCATGTGCTTTATCTCAATGTCCGTTGCCGAAGATTGCGATTTGCTTAACCCGGTTACTTTAGAAATGGAAACAACTCCTTTCTTGGAGTTGTTCATTGAGAAGCGTGCCATGACCTTGTCTATGTATGTGCTTTGACTTAGCCCTAGAAGCCGCTTAGACCTATCTCGGGAGATCTTGATTCCCAGAATATAAGCAGCTTCACCAAGATCTTTCATTGCGAAACAAGATCCCAACTAGTGTTTAACTTTCTTAAGCATAGAAATGTTGTTTCCAAATATATGTATATCATCCACATACAGGATGAGGAATGATATAGTGCTCCCACTAGCCATTCTGTAAACACAATGCTCATCTTCATTTTTGATAAAACTAAACTCTTTGATTTTCTCATCAAAATGTAGAATCCAGCTGCGAGATGCTTGTTTGAGTCCATAAATGGACTTATTCAGTTTGCACACCCTTTTAGGATATTTAAGATCGACAAAAACCTTCAGTCTAAACCATATAGACATCTTCCGAAAGGTGTCCATCAAGAAAAGCGGTTTTGACATCCATTTTCCATATCTCGTAGTCATAATACGCGACTATGGAAAGTAATATCCTTATTGACTTAGTCATAGCAACGGGAGAGAAGGTTTCATCATAATCAACCCCTTGAGTTTGAGTAAAACCTTTCGCTACTAGACGTGCTTTATAGGTCTGTACATTTCCATGCATGTCAGTTTTTCTTTTGAAAATCCACTTGCTCCCTTCTGCCCGGCCATCGGGGGTAGCTCAACCAAGTTCCAGATTTAATTGTCATGCATAGATTGCATCTCGGCGTTCATGGCTTCTTGCCATTTCTCATATTCCGGATCTAAGACAGCAGATTTGTAGTTAGTAGCTTCGTCATTTGACTCGGCTACTAATAGGACTTCGGGACCATCTAGATGCCATAGGTATCTAGGATTTGGTATGGGAGTCCTACTACTTCTGCGAACGCTCGTGTTTATGTCTGATGTATCAGCAACACCTTGTTGATCATACGCTCCAACTTCCTCAGCGGTTGTTTGTGGTTCTCGAATTTCTTCAAGATCGACAATATTATTCCCAGTTCCTCGATCGAGAATTCTTTCTCTTGGAAGTGGCCCTTCCTTTTGATATAAATCAAATTTGTATCAGGGTGGAAGATATAATATCCGATTTGGTTGTAGTATCCGACGAAAACAACTTTTACGCCGTGGGGATCAAGTTTGTCATCAGAATCACTGGTGACATATCCATCGCATCCTCGTACTTTAAGGAAAGACAAACTGGGTTTACGCCCATGCAATATCTCATATGGGGTTTTGTTTATATTTTTAGTTGGAGCCAGATTAACAATGTGGGTGGCAGTCATAAGGGCAAAGCTCCGAAAGGAGTGAGGCAGGTTAGTTCTACACATCATCGATCGGACCATGTTTAGCAAGGTTCGATTTCTCCTTTTATCACGCCATTATGTCGGGGTGTGCCGGGTGGAGTGAGTTGTGAAACAATTCCATGCTCTTTTAGAGTTTTAGATGATTGATGAAATCTGAGCTGAGATACTCTCCACCTCGATCTGATCGAAGCATTTTAGAAGTTTTTCCAAGTTGGTTTTCCACTTCGTTTTGAAACTCTTTGAACTTTTCAAAAGTTTCATGTTTGTGTTTCATAAGATACACATAAGAATATCTACTATAATCGTCAATAAATGAAATGAAGTATCTTTCATGGTTTCTAGACATGGTTCCGAAAGGGCCGCATATATCAGTATGTATAAGTCCTAACATATCCCTTGCTCGTTCACTTTTATGAGTGAAGGAGTCCTTGGGGAGTTTGCAAGCTAAACAAGACTCACAGTCGTCAAAAGAGTCTAGTCCTGTTTGATTCATGAAACCCTTCGGATTGGAGTCTTTTAACTCGTGCCTTGCTTATGTGACCAAGTCGGCAATGCGATGGAAACATATCATTGATTCTAGATCTGATACGTTTAGAAAGATTAAATACATTATTGTTAATTTGAACATCAATCTCATAAATACCATTTCGAGGTTTAGCCTCAAAATAAAAGATATCATTCAAGTAGGCAGAAATAATAATACTATTAAAAGTGTACTTAAATCCTTGTTCAAAAAGTAAAGAAACTTAAACAATGTTTCTGGTCAAACCAGGTGCAAACAAACAATTATTCAAAGTAACTACAAGGCCAGACGGACAAGCAAAACGATATGTGCCAGTTACAAGAACTGTGACTCTCTTCCCATCACCAACGATGAGCTACATGCTGCCTTGTTTCAATTTCTTTCAGCTTTCAGGTTCCTGCAAGACATTAACGATGTGCTAACCACATCTGGTATCAGATTCCCATGTGTTGTTGGAAATAGTGAAAAGTTCAATAACGTATATGGAAATACTTTTAGAGGAGCCCTCACCATTGGTCCTCTTCTTTGCTAGATCATCTAGATGCTCGGGGCAGTTACGCATCTAGTGCCCCATCTTGTTGCACCTGTAGCACGAGCACTCCTTAGGAGGCGGCGATGGTACCTTTTTGACAATCTTGCTAGTGTTGGTGGCATACTTGGCAGCAACAGTAACCTTCTTCTTGCCTTTACCGTTATAACCCCGGTTCTTGGGTTTAGGCTTCTTGACACCAACATATTGAAACATCATATTTTGATTAGTTTTAGTAGGAATGTTCATCTCAGCCGTCTTAAGCATACCATGAAGCTCCGACACTGTCTTCACCCAGGCATTCATATAAAAAATCATTACGAACTGGTCGTAAGAGCTGGGGAGAGAGTTCAAGATGAAGTCCACTGCCATTTCATCTAACAGGGGATAATCAAGTTTCTTCAGTTGGTCGATGTACCCTTTCATCTTGATGACATGTGCACTAACAGGGGATCCCTATTCCATTTTTCAGCTGGTAAGTTGTTTCATGGTGTCATACGTTCTTCACGGGCTTGTTTCTGGAACATACCCTTGAGTTGCTCAAGCATCTCATAGGCACCAAAATCTTCCAAGCCTTTAGCAAGCTCGTAAGACATGGTGGCTAGCATAATGCAAAGACTTCAGCAGAGTCGTCATTATTCTTCTCAAGAACCTTTCTAGCGGCAATTGTATTGTTTTCAGGCTCGAATGGAACCGGTCCATCGAGAAAAAAGAGTTTCTTTGCCATTTTGAGAACAAGTCTCAAATTGCGGTGTCATTCAAGAAAGTTTGTGCCATTCAGTTTTTCTTTCTCAAGAATAGTTTTTAGGGTGAATGAGGAATTATTATCAGTTGACATCTGTTTAAATAAGCAAAAGTAATTATAATTAGTATTTTCGATTTTATAATCCTATTATTAATGAGTCAATTAACATTAACAAAATATGGATTTGAGAATCTGGCTTCCAGTTAGTAATGGCAGCTGTAGCACACAACATTAGTAAGTGGTTAGGCAGACTGAAAACAATTGCCAATTGTGAATAAAGCACAACTCTGGGTTATGAGGCCTATTAAAACAACAATTTCCTAAGTAGATACATTTAGCCTCATCTATGCCTACTTTAGTCTTTATACAGCTGTAGCACGTAACAGAAGAGTAAAGTAATAGTTGCCATAGTACAGTCATGTGTGAAAGGGCCGGATGTGTCAACGAAACCCTTTCACCTTGAAGGGATAGGTAGAAAATAAGTGCAGTGTTGTAGCCCCAAACACTTGAAATTTGGTAGTATGCCTTAAGTGTGGCTTATAGTAGGATGGCATAGACTATTGATAATAAAATTGGGATTAGTTTTATAATTTACCGAATAGGGTAAAAGTCCAGTTTTACTGTATTAATCGGGATAATATGATGAACCATTTCATCTCTCAGGACACTTAGTTTTAAATAACATATTAAAACTAAGTTTGTCGCAATATGACTAACCAATTTTAAGTTAATAGATAAACTATTAAGTTATAAGTTTTGGAAAATCAAATTTAGTTTAATTTTGCAAAAGCATAATTGGTTAATCAAAAATAATTTTAATATACTTGGTATTAGGTTGGTGGTATTATAGCCTATTATAATAAAGCAATCAACCACAATAGCAAATAAGAATATATAAATCTTAAATGGCAAATAATGGTGATTGGTCTTGCTAGAGCCTATTAGCAAGACCAATTGGGTCAAGGGGTTACAACACTAAACAACCACAAGGATGGACTCTGGGTGCATCCTGTCATCTTTGTTAACTCACACTGACTTCAAGAACTTCGTGAGCTCGTCCTCGGTTTTCCTTCAGGTCTTCTTCATTACAATATTAAAAAACACATATAATGAAAACCAAACCCTATCTATTACAATTTTGAACCATCAAAGTGGTCAAAAACCATAAAATAAAACCGAAAAATAAATACAACTTTTGAACCATCCATATGGCCAAAAACCAAAAACCATTCAACCAAACAAACAAGGTCGGGACAAATGTACATATTCAACAAAAATAAAGTCGGGCAATATTTTGGTCAAATAAAATAAATGAAAAATTTGATCAAACCAAGATAGCCCTAGAAAATTATCTTGATCAAAAAATTCAACTAGCTTTAAGTTTCTGATGTAGATCCGGTGAAAAGACCGGATTCGACTCGTATGTTGTAATTAAGGCTCTGATACCACTGTTGGGTTCCAGTGGTGATCAGTCAACGGTTTAACTTTTAAACGCGGTTTAATATGTTTAGTTTCATAATTATTAATCACATTAATAATAGAATACACAGCGGAATACAAAAAGGAGTAATCACCATTTAACGGAACCGTACAGGATCCGGTTACAAACAATACGAGCACGATTCGAAATAACCCAAAGTAAATAAATAATATACATGACATTATTTAAGTTTACCTCGATTAATAAATAACCGGTTGAGACACCGAGGGCTAACGGACGACGCTAGGTGACCAAACGAGATACACGACCAACGGTGGCGGTGCACGAATGGACCGGCAGCGGTGATGGGACACTCCGGCGGTGGCAGCGGCCCGGCTGTGGCTGGTAGCGGCCTGGCTGCGGCTTGCTGTGGCTTGCTCCGGCTACCAGCGGTGGAGGGGCGGCGGCTGTGTGGTGGAGCCGAGAGAAAGAGGGAGAGAGTGGTGGCTAGAGTTTTATTATTATATCTTAATTAAACCCTAATGACATATTAATTAGTTTATATAACTAGTTAATCATGTCAGGCCACCAAGACCATCTCAAGCCCAATCCTTTTAAAAGTCCATATCTCGTTCGTTAGTTGTTACCGGTTAACTAGTGTAAGCGGTCTATGTCCGTTACCCACGGTGTAACTCTTACGGGTCATAATCGGGTCAGCCGTGTTGGGTCCATATTTCCAATAATTCTTTCTATACATGTGTCTATACGAGGTTGTATTTGTAAGCATTAAAAGACACCCTTTGATCCAGTTTTAGATTGGTCGACCCATTAGGCTTGTTGCCATTTCGGCTAATTCTTCTTCTTTTGCTTTCCCCATTTTACATTATTTTTTTTCTCATAGGAAGGGCAAATTATTATTTCAATAATTAGCTTTAAATGATGATTTACAAGTTGATATAATGCTAAATATTTTTGTTTCCCGTGTATATTTTAATTAGTATTTTAATTGTTTTTGTTCGTTTTTAGCAAGATTTGTATACTACTAACATTTTTATGTGTCGTAGGTTTCAGGAGTTGATCGTGATTAAAAAAGGCGAAAAACGAGCTAAAACGAGCCGAAACGGAGATCCGGAACGCGTCAGGAAGGGTCAGAACAGAGAACCGGTCAGACCGGGCCGGTCTGACCGGCCCCCTTGGAAAAGCACGCCGCGCCGCGTGAAGAGGGAAGGCCAAATCCGGTCTCGCGGCGGCTAGGTAACACTGGGCTAGATTTATTTCGATTTTGATTCTTGTCGGGCCTTGTTTTGGGTATTTAAACACCTTTAACTTAAACCTGACATAACCTGAAAACCCTTGGCCGATTTTGGAGAGTTCTTGGAGCTATTTTAGGAGTTTGTTGGTGATTCTGAAGGCAAGAGGACATCCGGTAAAGAGCTACACGTTCACGTTCGAGTTTACAGGTTTTATCATCTTCGATTCCTTGTTTCTTATATTTTCACCATGTTTTCATTTTTATTCTTTTTGTTTGATTTAGACTTTATGATGCTAGGCTAAATTCCATAAACTACCTAGGTTGTGATGAACCTTTGTTCGGTTTGATTTTATTTGGATTTTCGTTTCGTTATGGATTTTATGTTCTAAGTAAACGGTTGAGTTTGATTTAGTTAATGCGTATGATTGCTTGGTTTTGTTTACTTAAATTTATTGTTTCACATTGCCCTTGTTGATTGTTTCATAGGATAGGGTTTTGTTAGGTTATTTACTGTGTGTTCTTGACTAGTTTGTGATTGAATTCGAATAAGATCATAGAAATAATAAAATCAATTAAACAGATAAAAGTGAGCTGCTAGTCTAAAAAGTTGTAAGGTGATAGGCTATTAATAGATCTTTGCTTGTCGGGATTACTAGATTTAGTTCTTCGTAAGGAGTCCGTCTAGGTTTGATTGTCAGCTTAGTCTATTAAGTTAATTAAGTCTGCTTGGCTATCTTTGAATTCCACGCTGTAAGGTAGGTTTTCGTCATAAAAAATACTTAGACATAAGCGATTAAATAACCGTAAGGAAGTTTAATATAAAACTGGTGAGTCTTAAAACTTGTTAGAAATCCATAGGCGTCTTCTTGAAGTTCAAGGGTCCTATTCGGGTTTTCTGTCAAGGGTCTATTTTATGATCCCAGTTCCATAACGTGAGTTTTCCATTTAATTAATAACCGTAACTTTGGGGATTCTAGCCTAGGTAGTTATCTTCATCATCTGAATTAATCAAAGCTTTCTAAATTGTTTATTAGTTTAAAGTAATTAGGGTTAAGGTTTAAGTTTAATTAATTAATTAAGTTTAAGGTAATGATTATGTCTTATTATTATTATATTAATTAGGGTTAGGTTTAATTTAGTTCTTATTAATTAATTAAAGTAATAATTATTTAATTATTATTAAGTCTTAATTATTAGTTTTAAATTCCCCCTCAAATATTATTAATAAATAGTCGTGTCTTGTAGTTGAGTCTTGTTTGCTAATTTTGTAATTTAAAGAGTCTCGTGGGTTCGATTTCCGGACTTACATAGATGTACTAGAGTCGACCGGTTCATTTGCTGGTTAGTAGTTTAAGGGGCTAGAGTATTACTTAGTGTCTAGATTAGTATAATTTTAGTTAATAATTATTTGACTACTTCAAGCACATCATAAGTACTACCCAAACACGAAGAACTTCTTACGAGAACTTTCGTCGTTTCACATAATATATATGCTAATATGAAGAATTGTTTTTCCTTTTTTTAAGTGGTCTGTTGTGACCCGAACAAAGTTGTTTTTTATATTAATTTTTGACCTTTTTAACATGAACTCATTTTCACTCGAACCCATTCTGACCGCACCTTGGAACACGTTTTTTGCCTTATGTGTATGTCGCGGTGTAAATTAAGAAGTTTAGCTCGTATGTGATTTTTTTATTTGCGGGTCAAGGGGTGTTCGGTCTTATGCTTTATATGGGGCAAATTTGACTTTTTTTAGTCAACTTATTCAAAAATGGGCCAATTTGACTTTTTTTCAGGTCAACTGATCCAATTGGATTGTCACCTTAACTTATCATGTATTTATATTTATGTAATTCTTGTTTGGTTAATGACACAAAAACATAATGAGTTTTACCTTCATATCGAAAAACGTAACACTTTAAAATTGATTTTTACTCCACAAACTTGCCATAATGTTGTATTTATTTATTTTACACATGTGTATTTGTTATCTTTGGATTCTCCATGCTTCAAATAGAAAGCAAGATAAGAAAATTTTATATACATTCTTTTCGCATAATATAAATAAAGACTCGCAAAATAAAGTAACATCAGTTATTAGTCTATATTTTTAATTATGTTTAATTAGAGTAAATATGCATTATAAGTTTATTACAAAGTTTTTTTTCTAGATTCATAAGTTTAATTTAAAAAGTTGCAGAACATAATCTAATCCCATAATTGCTATTTTTCTAGACCCATAAGTTTAATTTAAAAAGATGCAGACCATAATCTAATCTCATAATTTCTTATATAGTTTTACTCGCATCAAAATATTTTAGATCCTTTTGTTTTTGAAACCAAGGATTTTAAAAAAGTTGCATACCAATATGTTGGCACAATAACGACTGAAATGCTATCAACTAAATTCCCTTTCCACACTTGGGTATAAAATACTCATCAAATGGTCTGATATGACGTAAAACACTTTTTATTATACAAATAAACATATCGAACAACGAACCCATCATATCGACCCGAACATAGTCAATTAGTTAAACCGACATCATCCCCGTTGTGTTCCCCCCGCAATGCGCAGGTCACTTGCTAATTTGTTTGTATTTGTGGTGTAACCACTCTCGATCCCACTATCACTTTGTCATGTGTTACATTTATTTTAGTAATAAAAGGGTTGAAAAAGTAAAAAACGCGCTCACATGCTTTGTACATGTCAAGACTTAACTGAGTTTTTGGATGATCGCTAATGTAAAAGACTATAACCGAAGAAAATATGAAAATAAAGGACAGAAAGTGAAAAGCACTTTAAAAAATGATCCTTCCATAATTTTGAACTTTGATAATTCAAAACTATAAAAATTATAATTTTCTATTATTTAAATTTAAATCATAAAAGTAGACTCTAAGTTGTAGTTGGAAATGAAGACATACAAGTAAGAATAATTGTAATTGTAGTTTAATTTAAGCTTATTATTTTCAAATAAATATATTTAAATTTAACATGGTACTAACACGTGACGCGATTGTTTTGGATAAAAATCAGCTAAGGATAATGTATCCAAATCTTTATGTGAGGTTTAGTGCTAAATTGATAACAATGAATATAAGAACGAAATTGAGATGAACACAACGATTTGTTGCAAGGAAAAACCCTTTGATCTTGTTCAGATCAAAAGAAAAAAAACCCCGGTGATGACAACTTGTCGATCACCAATTTATTAATCAAAGAAGGTTACAAGTGTGTGGAGATTGTGATCGATGTTACAATGGAATGCTAGTGTATAGAGAGAATTGTAAGTTCTGCTCTAAGTGTGTGTGTGTGTGTGTGTGTGTATACAAGTGAGTCCTAATTGATCATTATCTCGATGTATATAAAGTAAATAACAAACTAACAACTAGGTCTTACTAATCCGCTAGTCTTCCACTCTCCTCCATCGTGCTCTTTGACCATGTGCTTATAGAAGTTCAGTAGCGAAATTGGTGGTAGACTAGGTCTAGGAGCCGTTTCTCTTGTTGAATAATAACCTACACACGTGAAACAATTGTTAATAATATCAAATTCTAAGGATCCCTGATCTTGACGTGACTCTGGAACTCTTCAGGAGGATAATTGATCCAGACACATCTTCTAGGATAACATATCCTCAGTATCAAACTTATCAGCCCTAACAATTGCGCCCAAAATGGCGGGTGTTTGTGCTTTACAGCTGCCATTTTGAAATTTGAATCCTACAAAAAGTAGATGATTAGACATATGACATGGGTCATTATTATCAAAACCTCGAGATTACTTATCACCGCCTATATATTCAATCCCTATAATCCGTTTATAACCACATATCCAAGCGGTTCATCAGGTATCCTTCCTTCTCTCTTCATTCTTTTAATTTTTCCAATAGCAATGTCAGCCGCTTCTTCTTCTTCTTCCCCTCCTAAATCGTCCGATCAGTTGTCCGGTGACTCTGAGTTGACGGAGATGCAATCCCAGAACCTCATAGCTAACCCCTCTACCGAAATCTGCAAACTCACCGACCCCGAGATTGATGAGTTTTGCTCACTGTTTCCATCGGGAACCATATTCCGACCGTACGATTCCGGCGTCCGTTGTGATATTTATTCTCGAACCTGGGTGTGTTTTCCTGCTTGCCCTTTTCTCATCGGTTATCGATATCTGTTCCCTCCTTATACACAAAGTTTCTTTGAATCCACTGGCATATCCTATACCCAGGCTATGCCTATGCATTGGAGAGTTTTAAGCACCATTGAAAAGATTATCGAGGAAGAAAAAATCTATTTCGGTCTTCAGGAGTTGTCTCATCTCTATACCATCACTACCCATGGTCCGACCCGATTCATTCTGAAATCCAAACCTCGACAGCCTCATCCGATTTTATTAGCCACCTTGAACGATGTCTTCTGGAGGAATCAATTCTTCTTTGTAAAATGTGACTCCATACTTGGTGGGACTGATTTACCTTTACAGTGGGTCAGAAAGGGTAGGATCCCGGATCCTTAATAGAAACATAGTCCGTGATACTTGATCTAACTTTGAATCTTTTTCATTTGTTTGCAGTTGAGAATTTCGCTTCCTTGGGTAGATTACCTGGAACAGAAGAAAAAACAAAACGATTCCTTGCCCTGGATTCTGAGGTTAGAACTTTTCAAGCCCGGTTATCAAAGCTTTTTGTGAGATTTCCTCAGACTCCGATATGTCAAGTAAGTTTAGAATAATTAAGAATAAATAAAATTAGTAGAATACTTATCTGCTGACTTAATCTTGTGAGCGCTAAGAAGTCTCAGAAGTCCGCTAGCAAATTCTCATTGGAAGACATCTATAGCATGATGACTCCTCAAGACATCAAGAAGGAGGCTTTGAAGGCTGCAACCAGTTCTGAGTCAAAGACTGCAACTACCAGAGCCAAGTCATCCGCTTCCAAAAGAAAGAGGTCCTATGAGTCTGAAACCCACTTCGACGTGATCCTTACTGTAAGTATCTCATGCCTGGTCATATTAAATTTAAGGATCCGATATCCTGTTAACATTGTTTTAACTGTTGGCTATAGGCTGTGAACACTTGCAAAGACCATTATGAGAAAATTGTGAATCAGATGAGTGAGAAGTTGTATGTGATGGAGTTGCGGTGGTGACAAAAGATAAGGCCTTGATCCAACTTTCAAAAGACAAACAGCAGCTAGAGGATCAGTTATCCTTAGCATAAGCCCAGCGCCAAGAAGAGGTAAAGCAGGCCATGAAAGAGGCTAAAATGTGGGCTGCTAGGTCAGTTTTTCAAGCAAGGATTAAGATGGAAATGGAGGTTGGTGATCCTTCTTTTGACAAAACGACCTAGGAAGTGGCTAATTGGAAGACTGCTTTGGCGGCTCTTTGTGACGACGAGGATGCGGACATGGCTGAGGAGAACGAGGCTGAGACTAGTGGAGTCAAGGATGCAGGGGTGACTGGTGAAGGAGCGGATGCTGCGGAAGGCAAGGATGCAGCGTGAATGGGCGATGAAGGATATTGAAGACAAGGCCCGAGCCCATTTTTTTTATGTTGATGTTTTCATGGATAACGGTTTATGGATTGTAATATACAATAGTAATTAGGATTTAAGGATCACTGATCCTCAAGACAATTCTCAGGGGTACTAAAGATGGATGGATCCTCTGTTTGTGGGGATGAAACCTTTGGTGCCTCTAACTTTTATTTTCCTGCACCTTAATAACAATTAGTAACACCTTCTTAACCCGGGTGGATGGTCCATCTTTAGAATGGTGAAATCCGGGTTAAGGATTTTGGATAAGTCCAGGTGACTTATATTAATAATAATCTAAAACTTTTGACTACTTGCTTGTTATTTATTATTTTGAAAGATTGTTTGTTATAGTCTTAGCTTCATTGAAAATTTTAAGAAACAATCTTGAGCAAACATTTTTGGATAGAAGAACCTAAAAAAATTCAAGGAATTGAAATCTTTAAAACAGAAATATTTATAAGAATCTTAGTTAAACAAATGTAAATGGGTAAATAGAAATTATACCATAAGGTCTAAATAGACCTGAGTTATTATAGTTATAGAACCTTCAGTGATCCTTTTAGAAATAAACTAAGGATTTTGAATCCATAAGTCTTGATTCTTGTTATTGTACTTAGAATATATGTTGCAAAGAACTTATAATATTAATTGGGGTTAAACTCGTTAAGCTGGGGACAAGCCCAAATAATAAACCGGGGACAAGCCCGTGAACTGGGGACAACCCAAACTGTGGACAAGCCCGTGAATTGGGGACAAGCCCAAACTGGGGACAAGCCCAAAAACTGGGGACAAGCCCAAATTGGGGACTAGCTTAATATACGGATGTCAACTGGGGACTCTCCAAACCGGGGTTTAGCCCAAACGTGAGTGACGTGAAAACGCCAATACCTTAGCTAACATGAAAATGTTAGAAACCTTTGTCTTAAGATAACGTGAAAACGTTATAAACCGGTTGTATAGTACGTCTACCATAAATTGTAGGATCCTTCATATAGCCAAAGACAACGTAATTGTCAGCCACTAAGCGTGTACTGGTCCGGCTGCCCGGACTATACGTTGGATAGCGTGCGCTCCAGGTGCGAGTGTAGAAACTCTAATTTAAAAGTGTAGGCTCCTGGACGGATCGTACACGGGATGTCGCTATCTGCGCAGGTGCGGAATCCCTGCGTAGGTAGATACGAGTGCAGAATATGTATAAATCAAACACACGAGCAATAACCGAAACACGTTATATTGATAACCGAACACGTGACTCGAGGTCACTATTACAGACTCTGACTTGTAAACACGTAACTCACTGATACACCAAATGAACTAGCTCTCAAAACGCTCAACTGATTCTCTTTAAACTGTTACGGCTGAACAGTTTAAATAAGCACGAGAACTTCGCCTCAGGCGAAGTTGTCCATAACTTCGCTTGTTCAACAAGTTCGCCTGAGCGAACTTGTTGACAACTTCGCACATACAAAAACATAAACATAATCATAAACATAATTACATTACAGACTCGATTACAAATGGTAGACTATGAACTACTGACACACATGTACCAACAGACTCCCCCTTGGCAGTAGCTTCATATCTTGATCTTTAAATCTTGAGTCTTGTAATCTTGCATCTCTACGCGTGCGCTCCCTCTCTAACACACACCGACACCACCCGTTGATATTTCCTAGCTTGATCCTTCCAAGCAGGAATGTAGAAGATCTTCTTCTCGTTGAGCACCTTCAGATCAGCCTGCGATAGATTAACAAGATGCATCGGGTCGTAAACCCTAAGCACTTCTTGTTCATCCTCATCTTCCATTACCGCCTCCGCTGTAACACAATCCACGAACCACCATTTTAGGTCTTTGAGCACGTCCTTGGGCATAATCTTCATCGGTACTTCTTTAAGACACCGGATCGGTTTATACCTTCGACAAGTTTCCCCTTTTGTGGTCTCATCAGCTCAAACTTCTTCTCCTTAATACACTCCTTCCACACGATCTTCCCGATGATTCTAGCCATGTTGTCTTCACTTCGGTTTATCAATCCCAATCTGGCTAAATCCTTTACCTCACATTCAGGCAGTGTGTTTAAAGATCTCAACGTTCTCCTGAAGTACTGAATTCCATCGTATCTTTTGATCACGAAGAGCCGCAGCTGCTCATCATATATCCAGCAGATAATACCTTTCTTTACTTCTGCGTATCCCTTAATATTGTAACTTGTTTTGAACATTTTAGGGATCGCCGGCTTCTTCGTCTTTATGAACCAGTGAGCACAACCTTCTTTCCAATTCGGTTGTTCCTCCCATTCAGTATCTTCCTCAACAGTCTTATCACCCATCTCTGGCATCTCAACCTCCGGAATCTCGTGTTCCACGGAGTCATCTACAATCTCCCCTTCCTCTATCACATTCTCAACAGTAATTTGCTCACCGATCTTCTCAATCTCATCAACCGGCAGCACATCTTCTTCCAGCATAAAATCATCATCATCCTCATCCAGCTCTTTTAATGCGTCGATTACGTCTTCGACATCATCATCATCATCAACCGCTACCACCTCGTCACCAGCTGCACTTGTAGACTCCCCCTCAGCTGTGGAAGCCCCAAGAGCCTGAGAGGTTCTTGGCAGCTCACCACCTGCACCTTCCGGTGCATTGGGATCATCGTCTTGATCTTCTCTCCGTTTTGTCCGCAACTCATCTCCCCTACAAGTCTTCTCCCCCTGAGATGCCAAGGATGCCTTGAAGGCATCTATTACTTTCCCGTGTTCAACCAGGAGGGAGGCTTGCAGTTGATTGGATTCCACTAGGCTTTGAATGGTCTTTGACTGTTCAGCAACGATCCGCTCTAGCGATGCAATCCTTTCGGAGTCAGAAGTAGGCGTTGGAGTTGGCGGGACATCAGCAGCATAAGTGACCGCAGGTGGTACACTTGGTAACCCTGCAGTAGTAGTGACGGTCGACTCAACAAATCGTGCAACTACCACCGGTGGAGTAAGCGATTGGGGTGGTAGAGACACAACTGCTGGGGCCGACGTCTCGACGGCAGTAACCTGTGCTGTAGAAGGAGTAAGAGACATACCAGACAAGGCAGGTGGAGCAAAACGTACCAGCCTTGAAGATTCTCCAGCTCCCGAACCCATACCTGTCCGTTCTCTTCTTGAACGCCTGAGCACTAGTTGAACTGCTTCTTCTTCATCAACTTCCTCATCATCCTCGTCAACAGTTCTCGGCCTCTTTCCAGTAGTTCTCTCCCGAGACACCATCAGTCGTCTCGCTTCAGCAAATGTTTCGTCAAGATTGGAGTCAGCTACCGAAGTAACTGCTCTTGTAACCTCCATGACCTGAGAACCTGAGACATCCATATCAAACAATCCATGGCCGCTAAAAGCAGCATCAAGATCGACATCTTCATCAGTAGGCACAGCAGGAGATGCAGCAGCTGGCACAGCAGCAGAAACAAACGTAGATACAACAGGCGCAGCTGGTACAGCATGGGGTGCTGCTGCCTGATGTGGCTGTGGGTCTCTGAACTCGTCCCCTCCTGCAGGAACATACCCCGGGTTGATAAGATACCCAAACAGTGGAGTATGCCTGGGACGCAGCTCAGGCTTGCTACGTGTGCTCGAAGTCCGACACTGAGCGAAGATACGTTTCGTCACACATTCGACGTATCTTATAGGGCGTCTCTGCGGTAGCGACGGAGCGACATGATTGAGGATCATCTGTAAGAACCGAGGATACATAATAAATCGCTCGCGCGCCACAGCCCTCCTCTGACGATCAATCTCGTCAAATATCAGCTGACTAAATGAATATCGTCGGTTGTAGGTCAGGGCAATCATGGCAGACTGCATCGTCGCGCCCATCCCATCAGTTCCTGCCTTCCTCCCAGACATGCATACGATCAAGACATGCATTAGGAAGCGCCACTGATCTAGTAAAAAACCTTTCCTCCTCTGTGTGTCCCCCAACGGACCTGAATAACCCATCCTCAGGTACGCTCCATCACGAAAAGGAGCTACGAACTCCGTTGGGTCATCCCTTGTCTCTTCTCCAAACTGCAAAGCCAACCGTATATCTTCAGAAGAAAACTATATATCATGACCATTTACGGTTGCTCGCATCACCGGGGGCTCAGGCCTGCAATCATAATATACCGACTGCCAAAAGTCTTCTATGTTAGGCAGTGAAATGGGCAGGGTATTTGTGATCGCATGAAAGATCCTTGAGCGCTGGAGAAACGTGATTATCTCCCTGTAGTCTTCCACACCTCTTGCGTCTGGATCTAACGTGATGTACTGGTTATGGGCTGGAAAGAACTGTCTTTGATCATCACCGTCATCACCACCAGCACCGCCAACAGCAGCCATATCTGCACAAAACAAAACAAGTTAGAGAACGGTTAAGCAACTCACAAGTTCGCTTTGTACCACGAGCGAAGTTGTGATTAAACCTTTACAGGCGAACTTAAAGGTGAGGCGAAGTTGGGAACAACTTCGCTTCATCTGTAAGTTCGTCTAAAAACTGTTAAGTAAATTGGTATAGGCGAAGTTGATGATAACTTCGCCTTATCACAACATCGCCCCAGGCGAATTTGAGTTCAAGGCGAAGTTAAAGATAACTTCGCCTCAGGCGAAATTAAGCTTCAGGCGAAGTTGTGGATAACTTCGCCTAAACCCTAACTTCGCCTGAATCTGAAACGGCGACTGTTCCGATTCATAAGGCCATAGATCCGATGTTTTCGCACTAATTGACGATCCAGGAGAGAAGAACACAACATAATAATGGTATTAAAATGAAAAGCTTGTCCATGAACACGTAACACCAGGTTGAAAAAACAAGGTTTTGAAGGTCCGACAACCCGAGGTCTCGAACCGGGTAAAACGATAATGAACGAGTATTTTTGTGAAAGATATCGACAACACATACCCTTAAATGATACAAGAAACGGAAACAAAGATCGAAATCGGAAAGGAGATAAAGTTCGCCGGGAAAATACTTAAGTTCGCCGGAATTATCGGAGCTTAAGTTCGCTGAAAGTTTTGAGAAAATAATGAACTTTTTACACTGTTTGACTTCTTATATAGGGCCAGAGTTGATCAGGCGAAGTTACGCTTAACTTCGCCTAGGCGAAGTTAAGCACAAGTTCGCCTGATTCAACAACTTCGCCTATAATTTCAGAATCAACCCTTTAAGTTTGAACATATTTCAATTAACATTAGAATCTTCCAAAAAGAGTTAAACAAATATGATCACGTCCGAGTAACCAGCTATATAATAATACAACTACAAAAATAGAAAAACTTATAAAAATTTAACGAAATAAGGGATCAAATTTCAGTCTAGTCAGGGACCACTACGTTTTAGAAAAGATCCTAACAGGAATCATACTAACTACGTGACTGTCACTTGGATCCGTGTTTAGCTGTATTATGACATATAGAAACAGGTTGTAGGCATGTAAATAACTTAAATGGTTTTCATCGTTTCTGTGATACGGATTAAGGTTCAGTTAAACTCAAAATTTAAGTGGGCAACAACTCAGAGATAATGATGCCTTCTATCTATTCTCAAAGCGTATTTGGCTATACCCAAGTCATCCCGAATTGACTTCGACCCATAGTGTCTGATTAACTTGTAGATACTCGTTGTCTGCTTCCCGTTCTCTTCTTACTCCAGAATTGAGAAGTCTTGATTGTTACAATGACTCATAAGTACTGAAAAATATACATGTATATATATATATATATATATATATATATATATATATATATATATTTTTTTTAACTATACATACTTATAGACTTCGGAGTACTAAACCACTGCAAGTCCCGAATCTGGATCACTGCAGTGTCTTGAAATGCTTTCTTCACGGGAATCAGAACACTCACGGGCTCGTGTATGACTGGGTAGTCGCTTTTCTGCCTATCATTCGGAAAGATATGTATGAAGACATTCAAAACTCTTAAGGAGATTCCACGTAAAATCGAGTAGTTTAAGTTAGTATCACATACACTTTTACGCACCATAAAAATTACCATGACATACAATGGCTGTCCTATAGTCTTTTAAGCCTAATAACTTCACCAGTTAAGCACACACAATCAGTATATATATCATTTTCCAAGGTTAGATCAATTTTCTGTTAAACATAGCACATTTACTTCATACGAAGTAATAGACTTGAAAAGTAATTTCATTTCCCTATAAAATTTTTGATGTCAATCGCCCCGATCACTTCAAAGTCTTCAGGTAAACGGCAATCCTGAAGATCCAATGGATCAACTGGACCGACCACATACAAGTATGTGTCCTTCTCACTAAGAATGACCGACTAATTTTCAGCAACTGAAAGAACACACGTCATAACTGCCCCGGTCACTTTCAGTCTTCTGGTTAATGGCGATCCTCATTCTCTAAGTCAAAACGAGGACCAAAACATATCCGAGGATATGTCCATTAAACTGAGGTAACCTACTTATTTTAAGCAATAATGATACATAATTTTTTTTTTATTTGTTAATAAGCACAAAAACATGGTTACTAGGGATTGATCATCCCGTTCAGCTCAATTAGGTTTTGAAATCTGGATTTATCAAACGCTTTGGTAAACAAATCAGCAAAATTTTCCAGTGTATCAACCTTTTCGATCTTGATCAGTTTCTTCTCAGCACAATCCCGTATGAAGTGATGACGAATGTCAATATGCTTAGTTTTACTATGCTTCACGGGATTGTTAATTACTGAGATGGCGGCAGTGTTATCAATTAAAATAGGAGTGAGTAAGAAATTCAGACCATAGTCGCGTAATTGTTGCTGAATCCACAAAACCTGAGAGCAGCAGTTGGATGCTGCCATATATTCAGCTTCGCATGTTGAAATTGCAACTGATGTCTGTTTCTTGCACTGCCAGGAAACTAATCTTCCTCCAAGAAACTGACAGCCTCCTGTTGTCGACTTCCGACTCTGATTGCATCCTCCATAATCAGAATCTGTATATGCCACCAGTTCAACGTCTCCTCCCTTTGGGTACCACAACCCTAGCTTCGGCTTGCCTTTGAGATAGCGCAAAATCCTCTTCACACCTTTCATGTGAGATTCCTTTGGGTTTGCCTGAAAACGAGCACAAAGACAAACAGCAAACATTATATCAGGCCTAGAAACAGTTAAATACATTAAAGAACCTATTATCGCCCGATACAGAGTTGGGTCCACATCTGCGTCACCATCTGATTCAGCGCCCAATTTGTGATTGACGCAGATTGGAGTGTCAAATGGACGGATCGTACACGGGATCGTACAGAATGAGGATCCGTGTACGATCCGTGTACGATCCCGTGTAAGTCGGTTACCTCAGTTTGATGGACATATCCTCGGATATGTTTTGGTCCTCGTTTTGACTTAGAGAATGAGGATCGCCATTAACCAGAAGACTGAAAGTGACCGGGGCAGTTATGACGTGTGTTCTTTCAGTTGCTGAAAATTAGTCGGTCATTCTTAGTGAGAAGGACACATACTTGTATGTGGTCGGTCCAGTTGATCCATTGGATCTTCAGGATTGCCGTTTACCTGAAGACTTTGAAGTGATCGGGGCGATTGACATCAAAAATTTTATAGGGAAATGAAATTACTTTTCAAGTCTATTACTTCGTATGAAGTAAATGTGCTATGTTTAACAGAAAATTGATCTAACCTTGGAAAATGATATATATACTGATTGTGTGTGCTTAACTGGTGAAGTTATTAGGCTTAAAAGACTATAGGACAGCCATTGTATGTCATGGTAATTTTTATGGTGCGTAAAAGTGTATGTGATACTAACTTAAACTACTCGATTTTACGTGGAATCTCCTTAAGAGTTTTGAATGTCTTCATACATATCTTTCCGAATGATAGGCAGAAAAGCGACTACCCAGTCATACACGAGCCCGTGAGTGTTCTGATTCCCGTGAAGAAAGCATTTCAAGACACTGCAGTGATCCAGATTCGGGACTTGCAGTGGTTTAGTACTCCGAAGTCTATAAGTATGTATAGTTAAAAAAAAAATATATATATATATATATATACATGTATATTTTTCAGTACTTATGAGTCATTGAAACAATCAAGACTTCTCAATTCTGGAGTAAGAAGAGAACGGGAAGCAGACAACTAGTATCTACAAGTTAATCAGACACTATGGGTCGAAGTCAATTCGGGATGACTTGGGTATAGCCAAATACGCTTTGAGAATAGATAGAAGGCATCATTATCTCTGAGTTGTTGCCCACTTAAATTTTGAGTTTAACTGAACCTTAATCCGTATCACAGAAACGATGAAAACCATTTAAGTTATTTACATGCCTACAACCTGTTTCTATATGTCATAATACAGCTAAACACGGATCCAAGTGACAGTCACGTAGTTAGTATGATTCCTGTTAGGATCTTTTCTAAAACGTAGTGGTCCCTGACTAGACTGAAATTTGATCCCTTATTTCGTTAAATTTTTATAAGTTTTTCTATTTTTGTAGTTGTATTATTATATAGCTGGTTACTCGGACGTGATCATATTTGTTTAACTCTTTTTGGAAGATTCTAATGTTAATTGAAATATGTTCAAACTTAAAGGGTTGATTCTGAAATTATAGGCGAAGTTGTTGAATCAGGCGAACTTGTGCTTAACTTCGCCTAGGCGAAGTTAAGCGTAACTTCGCCTGATCAACTCTGGCCCTATATAAGAAGTCAAACAGTGTAAAAAGTTCATTATTTTCTCAAAACTTTCAGCGAACTTAAGCTCCGATAATTCCGGCGAACTTAAGTATTTTCCCGGCGAACTTTATCTCCTTTCCGATTTCGATCTTTGTTTCCGTTTCTTGTATCATTTAAGGGTATGTGTTGTCGATATCTTTCACAAAAATACTCGTTCATTATCGTTTTACCCGGTTCGAGACCTCGGGTTGTCGGACCTTCAAAACCTTGTTTTTTCAACCTGGTGTTATGTGTTCATGGACAAGCTTTTCGTCTTAATACCATTATTATGTTGTGTTCTTCTCTCCTGGATCGTCAATTAGTGCGAAAACATCGGATCTATGGCCTTATGAATCGGAACAGTCGCCGTTTCAGATTCAGGCGAAGTTAGGGTTTAGGCGAAGTTATCCACAACTTCGCCTGAAGCTTAATTTCGCCTGAGGCGAAGTTATCTTTAACTTCGCCTTGAACTCAAATTCGCCTGGGGCGATGTTGTGATAAGGCGAAGTTATCATCAACTTCACCTATACCAATTTACTTAACAGTTTTTAGACGAACTTACAGATGAAGCGAAGTTGTTCCCAACTTCGCCTCACCTTTAAGTTCGCCTGTAAAGGTTTAATCACAACTTCGCTCGTGGTACAAAGCGAACTTGTGAGTTGCTTAACCGTTCTCTAACTTGTTTTGTTTTGTGCAGATATGGCTGCTGTTGGCGGTGCTGGTGGTGATGACGGTGATGATCAAAGACAGTTCTTTCCGGCCCATAACCAGTACATCACGTTAGATCCAGACGCAAGAGGTGTGGAAGACTACAGGGAGATAATCACGTTTCTCCAGCGCTCAAGGATCTTTCATGCGATCACAAATACCCTGCCCATTTCACTGCCTAACATAGAAGACTTTTGGCAGTCGGTATATTATGATTGCAGGCCTGAGCCCCCGGTGATGCGAGCAACCGTAAATGGTCATGATATACAGTTTTCTTCTGAAGATATACGGTTGGCTTTGCAGTTTGGAGAAGAGACAAGGGATGACCCAACGGAGTTCGTAGCTCCTTTTCGTGATGGAGCGTACCTGAGGATGGGTTATTCAGGTCCGTTGGGGGACACACAGAGGAGGAAAGGTTTTTTACTAGATCAGTGGCGCTTCCTAATGCATGTCTTGATCGTATGCATGTCTGGGAGGAAGGCAGGAACTGATGGGATGGGCGCGACGATGCAGTCTGCCATGATTGCCCTGACCTACAACCGACGATATTCATTTAGTCAGCTGATATTTTACGAGATTGATCGTCAGAGGAGGGCTGTGGCGCGCGAGCGATTTATTATGTATCCTCGGTTCTTACAGATGATCCTCAATCATGTCGCTCCGTCGCTACCGCAGAGACGCCCTATAAGATACGTCGAATGTGTGACGAAACGTATCTTCGCTCAGTGTCGGACTTCGAGCACACGTAGCAAGCCTGAGCTGCGTCCCAGGCATACTCCACTGTTTGGGTATCTTATCAACCCGGGGTATGTTCCTGCAGGAGGGGACGAGTTCAGAGACCCACAGCCACATCAGGCGGCAGCACCCCATGCTGTACCAACTGCGCCTGTTGTATCTACGTTTGTTTCTCCTGCTGTGCCTACTGATGAAGATGTCGATCTTGATGCTGCTTTTAGCGGCCATGGATTGTTTGATATGGATGTCTCAGGTTCTCAGGTCATGGAGGTTACTAGAGCAGTTACTTCGGTAGCTGACTCCGATCTTGACGAAACATTTGCTGAAGCGAGACGACTGATGGTGTCTCGGGAGAGAACGACTGAAAAGAGGCCGAGAACTGTTGACGATGATGATGAGGAAGTTGATGAAGAAGAAGCAGTTCAACTAGTGCTCAGGCGTTCAAGAAGAGAACGGACAGGTATGGGTTCGGGAGCTGGAGAATCTTCAAGGCTGGTACGTTTTGCTCCACCTGCCTTGTCTGGTATGTCTCTTACTCCTTCTACAGCACAGGTTACTGCCGTCAAGACGTCGGCCCCAGCAGTTGTGTCTCTACCACCCCAATCGCTTACTCCACCGGTGGTAGTTGCACGATTTGTTGAGTCGACCGTCACTACTACTGCAGGGTTACCAAGTGTACCACCTGCGGTCACTTCTGCTGCTGATGTCCCGCCAACTCCAACGCCTACTTCTGACTCCGAAAGGATTGCATCGCTAGAGCGGATCGTTGCTGAACAGTTAAAGACCATTCAAAGCCTAGTGGAATCCAATCAACTGCAAGCCTCCCTCCTGGTTGAACACGGGAAAGTAATAGATGCCTTCAAGGCATTCTTGGCATCTCAGGGGGAGAAGACTTGTAGGGGAGATGAGTTGCGGACAAAACGGAGAGAAGATCAAGACGATGATCCCAATGCACCGGAAGGTGCAGGTGGTGAGCTGCCAAGAACCTCTCAGGCTCTTGGGGCTTCCACAGCTGAGGGGGAGTCTACAAGTGCAGCTGGTGACGAGGTGGTAGCGGTTGATGATGATGATGATGTCGAAGACGTAATCGACGCATTAAAAGAGCTGGATGAGGATGATGATGATTTTATGCTGGAAGAAATGTGCTGCCGGTTGATGAGATTGAGAAGATCGGTGAGCAAATTACTGTTGAGAATGTGATAGAGGAAGGGGAGATTGTAGATGACTCCGTGGAACACGAGATTCCGGAGGTTGAGATGCTAGAGATGGGTGATAAGACTGTTGAGGAAGATACTGAATGGGAGGAACAACCGAATTGGAAAGAAGGTTGTGCTCACTGGTTCATAAAGACGAAGAAGCCGGCGATCCCTAAAATGTTCAAAACAAGTTACAATATTAAGGGATACGCAGAAGCAAAGAATGGTATTATCTGCTGGATATATGATGAGCAGCTGCGGCTCTTCGTGATCAAAAGATACGATGGAATTCAGTACTTCAGGAGAACGTTGAGATCTTTAAACACACTGCCTGAATGTGAGGTAAAAGATTTAGCCAGATTGGGATTGATAAACCGAAGTGAAGACAACATGGCTAGAATCATCGGGAAGATCGTGTGGAAGGAGTGTATTAAGGAGAAGAAGTTTGAGCTGATGAGACCACAAAAGGGGAAACTTGTCGAAGACAAGGATAGAGGTCTGAGAGCAGATGGAAAGCCTTGGATGATAATGAAGTATAAACCGATCCGGTGCCTTAAAGAAGTACCGATGAAGCTTATGCCCAAGGACGTGCTCAAAGACCTAAAATGGTGGTTCGTGGATTGTGAGACAGCGGAGGCGGTAATGGAAGATGAGGATGAACAAGAAGTGCTTAGGGTTTACGACCCGATGCATCTTGTTAATCTATCGCAGGCTGATCTGAAGGTGCTCAACGAGAAGAAGATCTTCTACATTCCTGCTTGGAAGGATCAAGCTAGGAAATATCAACGGGTGGAGTCGGTGTGTGTTAGAGAGGGAGCGCACGCGTAGAGATGCAAGATTACAAGACTCAAGATTTAAAGATCAAGATATGAAGCTACTGCCAAGGGGGAGTCTGTTGGTACATGTGTGTCAGTAGTTCATAGTCTACCATTTGTAATCGAGTCTGTAATGTAATTATGTTTATGATTATGTTTATGTTTTTGTATGTGCGAAGTTGTCAACAAGTTCGCTCAGGCGAACTTGTTGAACAAGCGAAGTTATGGACAACTTCGCCTGAGGCGAAGTTGTCGTGCTTATTTAAACTGTTCAGCCGTAACAGTTTAGAGAGAATCAGTTGAGCGTTTTGAGAGCTAGTTCATTTGGTGTATCAGTGAGGCTAATCATGAAGTTTTAATCAAGATAAAACATGTATAGTCTAACATGCCCTAAGCAAATAATTATTTCAAACCATTAAATCATGATCAAGTTATCAGATAAGTAAGCAGATAAACATTTCAAAGCATATTTAATCATACTCAACTAAGCATCTGCAAGCATGGTCCTTGCAGCCTCTATTAATGTCATATTCCTTCTTTCTCCTACACAATTTTGTTCTGGAGTTTTAGTAGCACTGAATTGTTGAAATTTCTTTTAGTTTGACAAAATTCAGTCATGATCCCATTCTTGAACTCAGAGCCATTGTCACTTCTCATAACCTTAACCCTTGCATCTAACTGATTCTCAATCCTAGTTACACAACTTTTGATCAACTCTGCAGCTTCATCTTTTGATCCTAGAAAGTATACCCATGTGACTCTTTAATAATCATCTATTATCACCAAACAATATCTCTTTTTGTCAATACTTAGAACACTCGCAGGACCAAAGAGATCCATATGAAGCATTTCAAGCACTTGTTCATTGGAGTTTATGAGTTTTGTTTTGTGAGATGATTTATGTTACTTTCCTTTATTACATGAAATGCATTTATAATCCAGCTTGAACTCTCTTGTTGGTAAACTAATAACATGTTCACCTTTAACAAGTTTGTTCACGTTCTTGAGATTCACATGACATAACTTTCTACGCCACAATATTGATTCATTTTCAGATGCTTTGGAGACAAGGCATGTTCCATCTCTAGAAATGGCATCTTTCATTCTCAGTTCATAAAAGTTTCCATTTCTAGCTGCCATCATCAAAGTCATATCAGGTGGAATCACAAACTCAGGTTTCAAAATTAAACAATGAAATTCATCAAATCCAACCTTATAACCTTTATCACACATTTGTGATATGCTCAAAAGGTTTTATTTCAAACTTTCCACATGAAAAACATAATCAAAAGAGACTTTCTCATTGGTGAGAATGCCTTTTCCCACAATCTTCACTCCATTTTCATCTCTACCAAAAGCAACTAGGCCTTCAAACTTTTCTTCATAGTTGACCAATGATCTTTTATCACATGTCATGTGCATGGAACATCTGTTATCCATATACCATACATCATTCACTTATGTGGACTGTTTCTGCACAATTTAAAAGAAACTGATCAGTTAAGTGATGAATCAAAAGCTATTTCATCTTGGAAGTCATTAGCAACGTCATCAGCAGTTGCATTTGGTTTTGGATCCTCATAAACCAATTCACAAGACTCATATGTTTCATAACCAGTTTCAAATGAGTTTCTAGAGTAGGTAATTATGTTCTTGCGATCTTCAATGACTGTTTCCCTTTTGATTATTATCATTTGAGCTTCAATTTTTGGCTTCCATAAGAACCCATGTGGTTCATAACCATGTTTCAAAAGGAACTTCTCATCACCAGTAAGATCCTTTCTATGATCATCAACTTTCTTTTTTCCCATATTCAAATACTAAGTGTATCTCTTCTTGTAGAATACCAAATCTTGAACAAACTTTGAATGATCTGAAAAATTAAATGCTTCAGGAGAGAACCTTTCTTGACAGGAATCAATGTGATGCCCATAAACATCACAGATTTTTCACCATACTTGACGTTTGAAGCTTTCACTTGAGTTTCCCCTTTTAAATCTTTCACTTAGTCTTAGGGGATTAATTCCAATGGTCTTTTGATGAGTAATTTTATCATCAAAATTGCTTGAAATGGTAAGAATTGTTCAAATTTTCATCCCCTCTTTCAACTGAACTCTTCACAAAATTTATCTTTTCTAAATTTATTGAGCTTTCATTCCTTTCACTTCTTGGCCTTGACCATCTTCTTACATAATCTTCCATACTTTCTACCTCTCCCGCATCAAAATAATTCATGATTAAAGAACACTGGATAGTTTGGCAGAAAATGATCATCAATTTTGAAGATTTCATCATTCTTCGTGTTGACTGACACTTGGTTTCTTTGATGACATTGTGCTTTGCTGAGTGTCATTGTTTATCTTTCCTTTAGACCCACAACAAAGGTAAAAAGATTTATGTTCTCTTCTCATCTGTTCATGGTGTTTCCTCATTTTTGGAGTAATATTTGGTAGCAAAGGAATCTTGTCCTTTGAACCTTTTCTACTCTTGTCTTTTCCTTTCATACTACCACAACTTGAGCATTGATCACATGATACACCCGAGTTATCTTCACTTGACACATTGTAATCTTGATCTTTCACAGAAACTTGGATTCCAACATATATTTCAACTAACTTTTCTTTTGTTTTAACAGTTTTCACCATAAATTCTCCTTCCTCATCAATATCAACTGTCTTCTAATTCTCAACAAATTCTTCTTCATCTTCAAACACTTTCTTGAAATGATCAAGATATGCCCCTCTTTCTCTATGTCCACCTTTAATAAATAATTATCATTGAAGGGTGGTGGAATAAACTCAACTTCAACTTGAAGTTGAGTGTTCTTCAGTTTCTCTTCAAGGTACATCTTCTTCAAACCCTCTATCTTTGTAGTGTCTCTAGATTGAGTTTCATAACTGTCCATACAGTCTTGCTCTAAACCTTTGATTTGATTCTCATAGGTTATTTCACTCATCCCATACACATTAATTATACTTTGTTTCTTGAAACATTCAGTTTACAACTGACCAATTTCCTTTCTCAACATATCATATATTTCAAGTAATTCAGAAGTGTGAGATTTGAATGTACCTTTGATTTTGATGATTCAGCCTGGTCACCAATCTTTGCCATAAAAACAACATTATATTTCTTAATATCTTCAGCATGATTACTCCAGTAAAACAATCCATCTTGTGGTTGTTGAGCTACAGCAACATTCCCTTGGTTTCTAGGCTGAGGGACATTGTTTCTATTTTGATTGGTAGGAGCTTGAGGAGGGATTCATTGATTTCTTTGAAATGTTGTTGTTGAGGAATGATTTGTTGTTGGAATTTGTTGTTATAGAATTGTCTATGTTTTTGACCTTGAGCTTGGTTCTAAGACTGAAACTGATATCTTAGAAAGTTGTTGCTGTTTGGGAACTATCTTGGTTGGTTACATTCTCTGGCATAATGACCAGGTAGTTGACATCTATAGCAGATTGCCTTGGACTTATCAAATCTAATCATGTCACTTGGTCCAGAAAATGTAGACCTGCCAGTTCTGTTGTATAGTCTATTGCTTCACACAGCCAACATTGCAGCTTGCCATTTGAGATCCATGTCTATAAGAACATGAGACTGATCGAGATCACGTGATGTTAACTATATGATGATTAATGGAGGTAACACTAATCAAAGGAATAAACACATAACAATTCACTCAAAGAGTCTCTAATATTGATATGACATGAAAGTTCTCTCTCTCTCTAAAGATTTCTCTCTCTAAGATTTACAAAGGATTTCTAAGGACTTCTAGAGAATTTCAAAATATGACATGATAGGTCCTATTTATACTAAAACATTACAGACCGTATAAGTGGGTGTGGCGTATAAGCTTATACGCCCATATAAGCATATACATTGCCCAACTTATACGTTCCTTACAACATATCTAACAATATTAGCTCGTTTAACAAATCCAAGACCTAGCGATAGATAAAAAATGCTCTAACAGACTCCCCCTTGGATATTGCTTGGTCTTGGTGTCTAAGAAGTAGACGTTTATGCTCCAACATACTCCCCCTCGGATATTTCTTAGACTAACAAAATCGATCTTCAAGTCGTCTCCCCCTATCGTCTTGATAGTCTAACACACTCCTCCTTAAGCTTTAAGAATCAACATGAATAACTTTTGAAGTTTCTGAACTTTCGAATTACACGGATATGTCTTTTTCAACATCAACTTGATCGGATGAGTCCGTTTTCTTAATGATCCAATGATATTACTTTGAAATAGATCTTTTCACATAAAATTTAACTCTTTCAAACCTTTTCCCATCACAATCTTTCAAAACACCTTTCTCAACATTTTGCTTCCTCGAAACATCTTTAACAATATCGTCTTTTCTGCAAAATGTTTGTTTCGGAGGACCCTTTGGAATATTTGATATGACGTTTGAGCTCGTATTTTTGGATTTTGAATTTTGAAATTTTGAACAAAGAAATCCTTATTGGATTGATTTCGATACTGGATTTCTTTCTTGCTCTCAGATTTTGTACCATGAACGAATGCAACCTTATTAACTTGCTCATGCTTAAGAGTTTGTAATTCATGTTTAAGTGTAGCATTCTCGGCAATGAATCTGTTTATTGTTTCTCATTTTGATCCACCTTCATCAAAAGTGTCTTTTCGCGTTTTTAAAGTTGATCATAAGCTTCCTTAACTCGATTAAGCTCTTCTAGTAACGAGTCAATGTGAGTTTTTAACTTTTTGTACTCCTCACATTTTTCACAAGATTTAGGTTCCTCGGCTTTGTTTTAATCTTTGACCTCCGAAAATGGTTCTAAAATCAAATCTTCATCATACTCTAAATCACCATCAACATCAAACTTTGGAGTGTTTTCATTTTTTGGTAATGGCGGTTCTTCAGTTTTTAAAAACAATACAAGAATCTTTATCTTCTCGATGAACTGAGAAAATTTGCATGTGTTGGGTTTTGTTTGAATTGCTATAACGAGTGTACCCCAAACATCAGGTGATGTCTCAACGAGCGTGTCTGCCAACCTGTCAATGTAGTATAACTAGCTTTTCTCAATACCGAATTGTTTCATTTCGTTAACAAGCTCTCAATATCGATTCATTAACGAATCAAACGATTCTTCAGTCAATATATCGAAATTATCGAATTCTTTCTTCAACGCTTGCCTTTTGTTTCTTATCAAAACCTTTTCGTCATTAAAAAAATTTGAACAATCCATTTTCTTCAAAGATGCGCGAAAATCTGGAAAGCCAACGTATAACTTTCAAAACGTATGCCTTTTACGGACAAACTTTTCCCGTAAAACCTTGATCAGCGTATAACTTTGTTAACTGTATACCCTCAAATCAACGTATAACCTATTAAGCGTGTAACATCTCATGCGTTCAAAAATCTTATGTGTCCAAGAGTTATGCGCCCTAACCCTTATACGGAGATCTAGTCACTTATACGTCCGGATGTCAAAAATTCAAACTTACGCGGCCAACTGATCACAAACTTATGCGGCAAACTGTCAATCAAAATATGTGTATCTTGATTTCTTAATTGAGCCGTTCATTATGTTCAATCAATATGTGGTATACCTACAACGTGTAACTCAATTTGAATTGTGTTATTCAATCAAAACGTGGTGAAACGAAACAGTTTAACTCAATTTTTACTCTGCCGTCAAGTTTGACCAAACTTTATGTGGCAACTCATGTGTAAATCAATTTTTATGTGTATTCAATCAAAACATGGAGAATGAACACCGTATATCTCAATTATCAAGTTTATCAATCTTAGTCGTCCATGTTGACCAATATTCCACTTGTACGCATGTCCACAACTTATACGGACCCTTCACAAGAGAGACTTGTACGGAAGATGATACAATCTTATACGGATGACGGACTGCTCAATTTTTTAGTTTTTGAATTTAATTTTGGGCTAGGAATAACTAAAATCACTCATACAGAAATGAATAATATGTATTGACAAACCAAATCATCGAAACAATTAGAATTTGATCCATAGACGAATGAGTAATTGTAGATTATATAAACGGGTATGACTTTGACTATGAAATCTTCAAAATGAAACGAATTGATGTGTTTGATCCAGTAGTAAACACGAGCCCGAGCTTTGATACCAATTATAAGAACATGAGATGGATCGAGATCACGTGATGTTTACTATACGACGATTAATGGCGGAAACACTAATCAAAGGGATAAACACATAACAATTCACTCAAAGAGTCTCTAATATTGATATGACATGAAAGCTCTCTCTCTCTCTCTCTCTCTAAAGATTTCTCTCTTTGAGATTTACAAAGGATTTCTAAGGACTTCTAGAGAATTTCAAAATATGACATGATATGTCCTATTTATACTAAAACACTATAGACCATATAAGTGGGTGTGGTGTATAAGCTTATACGTTGCCCAATTTATAAGTTACTTACAACATATCTAACAATATTAGATTGTTTAACCAATTCAAGACCTAGCGATAGACAAAAATGCTCTAACAATGCCTTCCAAATCATCAGCATCAATTTGCTCCAGATCCTCTTGCACCACGCTTGTGTAAATCAAATTTTTAGCCACACTTAGGCATTGTATGATTCAATGAACATTGAGAACAGTGCTTGATACTCATTCCCTTGATTTGTGTTTCCTAGAACATAAGGAGCAAGTCCACTTACCATTGAAGATGTATCACCATCATCCAACATCTAGACACTAAATCTCTGTTGTCCAGATTGGATTCCAGATTGGCTTGCCACAAACACTCTTGGAGTTTCAGAATTTAAGTCACTTAGTTCTTTAATTATATGGGAACTTGTTGTAGATTCTTGGTTGACAAATTTCCCATTGGTGAAATTAGAACATTAGGAACTTGAAAACTTGGTTTCTCTTCCTTTATCATATGATTTTCAGTCATCTCATGCTCAGCTGCTTGTAGAAAACAGATAAAATCATGTAGCTTGAAATTACGAAAATTAGCCTTTTCCTTGATAAACTTTTCTAGCTGTGTACCATTCACCAGATATAGAAGACAACAACTTCTTGTTCAGGTCAAAATCAGTGATAGCAAGATCAGTGGTTCTGATTTCATTTACTATTGCAACAAACCTTTGCAACACTGATTTCAACATTTCTCCTTCTCTGAACTTGAACCTGTCAAGCTGTGTTGCTTTAGCCTATCTTTCTTGATATTCTTTAACTCAGTGTTTCCTTCAAACATCTCTACCACAGCATCATACATGGCCTTAGCAATTGTGTGATGATTCACACTTGTCAATATTTTGATGAACATGAATTAGAGCTTCAATCAATAGAATTCGTAAACCGAGGATCTAGTTACATGATATACGTTATATGATTAGTATAGATAGATATTATTAATTGAAGTGTTGAGATGATAAACGGACAGAGTAATAGTATGCGAGAATTTACTTTAAGAACACTTAAATTATGAAAGGCATAAATAGCCTCATATAGAAGACGAGTTGCCATTCGTTACACATCCTGTAACGAACGGCCTTCATCCGTCTTCATTACATAATTTATCTTTATGGTATAGCGAATGACTCATTCTCTATACCCCATTCGTTAACATTCGATGACGAATGAATATAATAATTAACGACTAAGGTCCATTCGTGTAACATCCTAAAAATTTTAATGATGAATAAAGGAAGTTATGTTTAGTGATTTCGCGTAATTAATTAATATCGGGTAGGGAGCGGGTCTTGGACTTGGATTAATTGAGATGAGTTAAATGAGAATGGGATTTCAGGGATATAAATACCCCCAAAACCCCAAAATACCTTCATTTCCATCATTTTCCTAAAAACACTCCATAACATACACACCACCTACAACCGCCGGCGGCAGCCGAGGAGAGGGAGAGCGAGGTCCGAGAAAGAGAGAGCGGTTGGTTGTGATTAAGCAAGTAAACGAGATCCAAACAAGCCCAAAAAGGTATGGTTCTTGATCTTTGAAGTTTAAAGATCCAAGCTTTTTAGTGTATAAACGACCGAAAATGGCCGGGTAGCGTAGTGGGTGATATTGAACCATAGCAAGGGTGTTAAAATCGCTCGAAATGCCGATCAGAAGCTAAAACAGCGGCTGTCTGGGCAACTTCGCCTTCATCTAGGCAACTTCGCCTTCATCTGGGCAACTTCGCCTTCAAAGCAACGAATTTCGCCTGCAAGCTAAGTTCGCCTGATGGCAACTTCGCTGTAAAGTTAAGTTCGCCTAACTGGTAACTTCGCCTGAGGCCAAGTTCGCCTGATTATAACTTCGCCTGAGGCCAAGTTCGCCTGATGATAACTTCGCCTGAGGCCAAGTTCGCCTGATGACAACTTCGCCTGAAGCCAAGTTCGCCTGATGGCAACTTCGCTGTAAAGCTAAGTTCGCCTAGCTGGTAACTTCGCCTAAAGCTAAGTTCGCCTAAGGTTAACTTCGCCTAAAGTCAAGTTCGATTAGAAAATAAATTAAAAATCTAATGAAAAATGTGTTAAGACAGTTAATGGAAATAAAATTTTTCCAAGCTGACACCAGCCAGGGGCTCTGCCCCTTGGACCCTGCTAGGGGCTGCCGCCCCTAGACCCCGCTGCCAGGGGCGCTGCCCCCGGACCCCCGTTCGTTGTGGGTCATATAAAGATAGAAATGCATTATAAGTAGTGATAGTTAAATTGATATGTATACTTGTTATACAGTCAGCCGTGCACAACTGAAGAAAGGGATTACGATCAACGGAGAACGTAACCGTGTTCAGGTAAGTTTCTAGCCCCATTCCTTGTTATGTTTTCGGGGCTGTGTGCATACTTGATGTGTTGTTAATACATTTATCCTAAGTGATAAGTGTATGCCCTATATGATATATGTGTTATGTAAGAATGATTGCTTGATGGTACGTGAACGATCTTCGGATATTGCACGTACTGTCAGGTTGTAATGTTAAGTATAAGGTAAATATGATATGTATGCTTATGCGTATGAACGTGATAGAGATAATAAAAGAAGGGAATAATGATGTATGGTTGTATGGTTACGAAAAGGGTACCGAGCCCTAATAATACTCGAGGTAGGATGTATGTTTGTATGGTTACGAAAAGGGTATCGAGCCCTAAAATTACTCGGGGATAATGTATGGTAACGAAGAGGGAATCGAACCCTACTAATATTCGAAAACTAGGGACCAGACCCTTATAATATCTGTGATGTTAGGGTCCAGACCCTTATAATATCTGTGATGTTAGGGACCAGACCCTTATAATATATGTGATGTTAGGGAATCGAACCCTTCTAATATTCGAAACTAGGGACCAGACCCTTATAATATCTGTGATGTTAGGGACCAGACCCTTATAATATCTGTGATGTTAGGGAATCGAACCCTTCTAATATTCGAAAACTAGGGACCAGACCCTTATAATATCTGTGAGGTTATAGGGCGAAAGTCTCTTTAAAACGTATGATTATGTATGTAAAGAAAGTATGAAGGTAAAAATGAAAGTAAAAGCACTTAAGTGTGTATGAAAGAAAGTTAGGAGGTTAGGGCAGAGAGGATGACGAGAGGGAAAGGGGTGACTCAAGTGAGGTAAGGTCTGTGAAAGATGATGATAGGAAGAGGGGCCGAGGCGGTTGCAACTATAAGTCCTTCAAAGGTTGCGACCCGCCTAAGCTGACTGGTTTAGGAGACGCAATCGCTACTCTTCAGTGGATAACCGCCATGGAAAAAATTATCCGAATCAGCGAGTGTCGTCCTGACCAAGCTGTCGGTTATGCCACCCAATCATTTGAAGATGAGGCTATGTATTGGTGGGAGAGTGTGGAGCAGAGGAAGACCCGAGAAGAGATCAAAGAGATGAAGTGGGACGATCTGAAGGAGTTAGTAATGAAGAAGTTCTGTGCTGACGCCGAGGTTGAAAGGGCGGAGATGAAGTTCCTAAACTTGAAAGCTGGGACGATGACACATCGTGAGTACACGACAGAGTTCAATCGAATGTCTAGGTTGGTACCCGATATGGTCAGCACTGAGGCTAAGAGAATCAAGTGTTATGTGAGGGGATTACCACAGAGAGTCCGCATGTTAGTCAGGACAAGTAAACTTGCTACTTTCGATTCTGCTGTCGAACTCGCAGAGATGGTCTATGCAGACCTGGCTGCGGATGATGTGGTGGTGGGAGACGAGAAGAAAGAGGAGAAATGGGCCGCTCCTGCTAAACGACTCGGTACTCAGTTATGGAACCCCAAAGATAAGAAGCAGAGAGTGTGGGAGAAGAGATCGTGTAAGACCTGCGGAAAGATGCATGGTGGTGAGTGCAAGTGGGGTAAAAGTTCTGGTGTTTGTCTCAAATGTGTAAAGGTTCACGGTGGGGAATGCCGGATGGGGTCTAATGTGTGTTATAAGTGTGGGAAGGTAGGGCATTATGCCAATGAGTGCAGTGCAAAGCCAGCATGTTACAAATGTGGCAAGACAGGCCACATGGCGAGAGAGTGCACAGATGGTGAAGCTGGAGGTAGTGGAAGGAAGGATGCCGATCAAGCTAGGCCAAGAACTAGAGCCTACATGCTGACCCAAGAACAAGCCAAGCAGATTCCGGATGTCGTCACAGGTACGTTTCTAGTGAACGGTGTTTCCGCTTCTGTATTATTTGATTCGGGCGCAAACAAAAGTTTCGTAGCCACACCATTTAGTAAACTAGCTAAAATGAAATGTTGCCGAGTGTCTGAAACTTTTGTAGTAGAAACCGCCAGTGACACTTCGGTTAAAATAACAAAAATGGTTAAGAACTGTAAGATAGAATTGGAAGGACATGAGTTCCCGGTTACCTTGTACGTTATGACCTTGGGGGGGTTCGATGTGGTTTTGGGTATGGATTGGTTGTCTGAGTTTGAGGCTCAGATAGTATGTAAGAGTAGGATGATAAGGTTAAAGTCATTGGATGGTAGTGCGGTAACGGTTTATGGTGATAAGGAAAGTTCTGGGCTTAATGTCATTTCGATGATAAAAGCCGAGGGTTTGCTAAGGCGAGGGTGTCGTGCCTACCTGGCGTATGTCGTCAACGCTGCGGCTGAGACGAAAGAAATGAAAGATGTTCCTATTGTACGCGACTACCCAGAAGTATTCCCTGAGGATCTTCCGGGGTTGCCGCCGGAGCGAGAGATAGAATTTCAGATAGATTTAATACCAGGAGCCCAACCTGTCGCGAAAGCGCCTTACCGTCTAGCACCGTCCGAGATGAAAGAATTGATGTCACAACTGCAAGAACTCCTCGACAAAGGTTTCATAAGACCGAGTGTTTCCCCGTGGGGCGCACCAGTGTTGTTCGTGAAAAAGAAGGATGGAAGTATGAGAATGTGCATAGACTATCGTGAGTTGAATAAGCTTACGGTAAAGAATAGATATCCGTTGCCAAGGATTGATGATCTGTTTGACCAACTGCAAGGTTCAAGTTGGTTCTCAAGAATAGATCTCAAATCAGGCTACCATCAGCTGAAGGTGAAGGAGGCAGACATCCCTAAGACAGCGTTCCGAACGCGGTATGGACACTACGAGTTCCTCGTAATGTCATTCGGTCTAACCAATGCTCCTGCGGCATTTATGGACATGATGAATAGGGTGTGTCGACCGATGTTGGATAAGTCGGTTATCGTCTTCATTGACGATATATTGATTTATTCAAAGAACGAGTCTGAACATGCTGAGCATCTGAGAGAGGTATTGGAGACTCTGAAGAAAGAGAAGTTGTATGCCAAGTTTTCGAAGTGCGCGTTCTGGTTAAGAGAAGTGCAATTTTTAGGTCACGTGATTAATCCGGAAGGAATTACCGTGGACCCAGCTAAGATTGAAGCGATAACGAATTGGAAGACTCCGCAGAACCCGACTGATATACGAAGCTTCCTAGGGTTAGCTGGCTACTATAGGAGATTCATCGAAGGTTTCTCCAAGATAGCCGCACCGCTGACCGGTATGACTCGAAAGTCGATAGTATTCAGTTGGGGAAAGTTTCAGGAAGAAGCCTTTGAAAAATTGAAGAAGAGACTCACGCAAGCTCCAATCCTTACTCTACCCGATGGTGACGAGGATTTCGTTGTTTGTGCTGATGCTTCGCATCAAGGATTAGGTTGCGTGTTGATGCAACGAGGGAAGGTGATAGCTTATGCGTCTAGACAGTTGAAGGTCCATGAAAGTACTTATCCGACGCACGATTTGGAGTTAGCAGCTGTACTGCATGCTCTTAAGATATGGAGGCATTATCTGTACGGTACTAAGTGCACTATCTATACAGATCATAAGAGTTTAAAGTACTTCTTCGAGCAGAAAGAATTGAACATGAGGCAGAGAAGATGGTTAGAATTGATAAAGGATTACGACTGTGAGATTAAGTATTACCCCGGTAAAGCTAACGTGGTCGCTGATGCGCTAAGTCGTAAAAATGAGGAAGTCCTTGCAGCAGTGAAGTCATACAAGTTGATCATGAACTCAAGTCTTTTTGAAAAAATCATCAAAGTGCAGTCAGAAGTGTTAGTAGACGAAGGGTTAGTAAAGAAAGAAAGGATTTATGGCCAGCAAGATGGGTTGATGGAAAACACTCATGGAGTTAAAACTAGGTTCGACCGTATGTGGATCCCACGCCATGGTGATCTTAGAAGTCGAATCTTAAATGAAGCTCATAAGTCAAGGTACTCAATCCATCCTGGAGCTACAAAGATGTACCAAGACTTGAAAAGAGATTACTGGTGGCCAGGAATGAAGAACGATGTAGTGGATTATGTTGGTAAGTGCTTAACTTGCTTACAAGTCAAAGCCGAACACCAAAAGCCTTATGGGAAAATGCAACCGCTAGAGATACCTGAGTGGAAATGGGAACACATCACCATGGACTTCATAACTAAGCTACCTCGTACAGCTAAGCAACATGATACCATCTGGGTGATTGTGGACCGTTTGACCAAGAGTGCTCACTTTCTGCCCATACGAGAGGCCATCTCGTCAGAAACGTTAGCAAGCTTGTTCATCAAGGAAGTTGTAACCAAGCATGGAGTACCGTTATCAATCGTGTCTGATAGGGATACACGGTTTACTTCGAGGTTCTGGAAGAAATTCCATGAAGCTATGGGGACGAGGTTGAACATCGGTACGGCGTATCATCCTCAAACCGATGGACAGTCTGAAAGGACGATCCAAACCCTTGAGGATATGCTGCGTGCTTGTGTCTTAGATTTTGGTGGAAGTTGGGATGATCATCTGCATCTGGCAGAGTTCTCCTATAACAACAGTTACCATTCAAGTATTGGTATGCCACCGTTTGAGATGCTTTATGGTAGACGATGTAGAACCCCGGTGTGTTGGGGTGAGATTGGTCAGAAAGAAATGGGAAGTCTAGAAGTGGTTCAAGAAACGTCTTCAAAGTTCGATCAGATCAAAGCAAGAATGAAAGCCGCGCAAGACAGACAAAAGTCTTATGCAGATAAGCGGCGACGACCAATTGAGTTTAACGTTGGTGACAATGTGATGCTCAAGGTCTCGCCTTGGAAGGGGATTATCCGTTTTAGGAAAAGAGGAAAGTTGAGTCCGAGGTACATTGGACCGTTCAGGATCGTGTTGGTGAAGTAGCTTATAAACTGGATTTACCCGATGAGTTAGAAGGAATTCATTCAACCTTCCATGTTTCTCATCTGAGGAAGTGTCTAGCTGATGACACGTCTCACATGCCATTAATGGACATCGAGGTTGATGAACAATTGAACTACATCGAGCAACCGATAGAGATCGTTGATCGTAAGGAGAAGCAGCTTCGTCACAAGACTATACCTTTGGTAAAAGTGATATGGAAACACCGCAAAGGATCGGATGCTACTTGGGAAGCCGAGGATGAGATGCGCAAGTTTTACCCTAGTTTGTTTATGTAATAGTTAGGTTTCGGGGACGAAACCTCTTTAAGGGGGGAAGACTTGTAACATCCTAAAAATTTTAATGATGAATAAAGGAAGTTATGTTTAGTGATTTCGTGTAATTAATTAATATCGGGTAGGGAGCGGGTCTTGGACTTGGATTAATTGAGATGGGTTAAATGAGAATGAGATTTCAGGGATATAAATACCCCCAAAACCCCAAAATACCTTCATTTCCATCATTTTCCTAAAAACACTCCATAACATACACACCACCTACAACCGCCGGCGGCAGCCGAGGAGAGGGAGAGCGAGGTCCGAGAAAGAGAGAGCGGTTGGTTGTGATTATGCAAGTAAACGAGATCCAAACAAGCCCAAAAAGGTATGGTTCTTGATCTTTGAAGTTTAAAGATCCAAGCTTTTTAGTGTATAAACGACCGAAAATGGCCGGGTAGCGTAGTGGGTGATATTGAACCATAGCAAGGATGTTAAAATCGCTCGAAATGCCGATCAGAAGCTAAAACAGCGGCTGTCTGGGCAACTTCGCCTTCATCTAGGCAACTTCGCCTTCATCTGGGCAACTTCGCCTTCAAAGCAACGAATTTCGCCTGCAAGCTAAGTTCGCCTGATGAACTTCGCCGGCAAGCTAAGTTCGCCTGATGGCAACTTCGCTGTAAAGTTAAGTTCGCCTAACTGGTAACTTCGCCTGAGGCCAAGTTCGCCTGATGATAACTTCGCCTGAGGCCAAGTTCGCCTGATGATAACTTCGCCTGAGGCCAAGTTCGCCTGATGACAACTTCGCCTGAAGCCAAGTTCGCCTGATGGCAACTTCGCTGTAAAGCTAAGTTCGCCTAGCTGGTAACTTCGCCTAAAGCTAAGTTCGCCTAAGGTTAACTTCGCCTAAAGTCAAGTTCGATTAGAAAATAAATTAAAAATCTAATGAAAAATGTGTTAAGACAGTTAATGGAAATAAAATTTTTCCAAGCTGACCCCAGCCAGGGGCTCTGCCCCTTGGACCCTGCTAGGGGCTGCCGCCCCTAGACCCCGCTGCCAGGGGCGCTGCCCCCGGACCCCCGTTCGTTGTGGGTCATATAAAGATAGAAATGCATTATAAGTAGTGATAGTTAAATTGATATGTATACTTGTTATACAGTCAGCCGTGCACAACTGAAGAAAGGGATTAAAATCAACGGAGAACGTAACCGTGTTCAGGTGAGTTTCTAGCCCCATTCCTTGTTATGTTTTCGGGGCTGTGTGCATACTTGATGTGTTGTTAATACATTTATCCTAAGTGATAAGTGTATGCCCTATATGATATATGTGTTATGTAAGAATGATTGCTTGATGGTACGTGAACGATCTTCGGATATTGCACGTACTGTCAGGTTGTAATGTTAAGTATAAGGTAAATATGATATGTATGCTTATGCGTATGAACGTGATAGAGATAATAAAAGAAAGGAATAATGATGTATGGTTGTATGGTTACGAAAAGGGTACCGAGCCCTAATAATACTCGAGGTAGGATGTATGGTTGTATGGTTACGAAAAGGGTATCGAGCCCTAAAATTACACGGGGATAATGTATGGTAACGAAGAGGGAATCGAACCCTACTAATATTCGAAAACTAGGGACCAGGCCCTTATAATATCTGTGATGTTAGGGACCAGACCCTTATAATATCTGTGATGTTTGGGACCAGACCCTTATAATATATGTGATGTTAGGGAATCGAACCCTTCTAATATTCGAAACTAGGGACCAGACCCTTATAATATCTGTGATGTTAGGGACCAGACCCTTATAATATCTGTGATGTTAGGGAATCGAACCCTTCTAATATTCGAAAACTAGGGACCAGACCCTTATAATATCTGTGAGGTTATAGGGCGAAAGGCTCTTTAAAACGTATGATTATGTATGTAAAGAAAGTATGAAGGTAAAAATGAAAGTAAAAGCACTTAAGTGTGTATGAAAGAAAGTTAGGAGGTTAAGTATGAAATGTAAAGAATGTATTGTATGATTATGTGATTAATTAGAACTCACTCAGCGTAGCTGACTTTTAGTATGCACGCAGGTGAGTAGGATGAGACAGCTGGCTTGAGCGGGGACACATGGCAGAAGAATAAGAGCCTGGCATCTGAAGACTTACGATGTTTTAATTTAAATGTTTTAATGTGAAAGACAAAGGATGTTTTGAGACAAGTTATGAAATATTGTAATGTTTTATGAAAGTTTTATATTCCGCATAAATGTTTTAATTAACTCTGATATTTAGGACTGTGTTTATGAGTAAATCCAACACGAAAGTAGGGTTACCGGTAACGGGGCCTTACAATTCGTTAAACATCCATTACGAATGGACATATACCTATAACGATTAAAGTTCATTCGTTAAATATCCTTAATGAATGAACTATAAATAACAATTAATGGACTCATTCGTTAAACATCCTTAACAAATGATCCATAAATAGCGAATGGGTCATAATTACATAAATGCTCTTTAATATTAAAATAATAATAAATTACCAAGACTCGAGACGACAAAACCGTGCACTAACAAACACCCCCATCATCTTGAGCTCTTTGTCTTTAATTTACTTCAATATTTTAGTCTTCCAATCTTGAAAACTATGAATCCCGAATGCATGACACACAAGCACAACACGTTGGAATTGCATAGCTCGCTCGTAGTCTTCTTGCCTTTCAAACAAAATCTTTTTCTCGAATAATACATCATTGTCGGTATCTGATAAGTTAACGAGCCACATCGGATCGATGACTCATATGAAGTTAATCTTCAAGCCCTTTCCCAGCACAATGACTGCTTCGCCCGTCCTATTATCATAGTACCATCGATTGAAAGATAGGTGAAGACTCTGCGGAAAAGTCTTCACCTGTACCCGTTTTATAGTCTTAGGCGGTTTAACTTTAAGGACAAGCTTCCTTCAAACTATGTGAGGATCAATTTCATCAACATACTTACGGGTTGGGACCTAAGGTTTAAGGAATTTAAATCGATGATTCACCTCGTAGAGTAGATATTGGTGAAACCATGGCTAAATGATCACCACCACGATTAATAAATGGTCGATTGGCGAGTGCCGCACGTCCCACCTCAGCAGTGAGAGAATGTTAGTGATATATTGAGAATGTTATACAAACCTTCAAATCAAAATCATACAACCAAAAAACAATATCACCTTTAACTGTTTGCACGGCCTTAAATGTAGTTTCTGATTGGCTTTGGCCCGTGCAGCAGCATCCATTTGTTGTTCTCGATCAACCTACCTGTAGGCTTCAATGATCTTTCGAGCTCGTTTGTCTCGGTTATAGAACCAGCCTAAGATGCCAAATTCAGATGGATTAGACTCTTTCTGGCATCTTTTCTTTCTTCTTTGTGGTTTTCTCAAGATGATCTTCAGCAGCTTTGACATATTCTTCGGTGAATGTTGGAACACCCTGATCAATGTTTGAACGATGATATAGATCAGGGTATTCCTCGGGTGTCCTAACTTCCATCTCATTCTCCTCATCGTCATAAATAAACTACGTATTCCCATGCGGAATACTCATATCAAGCAGCACCTCGTCATCGTTAATAACCTCCACGTCTTCCTCACTATCTAAAGCTTCTAATTCTTCATTGTTCAGCCCTAGTAATAATGAAATTTGTTCACGAGTCAAGGCATGATCGACAAACTCTCCTTCCTTAATCTCATATGTGTTGGCCGTGCTCATCACCACCCCCTTTTCATAATCCATATATAAAATAGTGTTGGCTTTGATCGACTCAATAGGTTGAACATTTGTCAAGTCCTGATAGACAACTAACTAGCGATCATTGCCTTCACCACCACCAATCGTATCAGCCTCAGATGAGCCGTGAGCTTGTTTCGGCTAACTTCCACTGGCACCAGGAGGATCAGGATCCTTGTCATCGTCATCATTTTTTAGTTTCTTTAAAGCATCATCTTTACATGTTAACTGAAGAATAAGATGTTCCTGCTCCATGATCTTTACCCCCTAAGCTTCCACAATCTCACGCAGCTCTTTGGTCTCCTTTGACAATACGAGACGTACCCCATCAGCAGATGTTGGTTTGTCATCATCTGTTCTTGAACTTGACGATCAGCCGCCATTTGATTTTCGTATAGATGAATCAGACTCAAAGCATGTCCATATGATAGGTAGGGGCAAAGCATGAAATGTAGCCGGTACGGGCTGCATTGGACCCTGTGGATGGCTGATTCTCATAAATGAGACGTCCGAGGGTTGTGTAGGCATCATTGTAAGTGTAAGAGGAACCACCGTTGAAGCACAACAAGCATTGGCATTGGAGATAACACAGTGTTAATGCACGGTTTTCTCGTCTTTGTAATCTATAGATTGTAATTTATTATTATTATAATGTAAAGGGTATCTATGGAAAAACTATTAGTTCGTTATATATATAGTCTAATTCAATAAGGATGTTTAACGAATTAGCCAGTTCGTTATATGTAATGTCTATTCGTTAAGGATGTTTAACGAATGGACAGTAATTTGTTATGCATGTTTCCCATTCGTCATGGAATATTGACGAATGGGGATATAACGAATTACTGATTCACTATGATTTCCCTTTATGTTATGTAAGATTAACGAATGGAGCCAATTTGTTACGGGATATGTAACAAATTGGATTCCATCGTCTACGTAAGGTTGTGTTGCCTTACGTAATTTAAGTATTGATTTATTCATTACCTCAAACCTCTGCTCAATCTCTCTCTCGATTCAATACTTCGTTTAACCTTAATATACTATTATCAATTACTATTATACATATATATATATAACTAAGATCATATCATTTAACTAGATCCGAAGTCAAATCAATTGAATACGATTATAGCTTGATTAGGTCTGAATAGGTAATTACAAGTGGTATCAGAGCTTTCTGGTTGTTAGATTGCTCTTAGTTAAGGTATTTTGATCAGTAATTAGAAGTTTACTGGTTAATAATCGGTTTAATATAAGTTTTATTGAATTTGGTTGAATTAACGATTGGATTTGTTAATTATGGATTGAATTTGGTTTGGATTATGTTCGGTGTGGATTAAGGAAGATGTATATGGATTGTATTGGGTTATTGTGGTTGATTAACATAAGTTTGGATTGGATCTGAGTTTGTACGAAATAGGCTATCGGTTATTTGGAATTTGGTAATCGTTTATTTGGTTAAGGTATACGAGATAAGAATATGTTTGTTCGCGGATTGATTATGAAAATTTTAGCTTTTGATTTGGCCAATTTGGTGCTATTTTGAGGTTGTATTAAATGATGGTATTTTGGTTTTTTGAAAACTTTGGATCTGGAAAATTTCCTGATTTCTAGAAACCTGGTTTGAAGATTTGAAGATTTGAAGATGGCTTTACTTCGTTATGGCTAATTCTTTATACACATGTCTTAATCCGTTATCAGTTTCTAACTGATTCGTGCCACGTGCAAAGTTTGTTACAACTGAATAACAACCTAGTTCGTTACTCATTGTAGCTAATTCGTGCTGACTCTAGCTAATTCATGCTCTTTGATTTGTCATCGATTTGTCATTCCTATTCGTTACTGATTTGTCTTTGATTTTTCATTCTAATTCGTCTTTGACTCGTCATTCTGATTCGACATTGATTCGTTATTGACTAGTCATTGATTAGTTACTCATTCGTTACACTTAATTTGTTACTAGTTCTTTAAGATATTGTTCCTGATTTGTCATCCAGATTTCACTTAATTCGTTAAGTTACTGTTTCTAATTCGTCATCCATACATTACTTAATTCGTTAATTCACTGTTTCTGATTCGTTAATGAAATTTAACTTTTAACCCTAAAGTTTGATTTTTTTACTTAAATTGGCTGGTTTTTATACGTTGGAATCTCAGAATGTACTGATGCAACAAATGTTACATCTTGATGCGGAAATTGGATCTCATTCAAAATGTACTCGTTTGATGAAATTAAATGATTTTACCAAATGGGAACCACGTTTTCAAGCACATCTTGGTTCTGTGCATCCTGATTGTTGTCATTGTATTGATGAAGTTTATACAGTTCCAATTCTTGGTAGTGAAAATATGGGTTTTACTCCAAAAGATTTTTCTCAATACTCGAAAGAGGAAAAGAAAGCATTAGAGATTAAGACCAAAGCTTACTCAACCCTAACTATGGCATTACCCGATAACATATTTCATCTAGTTGTGAGTATTAAGATATGTGCTTCATTGTTTCAGCAAAATAAAATAAGAAGCATAGGAAACACAGAAGAAAGCAAGAAAGTGATGTTGAAGTTTCAATTTCGAAACTTTAACTTACTAAAGGGTGAGACTGTTGAAGAAATGCTTACTCGTTTTAACCAATCGATATAAAAAATGAACAAATTGAAGATTGAGCCTTCTGAATCTGACAAGATTGATATGGTCAAGAATTCATTACCGGGTTCATATTCAACATTCCTAATGGTGTTCAAAGAAAATAGTTATTTCAAGAATGAAGATCTAACTGCTTCAGAATTCATGCAAAAAGTGGAAGCTAGAGAATATGAATTGAAATGTCAGAAATCTTCAAAAGAAATTCAAGATCCATCTTTTTATAGAGGGAGTATGCCATTAAGTAGCACTGCAACTCCGATCACTGCATTTCTTACTCAGTGAGCAAATGAGGGATCATCAACTTATAGTGATCCTAACGTATGGTTTATGGCATCTGGATTCATTGATAATTCCAGTGGGTCTTCTTCTACAAATAGTTTCACTCCACCACCAAACGTGAACATGAAATAAGCTGAACAAAATTTTGTTTTTTTTTGTGTGCTTTTATGACATCGCATGAGAATTTGGTGGGTATTAAAATTTCCATGAGTGAGCTAACTGATGAAGACTGTGACAAAATAAATCCAGATGATTTGGAACTTATGGATCTTAAGTGGAGCATGGTAATGATTGTGAAAAAGGTGAATAAATTCATGCAAAGAACTGGTAAAGATCTACTATCGTTGAACAAGAGAGTTGGTTTTGATAAATTAAAAGTCAAGTGCTACAACTGTCAAGAATTTGGTCATTTTGCTAAAGAGTGTGATAAGCCAAATAAAGAGTATAATGGACCGCGAAGCCAAGATAGAAGTGTGAAAAAGGGTAATGATGCTGCTGACAAGCCTTCTGGTAGTAAATCTTCTGCTTCGGGATCAAAAGCTCTTCTTTCAGCTTCTGATGGGACTGATTGGACCCGAATATTGTTGTGTAACGATAATCAAGCGAACTTGGCAATGTTCGAGCTGAATGTAAGATTTTATGACGCTAGTGGGAATGAGCTGTCATCTGACAATGAAACAAAATCAGATTCTGATAAGTCGTGTCATATGTAACCAACTTCTTTCCCATGCATGGTTAAGATTGACGAGGTTAGTTCTTCTTCGTCTTCTATTAAATTATCTACAAATGTGTCTTGTGTTGATTGTGAAACTGTTAAGCCTAGGTTAGAATCGCTGAAAGAGCATAATGACCTATTGGTAAAAGAAATTTCTTCAATTAAAGATACATTTAGACAATCACTAGAATCACAAATGAGATATAGGGAGAAAACAGAAGCATTGTCTATTAGTAACCATGAGTTGAAAGTTGAACTGTCTGTCAAAATGACAATTAACGATCAGCAATTTCAAGAGATTTTGAAACATCGAACTAAGATAACAGAACTTGAGAATGAGCTTCTTGATTTGAAAAACAAGTTGGGTAAGTTTCGAAACTCATCGTTTATGCTAAATGAAGTTATTGAAGTGACTGGTAAGCAAAAAGATTCAAAGAAAGGTGTAGGTTTTGTTGAAGTACCACCACCTTTTCATAATGATTATACTGCAAATCCTGTTGTGAGAAAAGAGGAAGTTGTTATTGAACCCGTTGTTGAGATAAAATCTAAAGTGGTTAAAAATGACAACTTGAATGCGCAATCTTCATTTCAAAAACCTCATATTCAAAGTAATAGAACCTTTGTTGAAAATGATGAGAAAGTAATCATTGAGGGTGTATTTGGATCTGAAGTTGTACTAAAAAACCAGGACATTCCAAGTTCAAATCACATTTTGGGTGAACCTCATGAATTTGAGAAGGCTGTGTATGGTTCAAATGCATCTCAAGTGAAAAAGGAGAAACTGGTTAAGGTTAAAGCTAGGAAATCAGAAAAGCCAAAGATTTCTGATGATGATTTGATGCGTTTCGTCAATCCTGTTGCTTCTAAGCCTTCTACTGGTCGAGTGTTTAAGTTGAAAGGGATTAGCAAGATGTTCACTGAGAAAGACAGTCCGCTTAATTTAATCAAGCCTGAATTGATTGAAAGCGTCTTTAAAAAAGAAACATCCAAGAAACAAGACCTTGAACAAAAGTTTGTGAACTCCAAGACATCAAATGTAGTAGATCCTTTAATAAAAGCCAAACAATTTTTAAAATATACTAAGAACGTTCACTTTGTTAATTAAAATGGAACTGACACTTTACGGAGTTTTTCCAACTATTCAAACCTTGATTTCTACATGAAAAGGAAATCTGGGACATTTTATTACTTGGAGAAAGGTCCCATTGATGGTGTTTTATATCAACCTTCTATTGCACAAGTTTCTGCTAAATCACAACATGAGCATGTTGACATGAGAACGTGTTTTCTCTATGGTGAAGAAGGTCATGTTGTCAGAACCGTGGACTAAAGAAATCTCAAAATCTTCATCCATTTATCAAGGAACAAACCAAACCCATTCATGTGATTAAAGAGATTTTGAAAAGACCAATGTATTTTGATTATGAAACCCATATTATGATTTCTGCTGTGAATCCTCACAAGGTGATCATGTTAATGAAAACTTAAGTAATTTAAAGTCCAAATTTGTTCCCATGGAACCTATTTGCAAGAATGTGAATACAAATGTAGTTCAAGCTGCATACTTGAGACGAAAGTCGAAACGACCTGTGACTTATTCACAAGCAGCTAAACCACTTTTGGATACACTGAACATTACAACTTCATGTGAAACTCAAGATGTGCCCAAGATTGAGGCATGGGCTTCCTTTTTGAACTAATCATTTTTCATTCATGTGCAGAGTTCATCCAAGACTATTTCTGGTGAAAAGTGGATAATGGATAGTGGATGTTCTCGTTATATTACTGGAAATATTAACTTCTTAAAAAATGTCAAGAATATACAAGGAGGGTATTTCGCGTTTGCGGGTAATTCGGGTGGAATGATCACTAAGGAAGGAGATGTGTCAAACGGGCGTATCACCTTGGAGAAGGTTAATTATTGTGACAAAGTGGATCACAATTTTTTAAGTGTGTCACAAATCTGTGACAAGAAATACACAATCTTATTTAATGATAAGGAGTGCATAATCTTATACCGGGATACGTCATTTCCGCCGATATGGTAGTTATGCGATCTCCTCGATCAAATGTTATTTATGTGTTAAACATGACTTCTAAGGTAACTACTTCTATAGAAACGTGTTTTGTCTCTAAGGCGACAGAAATAGACACGACTCTGTGGCACAGTAGAATGGATCATATTCATATCAGGAAGATGAATTATCTTATGCTTACCTAGTTGATGGTGTTTCCTTGAAACATTTTAAATTCACTAACATTGTGTTGCTTGTAAAAATTGCAAACAGAAGAAGTCACACCCTTCTAAGTTGTAACATCCTAAAATTTTCGTATTTAATAAAAGAAAGTCGCGTTTAGTTATTGGGCCTAAATAATTAATTAGTATTAATAAAGGATCATGGACTTGGATCAATTAAGATGGATTAAGGGTAATGGGCCTTAGGTCCATTAGCCTTAAGGAGTATAAATACCTCCTTAAACCATCCTAAAACCCTAAATCCTCATTTCCTTTCATCCTAATCTCTACACACTCCAACACACACATCCTACACCACCATATTCGGTCGAGAGAGTGAAGGTGAGATCCAAGCCAAGCAAGCCTCGATTCTTGATAGATTCAAGACCTAGAGCTCATAACCAACCTAAACCGTAACCTCAAAACGCGTAAAGGTATGTCTTTTACCTTTAAAGTTTACGTTTTTATGAACGGTTAGCCTTGAAACTTGAGTCTAGAATAGATCGAGTATAAACGAAACATAAAGTTGTAAACTTGATATTAAATGCAAGTGTAAAGAACCTGAAAATGGAAACGGCTCGATTAATGAACCCTTAAACCTAGTATTGAACGTTTTTGAACTTAAAAGTCCAAACTTTACGTGTTTTCGGGTCAAATCTTAACCAAAAACGACAATAGGAATAGTCGCGAGTTAGTTAAATACCATATCCATGGATTTCGCGTTAAACGGAGATGATTATGGGGGGATTAGAGTGAAAAGTGGCTGCGGCTGGGCAACTTCGCCTGCAACTAAGCTCGCTGCACAAGTTTGCCATGCCAAGTTCGCTAAGCCAAGTTCGCTAAGTAAGTTCGCCAAGCTATAACTTCGCCTAGTGATAAGTTCATTCAATGCTAACTTCGCCTGAGTTAAGTTCGCTGAATGCTTAACTTCGCTATGATAATAAGTTCGCTTAATGTTAAATTCGCTTGATATTAAGTTCGCCAAAAGTTAAGCTCGCTGAGAAATGAATTAAAATCATAGTGAAAAATGTGTTAAGACAGTTAATGAAAATAAAATTTTTCATTAACCCCAGCCAGGGGCTCTGCCCCTTGGACCCCGCTAGGGGCTGCTGCCCCTAGAACCCCGCTGCCAGGGGCGCTGCCCACGGAACCCCGTTCGTTGTGGGTTATATAAAGATAGAAATACGATGCGAGTAGTAATAGTTAATTGAAACGTGTAATTGTTATACAGTTAGTCGTGCACAGCTCAAGAAAGGAATAACTATTAACGGTGAACGTAACCGACTTCAGGTGAGTTTCTAGCCCCACTTCCTTGTTATGTTTTCGGGGTTGTGTGCATACTCAATGTGATAGTTAATACACTTACCTTAAGTGGTAAGTTTATGCCCTATACGAATTATGTATGATGATTGCTTGACGGTGCATGAACGATCTTCGGATATTGCATGGACCGTCAGGTAGTAGTTAACGATATGATTGATATATATGATGTATGAATGTTTTATGTATGAATGATTAAGTATGATGTAAGTATGATATGTTGCTGGTACGTGAACGCTCTTCGGAGATTAAGCGTATTTACAAGGAAAGTACGTAAAGGACAGGTATGTTATAGTAGCACGAAACAAAGGGTGACCAGACCCTAATAATATCCGAGGATGAAGGGTGACCGGACCCTAATAATATCCGAGGATGAAGGGTGACCGGACCCTAATAATATCCGAGGATGAAGTGTGACCGGACCCTAATAATATCCAAGGATGAAGGGTGACCGGACCCTAATAATATCCGAGGATGGAGGCTACCGGACCCTAATAATATCTGAGGTATGTAGGGCGAATTCTCTTTATAACGTAAGGTTAGTTATGAATGTATATGAAGGACTGATGGACAGGTTAAGTATGAAATGCGTACCTTCGGGCACGTATATGTGTATGTAAAGTAAGTCATGTGATTAACTAGAACTCACTCAGCGTAGCTGAATTTTAGTATGCACGCAGGCAAATAGGTTGAGGCAGCTCGCGTGATTGAAGACGCATGGCATGGAATCGAAGATATTGGCATCTCGAAGAAATGTTGTGATGTTTTAAAAGACTATGTTTTGTTTTAAATGACTTTGAATGTTTTATAAGACAAGATTTGAAGGTCATGTAAGATAATATGGTTGAAGTTTTATATTTCGCGTAAAGTTTTAATTAACTCTGATATTTAGAATTGCGTTTATGAGTAAATCCAACACTAAAGTAGGGTTACCGGTAACGGGGCCTTACTTAAGTTAATTAATACCATTGATACTCCACTGAAACAAATTCATATGGATTTGTTTGGTCCTGTGAATCATGCGAGTCTTGCTGGTGATTGGTATTGTTTAGTTGTCACCGACGACTATTCAAGATATTCATGGGTATTGTATATGAGTTCGAAAGATCAAACAACCATTCTGGTTCAAAGTCAAATCACAAAGATCGAATCACTGTATAAACTGAAAGTGAGACGTATTCGAAGTGATAATGGTACGGAGTTCAAAAATAATGTATCAGATATCTTTTGCATTCAAAAAGGAATTCATCGAGAGTATAGTGCTCCATATGTACCTCAACATAATGGTGTTGCAGAAAGAAAGAATATAACACTGATTGAAGTGGCACAAACAATGCTTGTAGATTCTAAGCTTCATGTTCAATTCTAGAACGAGGCTGTGAATATTGCTTGCTACACGCTTAATCGTGTTTTGACTGTGAAGAAGCTTCAAAAGATGAGTTATGAACTCCTCAACAATAGAAAGCCTAATTTAAAGTATTTGGAGCCTTTTGGGTGTACTTGTACTATGTTGATGTAGGTGTGCAAGCACGTCATCAAGTTGCTACTTCAAATGATGCTAACATATTGTGTGTGTATGCTGATATGCACACATCGGGAATCATGAATCTCGCAAAATACACTTGATTTCTATCTCAAGTGGAACCAATGAACGTTCGTATGGCACTTGAGGATCCATCTTGGGTAGAAGCAATTCAAGAAGAGTTGAAACAGTTTAATCGACTGGGTGTATGAGATCTCATTGACAAACCCGTTAGAGTTAAGAAACCAATTCCTTCGAAATGGGTATTTAAGTGCAAGAAAGACGATCGTGGGGTTATCGTCAAAAACAAAGCAAGATTAGTTGTTCAAGGTTTTCATCAGCAAGAAGGCATAGATTACACGAAAGTATATAATCCAGTTGCTCTATTGGAGGTATACGAACATTTTTGGCTTATGCGGCTTACAAAAATATTAAGGTTTATCAAATGGATGTCAAAAGTGCATTTCTCAATTTGGAACTTCATGAAGAAGTGTTTGTTTTGCAGCCTCCTAGTTTTGAAGACCCAGATTATCTGAACCATGTTTACCGATTGAAAAAGGCCCTGTACGGTCTACACCAAGCCCCGAGAGCTTGGTATCGCACTGTAGACTGCACTCTATTTTACAAGAACGTTGGTGATGATCTAGTCCTTGTACAAATACATGTCGATGACATCATATTTGGTTCAACAAACGACAAGCTATGTAAGGAATTTGAGAAGTCTATGCAGAAGAAGTTTGTAATGAGCTCGATGGGGGATATGAATTTCTTCTTAGGGTTGCAGGTTCATCTGTCTGATGCGGGAATCTTTATTCATCAGACAAAATATGTGAACGATGTCTTGAGCCGATTAAAGATAACTTCCGGAAAAATTCCTTCGACTCCTCCTCCCGTGGGTCATAATTTGTCACCGGACGAATTGGAAAATATCGTAGATCCTACCCTTTACCGAGCGATGATTGGTTCATTAATGTATTTAACTGCTTCTCGTCCTGACATAATGTTTGCAGTTTCTTTGTGTGCCAGGTACCAATCAAGTCCCCGAGTGACTCATCTGGCGGCAGTTAAACATATACTTCACTATCTGAGGGGTAATCCTTACACCGGATTATGGAATCCCAAGGATGCGTTTTCCGATTCTAATTATAGAGGATGCAAGATAAACTTCAAATTGACTACAGTGGGTTGTCAATTTCTAGGAAGCCGGCTTGCTTCTTGGCAGTGTAAGAAGCCGGCTTGTTTCTCCACTTCAATCGCCAGAAGCAGAGTATGTGGCAGCCTCGAGTTGCTGTTCACAGGTTCTTTGGATCCAACAACACTTGCGGGATTACGGTTTGAAGTTTCTTGCTACTCTCATGTTTATTAATAACTCCGTTTCTATAAGTATCACCAAAAATCCCGTGCAACACTCAAAGACTAAGCATATCGAAATTCAATATCATTTTATATGGGATTGCTTTGAAAAGAATTTAATTGATATTGAGAAAGTGCACACTGATTTTTAAAAGGCCGATATGTTTATCAATGCATTTGACAAAACACGTTTTAACTTTTTTCTTGGTTTAAATGGATTAAAAAATCTTGCTGCTATCGTGAAACAAGGATAATTATCTTTATTTTGTTTTTGTTTACATTTTTCTTTCATTTTTATGTTTTGGGTTTTGGGGGTGACTATGAAAAATACGAAAAAATTGCGATATCGTTTGTATAGTGAAAAACCAAAAACATTGAAAAATTTTGAAAAATACAAAAATATTTGTTTAAAATATTTTGAAAATTAAAAACATTGAAAAACTTGAAAAATTAAAAAAATGTGTTTTTGTATGTATAGAAAAATCCGAAAAGACAAAACAATTGTGTTTTTGCATGTATAGAAAAAACCAAAAAGATTTTTGCACTCTTTCGCTTTAAATTATGTCAATTACTCATATTTGAAAGACATATACATCTATATGTTTGGTCCTGATATTCATTTATAGATGTTCGGGATAGCCATTTACCTGATAATGGAAAGTAGTTTGGGCGACTGTTGTGCATTTTAATTAATTCTCTCACTGAAAAATATGTCGGTTATTTAAGTTTGTGGAACACGCTTATATGTTTTGGTCCTATTATTCACTTGTAGATTTATAAACTATAGACTAAAAGTGACTGGGGCGATTGAATTTATTTTTATGCTCCTCAAAATTTATTTTTGAAGCAACAAGATAAAATGATAGTACATTGATCATCTGGTCCCATATCTAGAAAGAAATAAGTTTAAAAGGGCTGAGTTCTTAATTGCATTGGTGCATTGATAGATCTTAAACAAGCCGTTAGGGTAAAGTATATGATATAAACATAAAGAAACACCAAATTGAAAGAGGTGTTAGTCTCTACCAAAACTCTCGATAATGATGGCAGAAATGTAATAGCCTATCATACTCAAGCCTTATGTTTGTCTGATCACCAAAAACACATAAGTTTTAATAAAAAGCATTCGGGTTCTGGACACTGTGTATGTGGCGTAATCATCTGGGTATTCATAAGCATGAATATTTCAAATCTTTTAGAGCAAACCCAAAGTCATTACACTTGATCACCTCTGTACATCGTACAAATTGAATTACTGACTTGATCAAAATCCGCTGTTAGTCATGCATTGTTCCTCCCTTGCATGCGTCTTATTACCAATAAGAAACGGACCCCAGTGGACACAATGTATGTAAGCCTACAGATGCACTCGTGCATACTCACTCACAGTAAAGTAAACCTGGTGCATCAAACAAAAATATCTATAAAATTCTAAATTTTGATCGGCAGCATAATGGTTTAAGTCAAGTTAGGGTGATACGGTAAAAATCAAGTTAAGCTTGAAGCGAGATTAGAGGCTGATAGTTTCTGATATTCTGTGCTTTAACTGAATATTTAATCATATCACAAAAATAATTAAAAGTTTGTTATAAGATTTAAGTGGACAACAATATCAATGACCGGATTAACGTCAGTCATAATAACGTTGAAATATAAAACTACAATGGAAGGAAAATTTGGTCAATATGATTATCTGCTTAAACTCACAAAAACACAAAAATATGTACTGCTTTCGTAAAACACTCAAAAATATTGGGTTTTAACAAGATTATCAAAGTCCAAATAAACCCTTTTATTAGGAAAATGCAGCAGAAATTAGAGTTTTAAACCCTGTTTTACCATTACACATAAACCCGTTTATATTAAACCCAATCCAAGATCCATATACGATTAAGCATGCTATCAAACAACAACCATAGGGTGTTCCAAGAACATACCTTCAAGTCCAGAAATTTGAAATGGATGAAGATACGAATGGCAAGATTCCAATAGAGGAATCCTCAACTTGTATACCCAACGAGCTTCAAGAAACACCAAGGTTGTTAGGGTCCTTAACACTTGCAAGAACAAAACCCTTTCTGTTCTTCTTCTTGTTCTCGGCTTCAATGGAGAGAAATAATAGAGAAAGATGTGTGTGTGAGAGAAAGATGGATGTGAAAAGTCATCTCCCAATAGATCAACATGCAATGTTTTGAAAGAAACAAGAGGATAGAGGAGAGGGAGGGAGCCGGCCCCCATGGGGCTTTTCCCCCCCAAAACCAAATTCCATTTTGTTTATTTTCTTTTAAAAAATGTTTTGTTATTCATCAAAAACAATAACATCTCTCATAAATTATCCATATAATTTATCTAACACACACAATTGCAAATATTTAGAAAACCATTTTTCCAAACATTATAAGTGTTGATAACCATTACTTAGATCATATCTAATAATAAATATCGTGGCGTTTGTCTAGCTTGTTATTGGGTATGACCCGGCTTGGATCAATACGTACTAGCCACATCAACTCAAATATGTGTCTTGGGCAGATCGATTCCAACAATCTCCCACTTGCACAAGATACATAGAAGATTGATGCAAATAGCAAATACCGCCTAACAATGGCTTACTATCCTTAATACGCATGATGAAGTGCCATTGATTAATATCATCCCCTTCATGTCCCTTACTTGAAAATGATTTAGGTGAAACTATCATTTATCCTTTTGCCACAAATGTCATGTTAAATCCAGAGAAACAAAGTGATCATTCTCTGTTGATTTAACTAATCAGGCCTTAAACATTTAACTCTCTCACTATCACCTTGTACTACACTTGAGATTAGCCTTATATAGGACATATTTCAGAGCAGCGAAGAACTAAGTCAAAGTATAATTGTCGGTAAATATCAAGACCCAATATGTATCTCAGGTCGGAAGATACTATGATGTTCGCCTTTACTCAAATTTACTTATGATCACAAATCACAAGGATTCCATGCAGTAAAATTGAGGGCAGGTCAGTCCAATATTTATCCCATAAATATTTATGAACATTGGCAGCAAACTCTTTGGTATATTCATACCTAAGGAATATCTACCAATCCAAGTTCATAATAGTCTTACTTTCATATTTGTTCCCACAACTATGATCGACTATAGACATTTAGAATAATTAACTTATTCACGGATTTAAACATGCTAAGATGAAACATAACTCAAAATATATAGCCATAACCAAAACCATATGATTGAGTTAAAATAAAATTGTTCTGGTATCCAAATACATAATTTTGATCAACTCGAATCACTAGAATATCGAAGTCCTAAGGCACAAGTATGACCTTCATGCTTTGGCCTTTCGAGGAGCTTCGTGAGTGGATCCGCAATGTTTTGATCAGTGTGAACTTTGCAAATACATATATTTCCCTTTTCAACTTCATCCCTTATGTAGTTGAATCTCCGCTCAATGTGCCTAGCCTTTTGATGTGCACGGGGTTCCTTGATTTGAGCAATCGCACCCTCGTTGTCACAAAAGATTTCTAGAAGGTCATGAATGGTACGGATTACCCCTAGGTCGGCAATGAACTTTCTAATCCACGCAACTTCTTGAGCTGCCAAGGAGGCGGCGATGTATTCTGATTCAGTGGTGGACAAGGCTACCACGTCTTGTTTTGCACTCTTCCAAGAGATAGCACCACCATTTAGAATGAAGACATATCCCAATTGTGATCGAGAATCATCTCGATCAGTTTGGAAACTTGCATTCGTGTAACCCTTTACAACGAGTTCCTCCTCACCAAAGCCATATATTAGAAACATATTCCTAGTCCTCCTAATGTATTTCAGTATGCTCTTAACTGCCATCCTATGACTAGTTCCCGGATTTTGTTGGTATCTACTTGAAATGCTCAAAGCGCATGACAGATCCTGTCTATTACATATCATAGCATACATGATGGATCCTATAGCAGACGCGTATGGGATTCCATTCATTTTTTCTTGCTCAACCTTTGAGCTTGGAAATTGAGATGCACTCAATATTGTTCCTCTTTAAATTGGTACCAAACCTTTCTTGGAGTTTTCCATCTTGAACCTTTTCAAGATTTTGTCAATGTATGCACTTTGATTCAAACCTATCAACCGCCTAGATCTATCCCTATAGATCCTTATTCCCATAATATAGGCGGCTTCTCCAAGATCCTTGATTGAAAAACAACTTCCAAGCCAGGCTTTTACACCTTCCAAGGTTGTAATGTCATTTCCAAATAGTAATACATCGTCGATATATAATACTAGAAAGGTAATGATGCTCCCACTAGCTTTCTTATATACACAAGCTTCATCAACGTTTTTGATGAACCCAAATTTCTTAACTTCATCATCAAAACGATGATTCCAACTTCTAGATGCTTGCTTCAATCCATAGATTGATTTCTTCAACTTGCACACTTTATTAGGTTGTTGTGGATCGACAAAACCTTCAGGCTGAATCATATAGACATCTTCCTCAAGGTGTCCATCTATATAAGCGGTTTTGACATCCATTTGCCATATCTCATAGTCGTAATATGCGGCTATGGCAAACAATATCCTTATAGACTTCAGCATTGCCACAGGCGAGAAAGTTTCATCATAATCAACCACTAATCCTTCGCTACATGTCTAGCTTTATATGTATCCAAGTTTCCATGCATATCAGTTTTCTTCTTGAAAACCCACTTACTTCCAACCAGTTTGGAATTAAGAAGTGGTATAACCAGGTCCCATACTTAATTATCATGCATGAATTGCATCTCAACGTTCATGGCTTCCAGCCATTTATCACAATCAGATTGTGACATTGCATCTCTGTATGTGGTTGGTTCATCTAAATCTACCACATAGCATCCATCCATGAAAAATCCATATCTTTCAGGTGGGGTGCTAATTCTACCAGATATGCGAACGTTTTGTGTGTTTTGATCAACCATTTGATCATTTTAAACAACCTCTTGTTAATTGCTAATGTCAACCAGAAGTGTATCGGCTTGTGGTTCTCGATCCTCCTCGAGTTCCACAGATCTTTCAGTTCCTTCCATAAGGAACCTTCTTTCCAAGAACTCAGCCTTTCGAGCAATAAACACTTTATGCTCGCTTGGATTGTATAAATAATATCCCATCGAATATTTGGGATATCCTACACAGATACACTTAGTGGATCGGCTTTCAAATTTGTTTTTGGTGTTGTTCTTGACATAAACCTCACAACCCCATACCTTTAAATATGATAACGATGGAACCCTTCCATGCCATATTTCAAAAGGTGTCCTATCCACTTTCTTGGTTGATTCCATATTTAGAATACGGGTTGCAGAGATTAATGTGAAACCCCAGAATGATAGAGGTAAGTGCTTCTCGCCATCATAGATCGAACCATATCCAATAAAGTTCGATTCCTCCATTCGGACACACCATTATGTTGCGGTGTTCCAGGTGGAGTAAGTTGTGTGACAATCCCACAACTCCTAAGATGATCTAGAAACACATCATTGAGGTATTCACCTCCTCTATCGAAACGTAGTACTTTTATTTTTTTGTTGAGTTGATTTTGTACTTTAGTTTGGAAGACTTTGAACATTTCAAAGGCTTCATCTTTGTGTCTTATAAGAACACATACCCTTAGCGACTATAATCGTCGGCAAAGGTAATGAAGTATCTTTCACCATTCCTTGTCATTGTCTTAAAAGGATCACATACATCCGAATGTATGATACCTAATAAGTCTTTTTCCCTTTCATTAATTCCACTAAAGGGCTCCTTGGTCATATTTCCCAATAAACAAGATTCACACTTATCAAATGAATCATCATTTGATTCCAAAAGACCATTCTTTGAAGTGTATGAATGTGATCCTTGTTTATGTGGCCAAGGTGACAATGCCAAAGAAAAGTTTCACTCACATCCAATTTGTGTCTTTTGGTGTTAGCTTGGTACAACGAGTTATCAATGGATGTATTATCATGAGCTAATTCATAAATGCCATTAGACGGCATTGCTTTAAAATAAAAGACATCATTCATGAAAACACAAATATCATTGTTTACAAACTTAAAATCATAACCAAATTGTCTTAATAAAGAAACAGAGATAATTTTCCTAGTCAAACTAGGAGAATACATAATGTTTTTCAAAAGAACTTCCAAACCATTTGGAAGCTTCAAAACATAATCTCCTCGGGCTTGGACGTCAACCTTTGCTCCATTGCCCATGAAGAGAAAAATATCTCTGTTCTTGTAATCATTTCTTCTTTTGACTCCTGCAATGAATTGCATATATGAGTTCTAGCCGGTATCCAATACCCATGTGTTGGAAGAAATAATATTAAGATCAATATGGATCATGAAAGTTGTACATGAGGTTTTCCCGACATCCCTCTTAGCTTTCAACTCCTTGAGATAGGTCGGACAGTTTCTCATCCAGTGACTTATCTCCCTACAACCAAAGCACGGATCCTCAGAGCTAACCTTTAGCTTCTTTGGTTTGGGTTCCGTCTTTTCCTTTCCCTTGAACTTTCTTTTAACTTGTCCTTTACCACTAGAAACCTTTGCCTAGGGTTTTGGACGATGCCTCTTTTTAAAACCACCCTCATTGATCACAAGAACGGGTAAAACCTTTTTACCCATTCCGGCTTTGGCTGTTTTGAGCATTGCATGAAGCTCACCAATGCTCTTGTCCTACCCATTCATGTTGTAATTCATGACGAACGTCTCAAACTTTTTAGTTAAGCCATTGAGGATCAAATTCGTGGCTAACTCTCTTGATATGGGACAATTCAGCCATTCAAGCCGATCAATGTGGCTTTTCATCTTAAGTACATAAGATGACACAGATTGGGTTTCTTCCATACGGCATGCATGAAACGCTCGAACCGTTTCGAAGCGTTCCACCCTTTCTTGAGTAAGGAACATATACTTATGCTGGGTGATCATGTCATATGCCCCATGATTCTCGAAATCCTTTTGGATCTCGGGAATCATTGTTCCCAGTATGAGACAAGAAACTTGTACCGAATCCTCGGTGTACTTTAACCAATCCGCATAGGAATCCAAGTTATTGACAACAGGTTCATCGGGAATAGGATCATCCAAAATGTAGGATTTCTTCTCTTGCTTGAGAACAATTCTCAAGTTTCGATACCAATCCATAAAATTGTTATGGTTCAGACGATCCTTATCCTGAATGGATCTCAGTGATAGATTATGCACAGGTGGGATAATAGCGTTCTGAGGATTTTTTGCGGCCATATATAAAGAATTTAACAAATTTCAATTTAGTATTTTCGTTATCAATAAAATTTTAATCGTTAATACCCTTTAATGTCTCCAAGAAAATTAATGATTAAAATCTAGAACCAAACGTTTCAATCAAATAGTAGTTCTAGTTTTATCCCATAATTCAAATTAACAAGGTAGTCAACGTTTGACGAAACCCTTTGCAACTTCTAGTTTTATGTGATCGGTTAAACATCATACGTTTAGTTCGCATGTTTAATCCCATCAACACCTTTGTACGCCATGCTTCGGTGACCCTATTCACATGATTTTCAAATCAAGTCGTCCTACTTACACACACATGTGAGTTTACACATACAAGTGGTTAGGTGACTTTTCTCCCACAAGTATTGCAAATCCACCTCAAATCACAAGTTTTCTTAAAGTGGTTAGGTGACCTTTATCCCACATTAAGTCTCCAAGTGACTAGAGTGTCGCATAAAAGGATGGTGTTCAACTTGTTTTAAAAGGGATTTAAGTTTTCAAAATTCTAGATTGGAAAACTATTTGATGTAACTTCCATTTGCATGCATTCAAATGTATGGTTACTTTTGAAAACCAATTTTCAAATTCCTTTTAATAAAACCCATTTTATTACGAAATCATTAATAGTAAATAAAACCAATTTAATTTAATAATTTTAAAGGAATCACTTTTATACTTGTTGTCGATTTTAATTGTTCACATCCAAAATGATAAAACAATAAACATAAATCAACCACACAAGCATAAAATACAATCACATGTTCATAACCTTAGCCACCTACAAATTTGACAACACTTGTTGACCGAAACAAGTGTGTCATAAGGTCTCTCCTAAGGGACGAGCATGACACAAGGTATGAGATGGTGAACTCCCACTTGACTCGGCATCCTTATGCTTCAAGAGTTCACTTCTTGTTGTGATGCTTCTTCTTTACTTGGGCTTCCACTTAGGCTCCAACCAAAATGGTGTTGTAGTCGCATCTTCTCTTACAAAATATATCGTAATACATTTTGTCTAATGAAAGAAATACAACTATTACACTTATTGTTACAAACCATTTGAAAGAATAAATAGATTACAAACCCGAATAAAGAAAATTACAAAAAAATGAATAAATCACAACAAGTCTCTTCAATATACACAAGATCATTGGCTAAGTTATGAACATCCACACAAACAGGTCAACCTTTGACCAATCAGGTCAAACTTTGACCAGAGTGGTTCCCCTTTGGACCCTTAGTTCTCGGCCTAGAATAGAGAACACATAGTTCTCGGCTAAAACCAAAGTTTCAGAGTTTTCGGCCCAAAAACTTTGGTTCACAAAGAACCTAGTGTTCTCGGTCAACACCGAGAACTAGTTTTCGGTCAACCGAGAACTATGGTCATCAACCATGAGTTCTCGGCCACCGGAACATGTTTTCGGTCAACCGAGAACTATGGTTCACAACCATGAGTTCTCGGTCCAACCGAGAACTTTTTGGTCAACCGAGAACTATGGTTCTCAACCATGAGTTCTCGGTTCAAGCGAGAACATGTTTTCGGTAAACCGAGTACTATGGTTCTAAACAATGAGTTCTCGGCCAACCGAGAACATGGTTTCGGGTGTCTTCGGCCAGACCGAGAACCATGATTTCCAACCATTAAGTTCTCGGCCAGGTCTGAAGAACACAGTTTCATCCCAACACAAAATTTGGCAACCAAATAACCAATTTTTCCAGATTTACCACATGCATGTATGGTACAATCTTGAAAAATCGAGGGGCAACCAAAATGCCTAATGTTTTCTGTTAGTGCACGGTTTTGCGTCTTGAGTCTTTGTATTTATCGTTAACGTTTTTTATTTATGTTTAATGTAATAAATAGTTTATTTATTAATCAGTTCGCTAAGTTAAAGGCTAGTTCGCTAGGGGATGTTAGCGAACTAGCCAATCAATGTATTCCCTCCTGATTCGTTAGGGTATGTTAACGAATCAGGGGGTGCTTCGCTATGATTATTTATGTAACGAAGGGGAAGCTGATTCGCTAGGGGATGTTAGCGAAACAGATCACCTTCTATATATAGTGAACTACTGTTCACTTTTAATGTAAGTTTTTGAAAAGAGTTTTTGAGTGTTAATTAACCAATTGCTCTCTCTCAAGCTTCACCTTAACATTATTCATCTAATATATTGATAATATATACACATATTTATAACACTGAATCGGTTAATTATGAGCTAGATCCTTAATAGTACTAATCGGATATTCACAGATCTGAGATCTGTTATTGTTATTGATTGGTAATCCGGGTTCTAACATTTTCGGCCGATATGGTAAAAAATACCATCTAACCCGAACACTTTAGATCCTATTTTGAACCATGTAATCGTATAAGCGGCTCTTGATGCCATTGTTGGGTTTTAACAAGATTATTAAAGTCCAAATAAACCCTTTTATTAGGAAAATACAGCGGAAATTAGAGTTTTAAATCCTGTTTTACCATTACACATAAACCCGTTTATGTTAAACCCAATCCAGGGTCTATATACGATTAAGCATGCTATCAAACAACAACCATAGGGTGTTCCAAGAACATACCTTCAAGTCTAGAAATTTGAAATGGATGAAGATACGAATGGCAAGATTCCAATAGAGAAATCCTCAAGCTTGTATACCCAACGAGCTTCAAGAAACACCAAGGTTTCTAGGGTCCTTAAAATTGCAAGAACACAACACTTTATGTTCTTCTTCTTCTTGTTCTCGGCTTCAATGGAGAGAAAAAAGAGAGAAAGATGGATGTGAAAAGTCATCTCCCAATAGATCAACATGCAATGTTTTGAAAGAAACAAGAGGAGAGAGGAGAGAGAGGGAGCCGCCCCCCATGGGGCTTTTCCCCCCAAAACCAAATTCCATTTTGTTTATTTTCTTTTAAAACATGTTTTGTTATTCATCATAAAAATAACATCTTTCATTAATTATCCATATAATTTATCTAACACACACAATTGCAAATATTTAGAAAAACATTTTTCCAAACATTATAAGTTTTGATAATCATTACTTAGATCATATCTAATAATAAATATCGTGGTATTTGCCTGGCATGTTATTGGGTATGACCCGACTTGGATCAATACGTACTAGCCACATCAACTCAAATTTGTGTCTTGGGCTGATCGATTCCAACAAAAAATAAAAAAAAAATTGTTTTCTACTTTATTATTGCTTTTCTAGTTTAAGTGTAAATATTAGAAAAGAAAAAGAAAAATACCAAAATGATTTTTTTTTTTATTTTTCTTATTTTTTATTCATTTAAATATTATTTAATTTCCTTAAGTTATTTTTAAGTTATGTGTTTTTGTGTGTTAAACACGTTAAGGTATTGCATCTTATTCCTTCGGGTAAGATTCGTAAGGTAAAGTTCATCGGAACACGTGTTTTGATGCATTATTTAATTAATTATTTAATTCTCTTAAATTTAAATTGAAAAATATTTTAAATTTTAAATTTTAATTTATTGCCCATTCGTTATCTTCCAGGATAACAAATGAGGGTCAGTTTGATAACGAAATACCTCAATTTGTTGTCCTTAATTTGCTTCCGCCACTCTGTAACGAATGACCCAATACGTCATTTGATTGATAATGAATGAAGCACGAAGAAACTCTAACTCGTTATTAAATCATTATGATTTTTAACAAATCACTCATTCGTTACCTGGCCTTACGAATGCGATCACGAACTAGCTCATTCGTTAATTTTGAATTAACGAATTACGCTAAATCGTTGTCTTCGAAAGCCTGCAAATCTGTAATATATAATGAACAGTTGTGAACGAATCATCTCATTCGTTCATCAACTATTCATCTTCCCTAAAGAATCTCCGCCAAAATTTTTTATAATTTTCAGCCTTCATTAAAACGAGTTGTGAACATCATCTTATATTAGTAAGGTAAACATTATCAAAACACAATTGATTTTGTCGAAATACATGGCTATTTCATGTGTCAATTAATCGATTTTGATGTCTGTTTTAACTTATAAACTTAAATATATATACCCCTAATTATAACTAGTTTTTACCCAAAATGGTTGTCATCTACTGACTATCGATGTTATTGCGACTCGATTCGTGTTCATTATAGGTTGTTTCATCGTCAATCATGGTTAAATTGAATCTGATAGTGCATGTTTGACTATTAGAGTTCTTGTTAATTTTGACTTTGACTCCTGATACTCAAAGATCTTAATTATTGGTGACCATTTGTTATAAGTTAATAAATGGACACTCATTCGTGGTCAGTTTGTTATGATCAACATAACGAATCAACTCCTTCCTATGGTTGGATAACGAATTAACTCACATTCGTTTCTTAATTCATTGTTTTTTCGTTAATGATTTGTTATGGATTATTCGCTTTAATTATTTATAACGAATTAAGCAATTTGTTATAGCGAATTACCTGGTTCGTTATAACGATTCAGCCAAGAATAATAATGAATGACACTTGAATTATATTGAAAATCCAAAAATTAAAATTATTAAATACTTTAATTGTTTGAATGTCCGTTTAAACTAAATCTCGGGTTTATGTATTTTCAGTTATGGCTGACGAAATTGGTCAGGATGCTCCTGTTGCTGAGCAGCAACAGGTTCAGCAACCACAAGATCCAGAACTCCCGCTATTGCCTTTCGATAAGAAACATAACATTTGTGCTTTCGTTGGGGAGAATTTTGCTGATGATGAAACGTTTTGTGATATGCTTGCTTTTATACGACTTTCTCGTATAGGTTATGTTGTTACTGCTGACACGAAGATTCACTTCAGTATTGTATGACCATTTTGAAATTCAGCTCGTTATGTCGAGTCTGAAAACCAAATCGTCTCCGAGGTCAACAAGAAGCCGGTCGTCATTGCACCTGGGGTTATCAGAAGGGTGTTGCGTTTGTTGACAATATAGACAACCTGTATGAACTTGATAAGGGGTTGATCCGCAGGTTATTTCAAGGAGTCTTCTGTGCAGGTGCTCTTGATCGTTCCATGTACAACATGGCTAACTTGTGCCCCTGTACAAGTATTTACTGCATGTGCTTATACATAGCCTTGGGGGACGTAAAGGTGGATACGACGAGTGCCGGATCGTGCTGCAATCTGCATTCGTTGCTCTGATTTTGAACAAACCGTTTAATTTCACCAAGATGATCTTCTATCAACTTAAGGAAAAATGCTTGGTCAAAAACCGACGCAGTAAATTCGTTATGTATCCACGATTCATTGAGCTGATCATTCATGAACTTATTCCTGATTTGGAGATTGATTTGACATTAAGAGATGACGTGCTGAAGTTGGATCATATGAACGCTGACAGTTTAAAGAGGATTAAGCAGTATAGGCAGTAGACGCCGAGAACCAAACGTTTGATTGGTCATCTGTCAAATCTGGCGTATGAATGCCCTTCTATTGATTGTTAGATCCACGATGATTCGAATTCCGAACGTGAAGAGGAACCAGGTGGGAATGAAGGTGGTGATGATGGAGATGAAGGTGGTGACGGTGGGCAGGGAGGTGATCAACAACAAGTTGATGTTGTGGCAACAAGTTCTCATGCTGCACAATGAAGGCGCAAGGGCAAACTATTAGCGTCTAAACAACCACCCAAACGTCGTGATCAACATGGATCTAGTGTGGAAATCGGTCCATGTGAGCCGAGGTCGTCCGCTCTTCAAAGTCTGGCGGTGCAAGTTACTACTAACACCCCGGAAATAAATTTGACTACTACGCTTACCTCCGATTCTAGGCTTGGCATGATTCCTCAATCTATATTATCTACGATTCCAAGGCCTACTGTTTCTGCTTCAGTGGTTCCTACGACACCGACGATGATGAAGACTCTTCCTTTGGACGTCTCATTTATGAGAATCAGCCGTCCTAAGGGTCCAGTGCAGCCGATACCTCTGACATTTTATGCATTTCCCCCAACCAATAAAATAGACATGCTTTTGAGTTTTATTCATCTTTACGAGAATCAAATGGTGGTCGACCGTCAAGCTCAAGAGCAAATGTTTATTAATCAACGTCGTATGATGGGTTATGTCTCCTACTGTCAAAAGGAGACGAAAGAGCTTCGTGAGATTGTCACGGCTCAGGGGGTGAAAATCAAGGAACAAGAGCATCTCATCCTTTAGCTTATGTGCAAAGACAATGAACTGAGAAAGCTGAAGAACGATGATGACGATCCTTACGCTCCAGGTACTGGAGGTAGTGAGCCGAAACAAGCTCACGGCTCATCCTCAAGTGATGGTACGAGCAGTGGTGAAGGAAATGATAGACGAATGGTAGTCTATCATGACTCGACAAACGCTCAACCCATAGAGTTGATCAAGGCCAACACCATCTTGTTCATGGACTTCAAGAAAGGCATAGTGATGAGCACTGCCAATATTGATGAGATTGAAGAAGGTCAATTCGTCGATCAGTCCCTAACGCGCGAACAAATTTCATTATTATTGGGACTGAACGATGAAGAATTGGATGCTTTGGAAGCAGAGGAGGATGTGGTGGTAATGAATGACGAGGAAGTATTACTTGATACGACTATTCCACATGGGAATATGTCGTTTATTTACGAAGACGAGGAGATTGAGATCAAAGATGTGACAACAGAGGAATACCCCGATCTATATCAACGATCAAATGTTGATCAGGGTCTTCCTACTTTTACTGAAGAAAATGTCAAAGCTTCTGAAGATCATTTGGAGAAGATCTCGAAGATCAAGCCAAGATGTCTGAATGTGATGCTGATCCGACTGAGGTTGACATTCTGGGTTGGTTCAAGTACTGGAACAAACGGGCTCGTAAGATTATTGAAGCATATCGTTTCGTTGACCGAGAACAGAAATTGGGCTCCGTTTCACGAGCCAAAACTAATCAGAAGACCACATTCAAAGCCGTGTCGACTGTGAAAGGTGACATTTTATCTTGGTTATACGATTCTGAATTATAGGTATATATTGTCAAGTGGGAGAATGGAGTACAATATTATCAATATATCACTGACGTTCTCTCATTATCGCGAGTCGACCGTTTAGTAATCACGGTGGAGATCGTCGAGCAAAATGGTTTCACCAATATTTGCTCTTCGAGGTAAATCGTGTTTTTATATTCTTTAAGCCAAAAATTCCAATCCGTAAGCTCATTGACGAGATTGATTCTTGTACGGGTTGAAGAAAACTTGTGCTTAAGGTATAACCGCCGAAAACGATGAAACATGTACCGATGAAGAAGTTTCCACAGAGTCTTCACCTATCGTTTAATCGATGGTACTATGAAAATCGTACCGTCGAGGCCGTCATTGTACTGGTTAAAGGCTTGAAGAATAGCTTTATTAGATTTATCGACCTGATGTGGCTCATTAACTTATCCGAAACCGACAATGACGTGTTGTTCGAGAACAAGATTTTGATAGAGCATCATGAAGAGTACAACCTCGCTATGCAATTCCAGCGTGTCATACGTGTGTGTCACGTGTTCGGTATTCATAGTTGTCATGATTGGCAGACAAAGCGCTTCAAGTAATTAAAGACAAAGAGCTCAAGACGAGGGGGTGTTTGTTAGTGAACGCTTTTGTAGTCTCGAGTCTTTGTAATTTATCTATTGTAATTTATTATTATTATAATGTAAAGGATATTTATGGAAAACTATTAGTTCGTTATGTGTATTCTAATTCGTTAAGGATGTTTAACGAAAGGACAATAACTCGTTATGTATGTTTCCCATTCGTCATGGAATATTGACGAATGGGGGTATAACGAATCACTGATTCTTTATGCTTTCCCTTTATGTTATGTAAGATTAACGTATAAAGCTTCGTTACGGGATGTGTAACGAACTGGATTCCATCGTCTATATAAGGGTGTGTTGCCTTACGTAATTTAAGTATTGATTCATCTATTACCTAGAACCTCTACTCAATCTCTCTCTCGATTCAATACTTCGTTTAACCTTAATATTACTATAATCAATTACTATTATACATAAATACATATATATATAACTAAGATCATATCATTTAACTATATCCCAATTCTAATCAATTCAATACGAATTTAGATTGATTAGATCTGAATAGGTAATTACACACATATTGTGGAATTATGCCAAGCCTTGGATCAGAAGTGATAGTTGTCGTCAATGTGAGTGTCGGGGTGCTAGTAGTAAGCAACACCTCCAGCCTTTGTGAAGCGGATGACCTTGGCACTTGTGGACTAATTACTACCCCAGATCCGTGCCTAACACGATGTTTGGGCGATTGATCTTGCAATATCGCCTTGCCCTTTCGTTTTCGTTGAACAACCTGTGAGCTTGCTGCTTTAACGTCAACACTCGTATATCACCCTCATGGTCACCATCACCAACTTATGCACCATCATCACCATCATCGTTACCACCACCGTTCCCACATGGTCCTTCTTCACGTTCAGAATATGAGTCGTCGTGAGTCCAATGATCAACAGAAGGACATTAATAAGCTGGATTCGCCAAGTGACCAATCAGACGTTTGGTTCTTGGATGATCCTCTGGTTCTTTACTATGGTAAGTCTTCATCCTCTTCATCGTATTAGTGTTCATGTGTTCCAACTTCATCACATCATCCTTCAAAGTCCAGTCAATCACCAAGTCAGAAATCAAATCCTGAATGATTAGCTGTACAAAGCGTGGATACATAAGGAATTTGATGTGACGATTCTTGATCAAGCAATTCTCCTTGAGATGATAAAATACAAGCTCAGAGAAATTGAACAACTTGTTCAATAAAAGAGCTATAAATGTGGATTGTAGAATAACCCGACACTCGTCATCCACCCTTGCGTCCCCCAAGTCAATGAATCAGGACATGTAATAAGTACTTGTATGGAGCACACAAGTACGCCTTGTTGTACTAGGAACAATCAAGGTCTCCCGAATAAAATAAACGCCAAAACAATCCACGTATCAGCGTCTTGTCAAACTCACATGGAATTTTCATGATATCCATAAATCGAAGCACACGTCTGATAACCCTAGGAGAGATAACGAACGGGTTGTTGTTGATCTCAGCAACAATGTGATTCTCAGACTCCACATATCGTGCCAAATTCCATAATGGACGAATAACACTGAAGTGGACCGGTATATCAGCAGTAATGGTATAGTGGATCCTGGATCGTCGTAGGAATGCAATAATATCTCCAAATAAGTCCTGATCAGCAAAATTATCTTGTACAAAAGCACAGATGTTGTGCTTTTTGTCAAATGGTAGGAGAGGAATATCAGGATCCTGTTGTTGCTGTACAGGTTGTTGTTGCTTAACAACTTGATGTGGAACTTCAAATGGAACATCTTGTACTATATCATCAGCCATTTCTAAAAATACATAAACCCGAGAATTAATAAAAAAGAACATTACTGTATCATTCGTTAGTTCAATCGTTATGACGAATGATGTCATTCTTATGACGAATGACATGATTCGTTATGGTCATGTTAGCGAATGAATAACTAACGAATCAATCATGACAAATGAAAGTTCATTCATTATCAGATAACCCAAATGGACTAATTCGTTATATGATCTCAACGAATGGATCCACGAATGAATCATAAGCACGAATGAGTGTCCATTCGTTGTCTGTAACGAATAATCACAACAATAATCAACTTTGACCCCAAATAGTCAAAGTAGAATTGGCGAAGAACACTGACGGCCAACCATGTATAATGATGAATCATTAAAATTTGAGCATAAATGAGCTCGTATGATCAGCGAAACACAAACCTAAACAACCATTTATGCTAAAATATAGTATTAAGATAATTTTTTTTCAAAACTCAAACCCAATACAAAAATGACTAATTAACCAATCAATACTTGACGAAAATTAACGAAACTCATTACGTTTAGTTAGTCTATACCTGAGAAATCTGAAATATTAATCAAAAGATGATTTGGTTAAAGTCGGATTTCTGGGAAAAATTGGCAAGAGTTTTGCTTGGGTTTCGTGAATATCAAAATGAACGAATGAGCGATTCGTTCATCTCCTGCACATTATATATCATAGGCTTGAACACATCCCAAGACAAACGAACGAGCCCATTCGTGAATTAAAAATTGTCGAATGGTTCATATTCGTTGGTTCATTTGTTAACCCCATTAACGAATGAAGAATAACTTAAATTTCATAAAGAATCAACTCAGATTCGTTCTTCATTCGTTATCAATAATGATGACGAATGGGGTCATACGGTATGAGTGTAGCGGAAGCGAATGATGATAATGAATAAACTTGTATGTTATCCAAATTTAAAAATAAATGACCATCATTCGTTATCTGTATAAATAGCGCATGGAATCTATTCGTTATGACTTCTCATAACGAATACCCATTAAATCTATTTAAAATGAAACCTTTTTCATTTTAAATTTCAAGTATTATATAATGCATTGAAACCCTTGTCCCGATGAACTTTACCTGAAAATCTTACTTTTCGGTGTAAGATGTAATACCTTAACGTCCTTTCCGTTCAAAACACATAATTTAAAAAAATTATTTAAATCAATTAAATAAAATAATTAAATGAAAATGAGAAAATCTTTTTGGTATTTCATTTCAAATATGTACCATTTAGCTCGAAAATCGAAAATAAAGCAGAAAACAAAAATTAGAAATACAATATTTTTGGGTTTTTTAATATTTTTCTAATCAAAAAGTACATAAAACAAAAGTAAATATAACAACTATTCTATGAAAGCAGTACATATTTTTATGAGTTAAGCAGATAATCATATTGACCAAATTGCCCTTCCATCATAGTTTTATATTTCAACACTATTATGACTGGTGTTAAGTCGGTCATTGATATTGTTGTCCACTTAAATCTTATAATAAACCTTCGAGTATTTTGTGATATGATTTAATTTTTTCAGTTAAAGCACAGAATATCAGAAACTATCAGCCTCTAATCTTAATTCAGGCTTAGTTTGACTTTTACCATATCACCCCAACTTGACTTGAACCATTATGTTGCTGATCAAAAGTAAGGTTTTTATAGATTTATAAACTAAACAATCTCAGCTCATAATACCCACTACAAGGTATACCCCCATTATCAAACGATACACCAAGCTTCCTTTGTTGTGAATGAGTATGCACGAGTTCATCTGTAGGCTTACATACATTGTATCCCTTGGGGTCCACTTATTACTAGTATTGAGATGTGCACAAGGGTGGAACAACGTATGACTAACAACGGATTTTAATCAAGTCAGTAATGAATTTTTACGATGTACAGTAGTGATCAAGTTTAATTACTTTGGGTTTGCTCTAAAAGAATTTAAAATATTCATGTATATGAATACCCAGATAATTAAGCCGCATAAAGACTCACAGTGTCCGGATAATGGATGCATCACATCAATACAGGATATAAGGCTACAAAGCCATACACCATTGAAGCGTTAACCATAAACCAAAAGCATTTTGTCTTGAATTGTTGTTTTTGGTGATAAGGCAAACATTAGGCTTGAGTATGACAGGCTATTAGATTTCCGCCATCATTACCAAGATTTTTGGAAGAGACTAACATATCTTTCAATTTGGCAGTTCTTTATATTTATATCACCGACTTTACCTTAACAGCTTGTTTAAGACCTATCAATGCACCAATGCAATTAAGCACTCAGCCTTTTAAACTTATTTATAATTGGATATGAGACCAGATGATCAATGTACTATCAGTTTCTCTTTTTGCTTCAAAACTCATTTTTGAAGAGCATGTAAATTCAGTCGCCCCAGTCACTTTCAGTTTGTAGATAAATGGCTATCTATAAATCTACAAGTAGATAACAAGGCCAAACATGCAAACATGTTCCACAAACTTAAATAACCGACATATTTTCAGCGAGAAAATTAAATAAAAACACTCAACAATCGCCCCAATTACTTTCCATTTTCAGGTAAATGGCAATCCCGAATATCTACAAGTAAATATCAGGACCAAACACATACAAGTATATATCCTTTAAATTTGAGTAACTGACATAATATTATGCGAGAGAGTGCAATAATATTTTTGACATTTTTGAAATATTTGAATGTTTTGGTTTTTCTCTATACATACAAATATCACAATATTTTTGAATTTTCAAATTTTTAATGTTTTTAGATTTTCTCTGTACATTAATAAATCACAATATTTTTGTATTTTTCCATTTTCTCCCCCAAAACCCAAAATCTTAAAATAAGCAAACTAAAATAAACAAAACAAAAATAAAGATGATTATCCGAGCTTAAGGATATCAGCAAGAGTTTTCAATTCGTTTAAATCAAGCAAAAAAGTTAAAGCGTGTTTTGTCAAAGGCTTTGGTAAATGATGTGTGCTGCGTGCGTGTGGTATAAATATTAATAGATGGAATGATTTGCTTTTGTACAAGATCGTGTTTTAAATTTATAAAAGTGATTTCTACAAAGACTAAACACACACAAAATAGGCAAATGTACCTATCATATATGTAGAATAGTATTGGTAAGAACCAAGTATCGATCCGTGGACACAAATGTTTCTAATGATAAATTGTTATTTTACTTTAATCGGAGGTTTTAATCATTTTGGGGTTAATTTTTTTTAACTTTTTATAAAATATAAATACTTATATATATAATATAGGTGACCAAGACAAGAGATTCTAAACAAGTATTTCAATTACGTGAAGGTTACCATCTAAGATCAAGAATCCAATCCATTTTAGCATTGATAATTAATATTCAAACATGTGGTAAACTTGTTGTAGCAATATATGATAGATAGCTCCTTAAGCCTTAAGTGAGCATCTTTGGCACTAGGGAGGTAACATGCGCATTTTAAAGTCGACCCTTTCCTAATGTCATGCCACCTCTAAAATGTCAATTTAAGTTGGCAAGTAGTTTCGTAAAGTAGAATGATTAGGATTGACTTCGATTTCTCAAATACCAATTCTAACAACTTCGGGTGGTTGTAGTTTACTCACACAACCTCCCCTTGGTTGATTTATGTAGGTTATAATTACATATTCCATTAACATATGATTTCTTTAACTAGCATGATATCCTAAGCAAATACATTTTTGGATTACCAAGACTTAGAGAAATACATCATAACTTATATCTCATCATTTCTAAGTACAATATAAGGATCCATGTTTCAATAATGTATCAAAGTATTTCTATCTTTCAAGAACATGAATCGATCATGAACGATTGCCAATTTGGAATTGGCAATCACCAACTTTGAATTAGTATTTTAAGATGGTGAAACATTTCTCATCAAAAGATAATTGTAAGATAACCATGTAATTTACTAGACTACACCACATGTTTTAATTAATCATCAAGTAAAACAAATCTTTTTCATATATTTTAGATGGTAAATGGAGTTTAGCACATAATAAGCATGGTGATTAACATTAGGATGGATGATAACAATAAACACATGATCAAACTAGAACAATCTAACCAAATATGGATGAATCTTCCTTCTTAATGATGATGATGATGGTTGATGATGATGGTTGATGGTGATGACCTCCAAGACTTCAAACTCTTCACTAGATCTTCAATGAGAGTGTTAGTGTGTGTTTTTATAAGTGAAAACCGAATAGGACTATTTTCAAGGCACACTTCTCAAATGACACAAGAGCCTCTATTTATAGCCTGTCTGGAGCTAGAAGCACAGCCTCGTGCTTTATTAAGCACAGCCTTGTGTTTACGTGTCCCAGTTGCATGTTTTCAGATCGTACATGATGACTCACTACGACCCCGTGCATCCTGAGGCACAGCCCTGTACATTTTTATGACATGTACCAATTTCATTTTTATCTTTTCTTGTAGACGACCACGGCCCCGTGGTTGAGAAGCACGGTCTCGTGCTTTTGTTCCCAGTTTTTGTCTTTCTGGTGTTCAGAAGCATGAGGGCGTGTTTTTTGAGGCATGGGGGTGTTTTTCTTGTTGTTCTTGTGTTTTCTTTCGTTTTTCTTCGTCTTTTCGCTTGTTTCTTCGTTTGGGGCTTGGTTTCACCTGAAATTACATTTTATTATGATAAGTAGCCTTTTGTGCTATGTTATTTAATAGAAATTGCAGTTTTTAGAGATTATTTGATGCTAAAAAGATGTATATTTTTATGTACATCGAACATCCCCACACTTGAACATTGCTTGTCCTCAAGCAATCCACTTATAAATATTCTCTAGAAACAGCAAGTTAGGACCATAGCTTAAACATCCCCAAATAGAGTTCCAAGAAGATGAAAACAAAATAACCAACCTTAAATCATAGGAATATATGTAGTGATATATAAAAAGGTGATTTGTATTTATGAGTTTCTGTTTATGAAAAACGTCACGTTCTCACAATGTTCACTCACACTCGGTTTTATATCTGATAATACCTGTGATATATGTATGTGAACACTCTTAGCCAAAATGTGACATGTGACAAATATACTTGTAACAAGTTCAAACTTCCACCTTCACACTCAAGGGTTGCATAGATCAGAAGTAATAGTGGTTGTTCTTGGGTAAGAAGTGATTTTGGTATTGGTGGTCCAAGGGTTTGAGTAATGGTTGTGAGGATGGTAAATACAACTTTTGCTGATTGTCAGGGATCCTGAGATATCTTCGATGGTTAGCTCTTTCTCCCGAAATATATATATATATATATATATATATACCTAGTGACTCTTTTAAGGTCAGATCGTCAAGACCAGTTTTATCGAGGATGTGGATTAGTTCTTCCTCAATCCTGTTCTGAACATAACTCCCAACTCTAGTGGAACGTTCAGCTTTGAGCCTAATATCCCCCACCCTCATTAGTTCGGTTTATTCATGCTAAGACTGAGTTTGACTCTTTCTACATCTTCCTTCCTGGGACCAGTTTCCGTAGCCTACACGTCGTTCATATCTTTTTGCTCTTCTTTTCATCACGCTTTTGGAAATTCCATAAAATGGTGTCCTTTGTTCGTCTTGGCGCCACTTTTTCCTCACCTCATTTCTAAAGAGAAAGATTCTCTCCCTAAGTTCTTGAGGCAACCTGGGTTTTGCGAAATGTATGCAGCAAAGGAAATTGAAATCGAATGAATGCATGTCCAGTTCTTTAGGGACAGCCGGTAAAAGACCAGTTTTGTATTTTACCGGTGAGACGGATTTAGTGGTATGGTAAGGTTTTGTAGGGTTTTGTGATTTGAAGAATGGTTTGATGGGATTGTGACATTATTACCTTCTTCCTTATACAACGCTTGGTGCGGTCTTGAAATGAATAATTGCGACAAGTTCTAAATCACATGAAACATGTGACTCACTCAAAGCTTCCGAAAAAATATTTATATGGCATGAGGTTTATCTCACAGTAACGGAGGGATTGGGTATAAACGCCATATTTTGCATAAATTTCTTCTCAATATTACAAAACTTCTTTTTTACTTTTTCACTTTTCAGTTATAGTAGATTAATAATTGGTTATTTACAAAAACTTTTTCTTGGATTTTTCTTTAGGTTTTGTTGTAAAAATAGTCTTTGTTTGCTGCAAAAAATTTCGTTGATTAGAGAATTTTTATAATTATTTGAACAAGCAATTGGTCAAGTAATTTTCCCCCCCCACACTTGAATCTCACATTGTCCTCAATGTGAAAAGATTCATGAAAAGATAAAAATTCTAATTAAGTATGGTGGGTTAAAATGGAGAGGTACTTCCCTACGGGCTAACGAAATTTCGACAGAGCGTCTCCTGTTTATCGTCCTTTTTCCTGTTTTGTACCTGTAGAATATAAAACTACAAACAACCACAAAAAACCAAGCATAATTTGCTGAAAATTGGGTATGGAATCATCCATCCCTTGCCTTATCGGGCTAAATTAGTACCTACCATAATCTCTTGGCACCTACGTCCATAAAAAGTGTCCAACCAAGCAAACAAATAAACAAGTACGACAGAAGGTAAATTGTTTAAAACATACATAATAGTAATAGTGTCATGAAAATGCTACCAACCATGCATGCCCATACCCAACCAACCAGTACCGAGGCTCATCAGTTACCCGTGTCCGGGTTAAATGGTCCCCACTGCCTATCCATGCGATAACCCAACCGATCAATATCTCACCTCTTCTCTGCGTATTCGGCTGCTCGTTGTGCATCTGAGGTAGACATCTGTTATGTGATCTTGTCAAATAAGGCGGTAGTGTTAGCTGAGAATTGATCAATGTGTCCATACAGATCCTCGAGAGAGTATCGGTTGTCGTATGACGAGCTTGGTCCGGCCCCTGATGAAGATGGGCCTCCTCGCTGATGGTAAGTGCGGCGTCGGTATTTTCTGGGCGGTGATCCTCGTCTCTCAGGCACATCCTGAAGCATCATCTCTGCAGGGTCTTTGGGGTCCCAAACCTGGTTATATTTATCATAGAACCTCCACACATCCGGGTTCTGGTCTATTTACTGAACCATCTGCATGCTTTGGCAATAATCAAGGCTGAGAGCTATCGGATCTGGGCTTCGGGTCCCTTCTCAGTCCACATAATAGGCCCCATAAAGGTTGTAGATCCAAGGTCCACCAAAAATCGGGGTGTTTCCTTTGGCAGTTGCATTTGTCATGAAAAGCTTGCAGAATAACATTGTGATGTTGCAATGTATGTCATTCTTCATGCAGTACAGTGCCCAAAGATTCATCAGGTTAACAACCCCCTCACTTTGACCTTGAGCCGTGGTATTGTGACTGAGTAGACGGTGAATGTACCTCATGAGCGGGTCATGTAGTGCTGTGCTCTTTGAGACGCTTGCATTGTATTCCTCAGTTCCATAACTCAGTTTTTCCCAAGCCTCTAAATTTGTGTTTCCTGCTTCAGCTTCCTCGTCAGCGTCTTCATCTGCAAATGTTGTTTTGGCATTAAACCAAATTTCTGAGTCAGTTTCCTCGGTTGTGTATATTCCCAGATCAATTCCCAGTTGGGTGACAGAAGTTGTGTGCAATTCACCCCCACATCTAAATTCGATTGCATCTTCATCCCATATGTCCAATTTCTTCTTCTTAATGTTGAAAGAGGCCAAGAACTCCTTTGTCAGTTCTGTTACTACCTCTCCCGTCTGACCAAAAACCCTTCTCCACGGCACTTTCACAAATGTCTTGTATCTGTCCCATTGATTAGCTTGGCGCAATGCGTTTTGGCAAGCGTAGAAGTTTGGTTCTGGAAATCGTCTGTTTAGGTAGGTTAGTCTTGTGTTAGCTTGTCTGTTCCTTGCACTGCTTCCTGGAAAGACTAAAAATGCATGAACATCGTCTTCATACTCAGCCATATGCAATTCATACCCAAATTAGTCAAAATTCGACAAAAATTTTCAATGTGCTGGAACAGAGAGCAAAGCACGGCGACATGCTTTCAGAAGCATGGTACCGTGCTGTTGCTGCAGTTCATGTCCCATTGAATTTTGACTTTTGTTTGACCACAATTCGTGTTGTTTAAGGCACGGCTCGTGTTTTTAATACTGATTTCCACTCTAATCAGACTCGAACCTTCGTTTCTAACCGGTTATAACAATTGGGTTTATTAGTTTGATGGATATTCAAAAACCCGAATTGTTCCTTTCAATTAAACTTTAACAATCAACTATTCAACAATCTATTCAACCTATACTAACGGAATAACCCATATCATTTTCGGGTTTAGACCCGATTTGGTCGATTTGAGAGATTTTAGGGTTAAACTAAATCTAGAATGATGGATTTGAATAATATAATCGTTAAATTAACATACCTTCGGTTCGGAATTGAAGATTTGATGAAGAAATTAGTGTAATAGGGGTTGGTAGGCGGTTTGTCGTTCAGAAACGAAGTGGTTGTTAGGGTTGATGGTGAAAAGTTATTTTAACAATTATAAAATTGTAACTGTACTGGGGTTAAAAATACAGCGCCGTGCTGTTAGAGGCACGGTACCGTGCTGCATGATGCAGACAGTTCTTCTTTTGATTTTTGTTTATTTGTCGAGCTGGTTCATTTTTTTTAACTGATTTGGTTAGTTTAAGATAGTTATTAAAAGTCCTGAATTTCATTAAAGCAAAAACACATAAAGACATAATTAAATATAGTAGAAACGAACGTACAACAACATTCTTAGATCCTAACATATAACACTAGCGGGAGAAACTTCAACGTGAGACAAAGTTGGGACTTCAACGACCACCATTCCTGAACAAGTCTTTGTCAGGCCCCTCGATTTCAGCTGGATCTTACTTAATCATGTCATAACTCACACAGATTAATGTGCCGACAAGAGAGTTAATGACGGGTTGCTATATTTAGAAAGATTAATGTTTGTTAAAGGCGGAATCAATAACAAACAGGGTAGTTGCAATGAATAATCAAAGGTAGAAAGCACACACAGGATTCACTCAAAAGATTTCCATCTATATAATTTTCATCATACAAAGTGGATAATCGATTTAAGGTTTTAGGAATCCTCGGACAGCCGTCACACGATATTCTCTCTCAATAAATGTGTCTGTCTATCATTATCCGTGAATATCGTGTCCTGTGTGTATGTGTCTTTCTCTGTCTGTGTCCTTTTGGCGGCTTGCCCTAAACATTCTATTTATAGGCCTGCCAACCTACGACAGCTGTCATTCCTTCTAGAAACCCTAAATACAACGTACATATTCAAAATAAACTAAATGTAAAACAAGTATTCCGGGTAGGCTTTTCATAAATCTTCATTTTTCGAGTACGCTGTGTACTCTGCCATCCTTCAGGACTTGGTAACATAGAAGTATGCCTGGGATCAGTTTCCGGGTAGACTTTGCTTGAAGAGTCCGGGTAGACTTCAGTCTTCTTGACTTTGCCAGACTTTTCCCGACAAACCTTTACGAGCAACCTTGTTCTTTAATGATCCATTTCAACTTTTTGCTAAAATAACTTATTAGCAAAGTGTACTCGGGAGAATAATACCTTGCTTGAGTTGAACCTTGCCCGATGTTACTTAGAGATATTCCATTTTCATCAAGCCTACTTGGACCATATTTATTAATGAATACCTTGCCTGGTCTTCCAATCACTTGGCTTCTTGGACTTGGTTAACCAAACTTTACTCGGAAGAGTAATATACTTGGCTCTGAAGAACAAACTTGCTTGATAAAGTGAAACTTTCTCGGATTTACATAAACTAGTGTACCTTGCCCGGCAATGCACTAATTTGCAAACCCTGCTCGGATATCCACTAAAGAAGACTTCTTGAAGTAAACCTTGCCCGAGAGACAAAATATCATACCCGGCTAAGTAAAACCTTGCTTGAATGTCTAAGGTGTGCCCGGATCCATACTTAGCGAATTCTGAGGAGGTTGAGAAGATTCCAATCTTCCATATACTTCATTCTGATCAAATCTTTGACTCAACAATCTCCCCCTTAGGTCAATTGTTTGACTCAACAATCTCCCCTAGATTGGAACACCTCAGCTGACCCAAAACATTTCTTTGGTTACTTACACTTAGCAAAAATACACATCAAATCAAAAATCAAAATTACATATTCAAATAACATAAGCAAATTACATAATCAAAAAGTTGTCCGAAGACATTACTAAACAAAGCCTATTCTATTGATCTTGTCTCTTTCTTGCATTATGAATGGCTTGTCTTCGATTGATTATCTCTGAAGCAGCTTTCATTTTGAAGATATTAAGGGCTTGGTAGTGAATGTGACTTTCTGGTATAGCCAAATCCCTTATATCCATCAAGTCTACATTGTGCAGGCATGTCAAGTCTTCATCTTTCTTAATGATCCCTAGTATTTTTCCATCAGAGTTTCTCATTACAAAATGATCATCATCTTCCTTGTATTCAATTTCAGTTATAATGCCATTCTTCTGTACTGCGTAGTTGGGGCGTCTTATTCTTCTTCCCATACTTATACAAGTATTCATGTTGGACAATGGATTCTCATCTCTGAAAGTCATCTGAAAGTTTCTCTCAGCTATGTCCATTGTTTTTAGCTTTTCAGTCCTTCTTGACTTGTGAGTTTGGGTTGTTCTCCAATTTCTCTTTTCTTTTAGAAACTTGAACCCTTTGTTGGCTTCTTCCCATAAAAATTTTGACAGATCATTCATCTGTCTAAATCTGCTTCTGTTTCTGTAATCATACAACCTGAGAATGGCCATCCTTCTCAATTGTTCTTCATTGAATTCATGGAAGTCACTTCTCACAACAATTTCTCTCAATTGTCTACTCTCCATAATCACCTTTAATGCACCAGTAACAGAATCAAAGTACAGTTCTCTTGGTAGATCCACATTAGATTGTGGTCTTGTTCTTTGTTGTGCTGAACTGCTTGCTTCACCTCTTCCTCCTTGATCTCTTCCTCCTCTTGGAAATCTTCTTGAAATAGGAGGCCTGAAGGGAATGGACTTCTTTGGTTTGCTAGGCCTCAAGTTAAAGACATTAATGTATACAGCCTCAACCAACTCTGTTGGTACATTGGCAAGTTCAACAACATTGTGTCCTGCTGCTTTAAGTTCTTTTAACATTTTATCCATGCCAGGAGTTCTTGCCAATCCAGCAGGTACAAACCTACCATCAGCATAGTATCTTGGGTTCTCTCCTTCCCTTAGGGCTTTTTCCCATTCATCCTTTATAATATAAAAGAGGTATTTCAAATCCTTCTTTTCCAAGACATTAAAGTCTGCTTCACTCGTTCCCCTTTGTTTGATCATTATGTTCCTCAGTATATTTATCATTTCTTCATTTTCCCATGGAACAAATGGTTCATCCTCGGGTTCAGGTTTCGCATCTGAAGGAGCAGAGGTTTTAGCTGATCTGTCTTGTTCTTTTTCCTTCTCCCTCAGAGTTTGAATTCTTCTTCTTTTAGCTTGGGGTTCATAAGTTGCTTCAGCCTGTTTGGTAGAGCTCTCAGCTTGGACCCTTTTCAAATTTTCTTTCCTTTTCAGTTTGTTGTATTGGTCCAACACTGATTCTCTGGATAAATGTTCAACAATCTCAGGCTTCATACCTCTCTGCAGTAAATAACCACACATGCCTCCAAACTTTTTCTTCAACTCCTCAATCTTCTCAAGCTTTTCATTCTCTTTTACACATTTTTCAATCACCTTCTCCCTTTCTCTATTGTAAAGATCTTGGAGTTTGTCAAAGGTGAAGTGAGATAGATCTTTTTCTGAATAGTCATGCCTTCTGAGATAATCTCTGTATTTCTGGGCATCTCTATTCCTTTCTTCCATTTTTCTCTTCAAGTCATCTCTCTCTTTATCAAGTCTTCTTTGCAACTGATCATCATCAAGATCAGTCAAAGATTCAAAACTTATCCCATCCTTTCTTAACTTTACAACCAATGGATTTTTCTTTTTAGCTTCCAGAACACTCAGCTCAACGTTTGCCCTATGTTCATCAGTCATTCAACTTGTGGGGACATAACATAAGTAGCTGCACCAACTTTCCCTTGATCATTCTCAGGGTCATCATCATCATCAGAATCTTCAGATTCATCCTCTCCTTCAGATAGATCATTCATTGCATCAATCCGTGGTTCATCAGAAGGTGGATGATCTGGTTCACTTCTGTTTGGCACATCAGGGACACCTTGAACTCTTTCACCTGGTTGCAAGGTTTGTAGTGGGACAGCCCTTATAGGACTAGCTTCATCTTCTGGTGTTTCAACAGAATACTTGTTCTTATCATCCCACTTTCCCCTCTTAGCATCTTTTTCATGCTCAGGCTGCTCATATGTCCTCTTTCTCCTCATGTAGGTCTTGGCAAACCTATTGACTTTTTCAGCAAATTCTTCATGAAGTTTAGAAAGTCTTTCTTTTTTCTGGTTAAGTGTTTCATGAGGCTCAGGAACATTCACCCTTTCTGACCAGCTATCAGTAGGATTCTTCTTCAGATCTTCTTTTACTTGCTCAGTCCATTTCTGTAACGATTCCGACTAAACCAGGTATACCCTAACCGGTAGACAATAGTTACGTTATATTTAATGTCGGGTATATGAATTACCCTAGTAAATATACGAGAATACATGGTTCACTGTATTGATTGTACGTGAATATATAATTCATCGTATTGAACATGCGATTAATCGATCGATAGTTATTGAAACCCGAACGAATCGAGGGTTCAATTATAGACGATATCTATGACATTTAGTGATGTTTACGAAGTATTAAAGCTTCGGGATAAGTGAATTGAAGCACAGAAAAAGAATTTCGATTTAATGGTACGTCGGTACATTAAACGAAACCTTCAATACCAAACCGAGCAAGAGACGATCGATCAAGCCGAAAAAGATGTACAATTATTAATAATATGATGTTTCAAGCTAATAAATGTCATGGTTTAAGTTTATAAAATTTTTAAATCAGTTTTATATAAATTTCATTTTTAGCCGAAAAACGACCGTTTTAGCCTCGTTTTAAGCCGAATTAAACATTTAACCGAAAAACGAACTGAACCAGATTATCTAAAACATTATCCGGATTGCGAATATCCAAACATGTGGCTAAGAATGAAGAGGTGGGTCCCACCCCACCCCCCTCACACTTCCGATCGGCCTAAGGGGGATAAACCCCATGCCTTTCATTTTTTTTTATCAAACCATTGCAAAATCTTTATGTTCTCTCCACTTCATGATCTAAAAACCCGAGATTGTAGCAAGAAAAGTAAGGTAAAAGTCGAGTTATTTACGTTTCCATCTTCGTTTCTTGAGTTTATTTGCAAGAAAATGAGGTTTCAAAGATGAAAACCGATTCTTGCATGATCAAGTGATGTATACGGGTTATACAAGGGATCTTGGTCCAAGAAAGGAGTTAAACGAACCAAAAAATGAATTTTTACGGTTCAAACTTTAGTTTTGAAACAATAACCGAAACTATAGTGTAAGAGGCTTGATCATGAGTGTAACTTGCTTGGTATTGTGGTATGTTGGTTGTAGGTTCTGTATTTAGTGGTAGATAAGGCGGAAAAACGAGTTTGTAGCTTGTAGTGGCGGAGATCGAAAGGTATATTCGGTTTATGTTCGGTTATGGAATTTTGGACAGATTGTGGATGGTTTAGAGTTGGGTCATGAAATTTTACAGGGATGTTCTACACATGAAAATAAGAGTTCTGTGAAATTTTGGTAATTTTTGAACAAAGGATGAATATTTGGTGAATTTAATGCTCGGTTATGGCTAAAAATGGTGAAAACTAGTTAAATATCATGAAAAATTCTGTAAAATTCCAGATAAGCTTTTTATAATATGTATAAGTCACACACAAAATTTTAGGTCAGTTGAAGAAGTTTAAGTAGGCCTTTCGGTTAAACGAGTTCTAGGGTTTTCTAGCTCGGTTTTAGTGAAAATGGCATGTAAAAAGAGATTTTGGTTCTGGAAAAATTACAGGGAACTATGGAGATGGCAGGGGTCATCCAGGAAACATTTGGGATTTTTCTAAGTTCATTTGGTATTTACGACATATTTAGTGTTTAAATGGTGTTTAAAAATAGATAAATAAATTTTAAATATAAAAATTAATTCTGGAAATATTTTTATAAATTTCCCCACTGTCAAAATGTTATTTGTGCAAAATCTCAAGATCCGAGAATGAACGGATATTTATTTGGAATAAAAGTGAACTTTTATAATATAAAACGCGTAAACCAGCAAAGTTCGGGTAGACGAACTGACTGGTGTATAAAAACCCTAAAAATGAACTATTTTCATATAACTGAGTTAAACAAGTAAAAATAAATCATCCGAAAATAATTCGGATGATTTGGGTAATTTTAAACGATTTAACAGTTTCCGGTGCACTAAAGACGGAAACGGGTCCCGCGGCCAATCAGGGCGTCTAAACCGAGCTCTAATTTCACATCTTTAATTAAATTATCAGTCAACCACTATTTTCGGGTCGTGTGTGACCAAACTCATTTTTGAAACGTAAAAACGGATAACCGTGCTAGGCACGCAAAACGGGAAAAAACGACTAATAGTAATTTTGACTAGTAAACTCTAAACGATATCACAATCTGAGTCCGGAGAAGTGTTTCTGGGTTAACATTGCCCCTGGAATGGGTACAGTATTGGGTTAACAGTGTCAGTATTGGGTTATATTAATAATGAGTGTATAGTAACGATCGTAGGGATCATATTACAGATTGGACATGTTAACTGATAATGACTGTTGTTACCTGCTTGCATGTGCTAATGTGAGTTTCACGAGCCCCTTTTTCTGAATTGTTTTTAAATATTTTCCCGGGGCGGAAAGCATGTTACTATTGAAATGTTTAAGTACATACTGAACGCATGGAATTGCGTGTATTTATAAATGTTTGATTACGGAATGGGTACAATACTGGGTTAACAGTGTCCCCAGATGTCCCTAGAAGTGTTTCTGGGTTAACATTGCCCCCGGAATGGGTACTGTACTGGGTTAACAGTATCCCCAGATGTCCCTAGAAGTGTTTCTGGGTTAACATTGCCCCCGGAACGGGTACAGTACTGGGTTAACAAAGGTTTCACTTGTGGGCTCAGCATAATTACATCGATAATATTATACTTTGATAATGATTTATCATGGTTTACTCGAATTGTGAAACTCACCAACTATTCGTAGTTGACCCGTTTTCTCACATGCTTTTCAGGTACAATTAAGATGAAGTGATTGCTTACGTGCTAAGTGCTTGATGTGTGTAAGATTTGCATGTGGGATGTTAGAATACAATATAATAAATAGAATTATGTATCGTATTGTATGATGTGTGTATCACCTAGACGGTAATGAAATACGAGATAATGTAATTTGAAGTATATTAATGTATTCAGTTTTCTTTATAAACAATGTGGTTGATATCAGAGGTGTCTGTGGCGCCCCGGTTACGTTTCCGCTGCGGTTACGGGGTGTTACAGAACTTGGTATCAGAGCCATTGGTTATAAAGAATTAGGATGTCTTTAAAAGATACCTAAAATATAACCAGTAGCTCAAGTATTATAGGATCTGAATATCAACTAATAATTTATAGTGACGAGATCTGGATGAACTTGGATGGACAAGTGAGTTATTATGGTCCGGAACATAATAACAGACTTGTTCGCACGAGGGAATTCAGAGGAAGTCACGGGGAACGTTAATAGGTAAAAATGGCAACATATGTGTAAAGTATATAATATTATTTATGCGTGCTAATGTGTATATATATATATATATATGTGTGTGCATATCTTGTGGGTACATGTATTGATAAATAAGACCCGGATAAGGAACCAGGGGATGAAATAATAAAAGTACCGAGGATGCTGAGTAACCGGGCCATAGTTATGATAGTACCAAATCAGATCTCCCGTTTGACATTAACCAGAAATATCTAGTAACCGTCACTCCCAACCAAAATTGATAAATCCCTTACCCTACCAACACCGGTACCGTATATCCTAATAACCCCCTATGTTCACCCGAACCGCCGACCCTCACGTACGGACGGACCTGTACCTGAACCCATTCTTAATCCATTAAGGTAAATAAATAAAATAAAATAATAATAATAATAAATTTGATAATACATGAGCAGGTAAAAATAATATATAGAAATATATATATGTATTTCTCACTCTCAAACATATGAGACATACCACCTCCAGATCGAGAGTTACCAATTTTAGCGAACCTAGAACGCCTGAGGTCATTGACTGAGCAAGTGATAGAGTTTCCCATAATAGTAATTGACAATATTTGAAGGCAACATGGGTTGCGCGATTACCTTGAACCTTGCAACTCCCTATGTTATCCTTACATCCGCTAGATGCCTATACCCATGTATACTCGAATAGAATGATTACCCATACACAAAGAGGTGTTGGAATCATTATAGCATAGTTGGCTGTTCGTTCGTAGGTGGTATACCGTGTATGCCGGATATACAAATAGACACGGATATTATAACTCCGTGGTACGTAATCGTTTGGTGCTCACGGTGAGCATGTATCGGTTATGCTGACATGCAGAAGGATATTGAAATCAAGCATATTAAATATTAACCTTTGTTGAGAAAGATCTATATGTCAGTTGGTGACAAGGGTTATGAAACATATTTAAACGTTAACCGACGTCAGGTTAAGTCCATATGCTATTATATTTGTGGAACATATATACTAGATACTGGTATGTGTAATATGTATGATAATATTTGGTGTGTATGTGTACCTGCTGTTATGATTGAGCTGGTAACGAGTTATACGGTGAGATTAGTATTGATTACTGCGTACGGGATGGGTACGGCAGAATGACATAAAAAGAGTAACTCCAATGATGGAGATTGATATGATTCAGTTGATTACTCAAAGATAGCAGATCATGATACCGAATGTCGTATCACAGATCACTGTTAGTGTTGATGCAAATGTGATTGCAGAATTATAGATCGAGCAATCACATGAATATGAATATTTCAATTCTTAGTGGTATTACTAAGAGTGATAATGTCCCACCGAATACTATTATGACTACAAGTATTAGTTATAAACTAAACATGAATAGTAGTCGTAATGATTTAGATCCGGTATGAAGGATATGTTTGTTGGTTGTGTTAAGGAAATTATTAATAGTTAGCTGATGGTAAAGGGAGGAATAGATTAGCGAGTGGATAGAAAAGATCGAAATGGTTAAGGATATTGGTAAGAGTCTAGAACATTGTGTAGTGAAATATGCTACAGATATGTTGGTAGATTATGTTGTATCGTGATGGAACACGATGGTACAAAATTATAGTTAGAAAATTATTACTCAGACGATATGGTTAGAATTTAAAATTCTTGTGCTAGAGCACTTTTATTCGAGTAATTAAGTTCAGAGATTGGAAACTGAGCTATGGAAGATAGAAATGTTGTGTGCTGATCACTTAGAACCCGCTAATCGTTTGAAGGAATTGTCATGTCTGGTAACATGGCTAATTACTCCTGAAACTAAATGAAGTGAGCGCTATATTGGGAACTAACTCCATCGATAAGGAGTATAGTCAATCCTGTAAAATATACAACCTTTGGAAGGGTTGTGTCACAAGCCAGCATTGATATACTTGACTCTATGGGAAGCGGAATGGAAGGACGTTAGGTGAGACGTCGAGTGTTAAAGAAGAGAAATGATAAAGGTATAGTGCAAGATAGGCTTTTGAATAAGTAGGTATGTCCTACAACCCAGAATTATACTAAGACTAGTTCTGGTGTGAAAACATGAACCGCATGAAGGGTCCTTCCCTAAATGTGGAAAATATGGTTGTCGACAGGAAGAAGAATGTCGAGTGATAGTAGGCCACAGGTGTGGTAAAGATGGACGTAATGCCCTAATTGTAGAACCAATTGAAGCCATGTGAACCGGCAATCCCAAACCATTCGTGTACAACCACTCCGAACCCAACAACTTCAATAACAATCCATCCAAAGAAACCAAATTATGCCAAACAGTTGTACTTGCTATGAATGTGGCAGTACAGAACGTTTCAAGAAAAATTGCCCGAAGTTGAACCAATGTGTCGTTGGAGGACGAACCTCATGACAAGCATCAACCTCTGATCAAGCAAGGAACCGTGCCTTTGTGAGTAATTCGAATAAAGCACGTTATGATCCAAAGGTGGTATTAAATATGTTGTAGTTTTAAATCAATAGGCTTCAGTGATATTTTTACGGTCGTCGATAGAAGTTAGTTCCTGTTAACCTCCTACCATTTGGAAAGATACCGATTAGTGAAACTATAGAACCCTATACTGTAGAATCGCTAACGGTAAATCCCTAATGGTTAACTAAATTGTTCGGAATTGTCCTATTATTCTGAACGATTAACCTTTCCTTATTGATCTACGACCAGTAAAGTTAAGAAGTTTTGACGTAATAGTTAACATGGATTGGCTAACTCAACACGAAGCTGAAATCAAATATGAAAAGAAGGTGATTAGAAGCTCTCTTTCGGACGATGAAGCGATTAGATACAGAGAAAAGTATTTAAAAGAAAACATATAGAAGATGTTTCGGTGATACGTAAATATCCACAAGTTTTCCCAGAAGAAATTCCTGGATTACCGCCAACCCGACAGGTCGAACTCAGAATCGATTTAATACCTCAAGCTGGCCCTGTTGCTAAAGCACCCTACCGACTTGCACCGTTCGAGATGCAAGAATTATCCAATCAGTTGCAAGAATTGTTGGATAAAGGATTTATACGACCTAGTTAGTCACCATGGGGTGCACCAGTGTTATTTGGGAAATGAAGGACAGAAGTGTTAGGATATGTATTGATTAGAGAGAATTGAATAAAATGACGATCAAGAATAGGTATTCACTTCTTCGAAGTAAATGATCTGTTAACCAACTGCAAGGGGCGATTTATTTTTAGAAAATTTATCTTAGATATAGTTATCACCAAATGAAAAACCCAAGAGGAGGACGTTGCAACAACAGCGTTTCGGACTCGTTACGGCCATTATGAATTCTTATTAATGCCGTTCGGGCTAACAAATGCGCAGGCAGTGTTCATGGAACTCATGAACCGAGTCTGTAAACTTTATTTTGACAAATTTGTCATAGCATTCATTGATGATATTTCGATATATTTGCAACGTAAAGAAGAGCACGAACGACGGTTAAGGAAAATTGTGGAAGTGTTAAAGTAAGAGGAGTTGTACGCGAAGTTTTCGAAATGTGATTTGAATACAGAAAGCATAATCCCTTGGTCATGTTGTAAAGCAACAAGGATTTCACATAGATCCAAATAGAAACCATTAAAATTGGCAGTCACTCAAGGCGCCAAAGGAAATGTGCCAATTTTTAGGACTAGCCGGAGACTATCAGCGGTTTATTGAGGAATTTTAGCATTACCCAACTCATAATCCTTTGTACGACGCAAATGTACAAATTTTATAGATGATAAAAGACCGTAGTCTCATATTCACCGAAGATGGGTCGAGTTGTTAAGCGATTATGACTGTGACATCCGTTATCACCCCGGCAAGACTAACGTCGTAGCCGATGCATTGAGTAGGAAAGATCGGGTTAAGCCATTACGAGTGCGAGCGCTGGGGATGATAGTCCAGTCAAACCTTTCGGACCTGATTCGAGTCGCTCAACGTGAGGCGTTGAAAGAGGAACAATTGGAAAAGGAGGGACTTTACGGCAATGAGAAGAATTTCGAACAGCGCGTGGGCGAAATTCTCTACTTCAAAAATCGGGTTTGGATCCCGACCCTCCATGACCTTCGTGAATTAATCATGGACGAAGCGCATAGATTGAAATATTTCATACATCCGGGATCGGATTAGACTATTGATGATACGAATATCTGAAAGGATTTTATTAGTGGCCGAGTTTGGAGAAAGATATGGTTACGTATGTTGGTGAATATTTAAGTTATGCAAAAGATAAGGCTGCACACCGAAAACCCTAGGGAACGCCACAACAACAGAAAATTCGCCAATGATAGTTGGAGTAAATCACGATGGATTTTGTGACACATCTCCCTAAGACGTCCCGAGGACATGATGCAATTTGGGTAATCGCGGATCGATTAACCAATCCTCGCATTTCATCCCAATCCATGACGACTACCACAATGAATTATCGTCCAAGTTCATGACGGTGAAATGGTATCTCGTCGTGGAGTACCATTTTCAATTATCTCAGATCGAAATAGTCATCCTACTTCCATTATTGGAAGGCGGGGAAGGAAGCATCGAGAGTTTGAAGCTTTCTATGGGTGGAGTAATTATCACCAATTTGTTAAATTGAAAATGGGCGTCAATCAAGCCATAATATTTGAATTGATTCGAGAAACAACCAATCGGATCTATAATATTTAAGATAAGTTGAAAGCAGCGCGAGATTGGCAAAGGATTTATGCCAACATTCAAAGGAAACCATTGTCACTGGAAAGAGGTGACAATGCATTTTTAAGGCATCACCTTAGAGAGGTGACATGAGGTTTGGCAAAACAGAAAATAGCTCCTTAATATATTGGACCTCATGAGACTATCTCCATGATTGGTCATTTAGTTTATCGATTAAAGTACTCCAGGGGCTAAGTACTATACATGATGTTTTGCCATGTATACGGATTGAAAAGTACCTAAGCGATGAGGCAACAAAAGTACTAGTAATGGAGGTACTCATAGAAGTCATACTTGATATCATAAATAATTCCGTAGAGATAGTAGACGGGAAAACTAAACAGTTTGGACACACCAAGCTTTATTGATTAAGATTAAGTGGAATTCACAGCGAGGACCAGATTATACCTGGTAACGCGAGGGTGAATTCTGAAGGAAAAACCCCCACCTTTCTCTCGGAAGGGGATAGTGGGCGTGTAAAATTTCGAGGACGAAATTTCTTAACGGGGGGAGAATGTAACGATTCCGACTAAACCAGGTATACCCTAACCGGTAGACAATAGTTACGTTATATTTAATGTCGGGTATATGAATTACCCTAGTAAATATACGAGAATACATGGTTCACTGTATTGATTGTACGTGAATATATAATTCATCGTATTGAACATGCGATTAATCGATCGATAGTTATTGAAACCCGAACGAATCGAGGGTTCAATTATTGACGATATCTATGACATTTAGTGATGTTTACGAAGTATTAAAGCTTCGGGATAAGTGAATTGAAGCACAGAAAAAGAATTTCGATTTAATGGTACGTCGGTACATTAAACGAAACCTTCAATACCAAACCGAGAAAGAGACGATCGATCAAGCCGAAAAAGATGTGCAATTATTAATAATATGATGTTTCAAGCTAATAAATGTCATGGTTTAAGTTTATAAAGTTTTTAAATCAGTTTTATATAAATTTCATTTTTTAGCCGAAAAACGACCGTTTTAGCCTCGTTTTAAGCCGAATTAAACATTTAACCGAAAAACGAACTGAACCAGATTATCCAAAACATTATCCGGATTGCGAATATCCAAACATGTGGCTAAGAATGAAGAGGTGGGTCCCACCCCACCCCCCTCACACTTCCGATCGGCCTAAGGGGGATAAACCCCATGCCTTTCATTTTTTTTTATCAAACCATTGCAAAATCTTTGTGTTCTCTCCACTTCATGATCTAAAAACCCGAGATTGTAGCAAGAAAAGTAAGGTAAAAGTCGAGTTATTTACGTTTCCATCTTCGTTTCTTGAGTTTATTTGCAAGAAAATGAGGTTTCAAAGATGAAAACCGATTCTTGCATGATCAAGTGATGTATACGGGTTATACAAGGGATCTTGGTCCAAGAAAGGAGTTAAACGAACCAAAAAACGAATTTTTACGGCTCAAACTTTAGTTTTGAAACAATAACCGAAACTATAGTGTAAGAGGCTTGATCGTGAGTGTAACACTCTTGGTATTGTGGTATGTTGGTTGTAGGTTCTGTATTTAGTGGTAGATAAGGCGGAAAAACGAGTTTGTAGCTTGTAGTGGCGGAGATCGAAAGGTATATTCGGTTTATGTTCGGTTATGGAATTTTGGACAGATTGTGGATGGTTTAGAGTTGGGTCATGAACTTTTACAGGGATGTTCTACACATGAAAATAAGAGTTCTGTGAAATTTTGGTAATTTTTGGACAATGGATGAATATTTGGTGAATTTAATGCTCGGTTTTGGCTAAAAATGGTGAAAAATAGTTAAATATCATGAAAAAATCTGGAAAATTCCAGATAAGCTTTTTATAACATGTATAAGTCACACACAAAATTTTAGGTCAGTTGGAGAAGTCTAAGTTGGCCTTTCGGTTAAACGAGTTCTAGGGTTTTCTAGCTTGGTTTTAGTGAAAATGGCATGTAAAATAAGATTTTGGTTCTGGAAAAATTACAGGGAACTATGGATATGGCAGGGGTCATCCAGGAAACATTTGGGATTTTTCTAAGTTTGTTTGGTATTTACGACATATTTAGTGTTTAAATGGTGTTTAAAAATAGATAAATAAATTTTAAATATAAAAATTAATTCTGGAAATATTTTTACAAATTTCCACACTGTCAAAATGTTATTTGTGCAAAATCTCAAGATCCGAGAATGAACGGATTTTTATTTGGAATAAAAGTGAACTTTTATAATATAAAACGCGTAAACCAGCAAAGTTCGGGTAGACGAACTGACTGATGTATAAAAACCCTAAAAATGAACTATTTTCATATAACTGAGTTAAACAAGTAAAAAAAATCATCCGAAAATAATTCGGATGATTTGGGTAATTTTAAACGATTTAACAGTTTCCGGTCCACTAAAGACGGAAACGGGTCCCGCGGCCAATCGGGGCGTCTAAACCGAGCTCTAATTTCACATCTTTAATTAAATTATCAGTCAACCACTATTTTCGGGTCGTGTGTGACCAAACTCATTTTTGAAACGTAAAAACGGATAACCGTGCTAGGCACGCAAAACGGGAAAAAACGACTAATAGTAATTTTGACTAGTAAACTCTAAACGATATCACAATCTGAGTCCGGAGAAGTGTTTCTGGGTTAACATTGCCCCTGGAATGGGTACAGTACTGGGTTAACAGTGTCCCCAGATGTACCGGTTAACACGGTTAAAGTTATATTAATAATGAGTGTATAGTAACGATCGTAGGGATCATATTACAGATTGGACATGTTAACTGATAATGACTGTTGTTACCTGTTTGCATGTGCTAAGGTGAGTTTCACGAGCCCCTTTTTCTGAATTGTTTTTAAATATTTTCCTGGGGCGGAAAGCATGTTACTATTGAAATGTTTAAGTACATACTGAACGCATGGAATTGCGTGTATTTATAAATGTTTGATTTTACGAGAATCGTACGGAATGGGTACAGTACTGGGTTAACAGTGTCCCCAGATGTCCCTAGAAGTGTTTCTGGGTTAACATTGCCCCCGGAATGGGTACTGTACTGGGTTAACAGTGTCCCCATATGTCCCTAGAAGTGTTTCTGGGTTAACATTGCCCCCGGAACGGGTACAGTACTGGGTTAACAGAGGTTTCACTTGTGGGCTCAGCATAATTACATCGATAATATTATACTTTGATAATGATTTATCATGGTTTACTCGAATTGTGAAACTCACCAACTATTCGTAGTTGACCCGTTTTCTCACATGCTTTTCAGGTACAATTAAGATGAAGTGATTGCTTACGTGCTAAGTGCTTGATGTGTGTAAGATTTGCATGCGGGATGTTAGGATACAATATAATAAATAGAATTATGTATCGTATTGTATGATGTGTGTATCACCTAGACGGTAATGAAATACGAGATAATGTAATTTGAAGTATATTAATGTATTCAGTTTTCTTTATAAACAATGTGGTTGATATCAGAGGTGTCTGTGGCGCCCCGGTTACGTTTCCGCTGCGGTTACGGGGTGTTACAATTTCTTGGCAGCCATTGAAGCAATGGACTCACCAATTTCTTCTTCAATAATCAGACCAGTATTCAAGTTGGTTGGTTTAGCAGTTTCTGATTGTTGACTTTGAGACTGGAACTTGCTAACCACCATAGCTAGGGAATTGTCAACTTCCTCAGCTCTGTTCATCATAATCAATTCTTTAATCATTTCCTGATCAGCCACATCATCAATCATTTCTTTTGCAAGATTGGCTTGTTTGATCAAGATCTCCTGCTCTGCCATTTCTTCAGGAGTTAAGTATTGGGCTATTTTCTCCCTTTACATTGATTCTCTGATAATTCTTTCTTGTTCCCTTAAGGCAGCATCAGCAGCGATAGCATCATCTCTAAATAATACATCATTTTCAGGATATGCCTTAACAGGCTCTCCCTCTGTAACTTTTGTTTTTCCTTTGTCCATCCTTTTCTTTAACTCTTCTTCACTTTCTGGAGGGAAATTATCAATTTCTTTTTCAAGTTCATCCATCTCATCATCACATTCTACATTCTAGGAGCATTCTGCTTGTTCATTTTCTGGTTCAGTGAGCACAATCTCCTCAGTAGCATAATCTTCTTCATTTATCACTTCAGTTTCTACTTCTGTCTGTATGTCAGTCAAGACATCAGTAGCAATGTCAGTAGGAATATCAGTAACTACATCAGTGATAGTCACATTTTCTTCTGTATTCATCTCTTCAATCCTTTCCTCAGTCTCAACATGCTCTTCAACATTTGTCATTTCAGTCTCATTTATTCTCTCAACATTCTCCTCATTCCTCCTTTCATCAATGTAATCATAATCTTGTTCTGCGCCCTCAGACATATCACCTTCATACTCATCATCATCAATCCTCCTTTCATCACTGCTCTCCTCTTCATCATCATACATATTCATAATCAACTTTAAAGCATCAGCAGTCTCTGCAACTGTTGCGGCTTCTTCAATATTCACATTAGAGACAGTTGGCCTTTCTTCATTCTCCCCCTGTTTTGGGGCAGCTGAGGTCTTCTCAACCTCCTGCACCAGGGACTTAATTTTCAATTCAGCTTCTACCAACTTCTGAATCAACATCACATTTTCATCTGTTACCTCCTCATTTTTTCTTCTCACCACTTCAATTTTTCTTTTCAACTCAGCATTTTCAAATAGTAAGTCCAAATTTCTTTGAAAGGTGTCTATATGTAGAGTTATAGGTGGTGATGTAGAGAAAGGTTCAAACTCAGGTTGTTCTGTGGTATGAGTTTGGAAAATGGATGGTAGTGGTGATTGTATATGAGGTGGGCTAGAAATAAATGGATCATACTGGATTAGACTAGTTGTTGGTTGTGTTTGTGGTGTTGGTGATGTATGTGTTGAGATTTCTGGTTGGCTTATGGTTAGTGTTTGAGGTGGAGATTGTGGTAGTGATTATGTAATGGATTGGTCAATGTGTTGTGGTGACTGTGGTGGTGTTGGAATAGTTTGTTCAATTTGCTCAAGTTGCTCCCCCTGATCAGGTGCAACAACTTCCAAAGCTACTCCTGCTCCTCCTTCATCTCCATCAACATTACCATCTTCATCATCAGAATTTCCATCATCATCACTGTCATCATTATCAGCACTTTCCTCCTCTACTCAGGTACTGGCATTATCTCCAAGTCATGGTTTAACAACCATGGAAAGATCTCAAATGGAGCTTCAACATTGAATCTATTAGCAACACCTAGATTCTTAATTCTCTTGTAAGTGTCAGGGTTCTGCAGTAGGTGTGTAATTCCCATAGTGGGTAGATCCTGTAATTCTCTGTTAAAGATTATCTGCAGGAACCTTGGATATTGTAAGAATCTGTCCTTCTCTGCCTTCTTCAAGTTTGAAACCAGTCCATCAAAGATCATTTTTGAAAAATTAAAGGGTAGATCATACATAATCCAAACAGTAGCATTTGCTAAATCATGACTCATCAAAGTCCATGATCCTTTTCTTGGAGCAAACCCCTGTACCACATGGTGAATGAGAAATCTGTACATTATTGGGAACATCCCATTCTGAAATTGTCCATCATGGACTGTTCCCCGATAACCCATAGTCTCTTCAAATATTCTCATCAGGTGTGTTGTATTGAAATCTATATGGTTATGATCATCATCATTCAACTGTAGACATCTTCTTATCATCTTTTCAGTCACATGTATCTCATGGCCAGCAACAGAGGCTTCAATTCTTCGGCCATTAATGTCATCTACCAGTGTTGCAGATCTCCAGAAATCAAGTGAGTGATTTCTGTAGATGACTGGATTTTCAGTTAAGGCAAAACTGACATTTGAACGAGCCATCCATCTAATCATTGGTGCCACCGGCTCATTGTCAGGTGTCACTTTCAGAAGTGCACACATATTATGTTTCTTTTCAAAGAAGTACTTCGGCTGTTCTTCTTCTGCCATATCTGAACATCACAATCAAAACATATTCAAAGTGAAATTAGTCATAAAATTCAGTACTTTAGATAATTTCAAGGTATAAAAAAATGAGGAAGAAAGAAAAGAGAGAAAATCATCAAGAACCTGTTCTTCGACAAATTTATAACCAAAACACATAAACAGAATATTAGTAATCAGATACATAATCAAAGCCCATTATAGTCTAATCATGGTCGAAAAACACATTAATGTTGCTTACCGAGTCGGAATTAGAGGGCTAATTCAAGTTAGGGTTTGGATTGAAGTAAAATGCAATTAGTCGGTTAGGTTTCTTTGAGAGTAAGCAGTTTGCAGTGGAAGGAGAGAGAGGGAAAAATAATGTTGAAAATTTTGCCTAATTCCCTCTTTTATACCTTTTGAAAGTGGGTTTTAAATGCTCTTTGTCCTTTTGTGAATTATTAGCTGTCATATAGTAAAATTATCCACTTGATATATTAAAAACAATATTTATCTTTTGAGGTAGTAAAACCTTACTCGGAATTATTCTTTTCAAAGTCTACTCGGTATACATCCACTTACAAAGCTTACCCGGTCAAACTTTGCTTGGAAAATTTTCATTTTTGAATATACAAAGTTTGCCCGAATCCTTCTATTTATAAACCTTTCTCGATTAAGCTAATAAATTTAAAGTTAAGACATAATGAAGAAAGCTTACCCGAAATACTAGATTTCTTGAGAAATTAATCACAAGGAAGATAATCAAGTATAAACATCAAATAAACATCCTTACTAGGAATCAATCAAGACGCCCATATAGATTTCTTCAATTTCAAATTAAAACTTATCTAGCATAAACCCTAATAAGAATCATAATCAATTTTATCATACTAAATAACATATTCAATCAAGCATACTTGAAAACATAGTGTGCCTGACCAACCATTCAAGAGAATAGTGTGCCCGAACACCTTTCTAATGCAAAGTATACCCGAATAACCTTCATATAGTACAAAGTGTGCCCGGAAAAGGATTTCTAGCAGACAGTGTACTCGGAAAGTTAAGTTTTGAAATTACCAAGTATATTGAGGGAACAAAAGTGTACCCGAAATATAAAGTGTGCCCGGAAAACAAAGTTTGCCCGAAAACACTTGTAATTTCAAAGAAATCATAAACACACATATCACAGAGCATGCTCAGAATGAGATTAAAGCACATAAACATTTAAGTGTGCTATAGTCTAAAATTTCAAAGAGCTTGCCCGAAAATCCTATGTTGGCACTAAGCTTGCTAGGATAAACACATTCAATCATCAGGTATGCCCTTACCCGAGGGATTTCAACATGCCAAACCATACCCGAAAAATGACGAACTTAAATAGTAATATCTAAGCATGCCCGGAAATATTAACAAACCTTTCCTAACAACATATTCACACAAATCACAAAGCTTACTTGATGTAATTGACTAAGTTCATAAAGTTTGCTTGGACTCACAATCAGCATATAACATGCATAGCTTGCCCGAAACAAGAATTTCTTGTTAAAAGCTAGCTATAACAACACATAATCATCTCAAGACTTCAAGCTTGCTCGGGAATGAGTACATAGTGTACTCTACCCGGAAAGTGTAAACACTTCAAAGCATGCCCGAAAATCATAAAGTTAGTCAAAAATGACTAAGCTTACCCGAAAATCATAAAGTAACATATTCAAACATATACATTTGTTTTGTGCCCGGAAAGGTTATAAAACATCAAACCTTACCCGAACTTACATATTCAGCCAATTAAAGGCAAAATGCAACACTTTTTGACTTAAACCACTTGTCAAAATATATTTTTCATTAAAGATCATAGTTTAAGAGCAAATGGTGCATTTAGAGATCAAATTTCAGTTATATTTCTCTTCAAAACAGTTTCTTCCATTTTCTGAAAAGATCTCAAGAATGGGATCATATTGACTAAGTAACTTTCTCAAGACTTCATTCTCAGCATTATTATGACAACATAGATAGGTTAACAGCAGGTATAAACTTAGCATGAATTTCATTTCTTTGGTGATATTATTAAGGTTCAATTTAAGCATAATGCATTAATGGTCAACACTGTGCTATAATGCCTCATATCTCTTCTCAAAGCTTATTTGGTTTTCCCTAGATCACCCCAATTTGACTCCAACCTCCTGTATTTGGTCAAAAATTGTTTTTGTATGACAGAACTTATTGTATTTTTGTATTTTATGAGATTCAAACATATATAGAGATTGAACGTTGGACTTACAGTTAATAACATGCCTTTCATTCAAGATGAGACAGATTTTGTCAACATCTTTGTACTTCTTGTTGTAACCCTCTTGTTTGATAAAATATTTAAAACACTTATCAACTTTTGGTTGATTTATTCATTCTTCCCCATGTTTTTGATATTTTCTCAAATTTTCTTAAAGCATGTTCTTTGTCATATTTAAAGATGTTTCATTTTTGGTTGACCAAATAACAACAGGCTCGTGTATGACCCTGGGTAATCACTTTTCTGTCTATCATTTGGAAAGATTTATCTTGAGACATGCAAAGACAACTATGTATCTCCACATAAAGATCAGCATATTCATTATGTTTATATCACCTAAGATTTTACATCATCATGGGAAAGCAACCATACATGTTAATGACTATATTAAGGTCTTTTTAGCCTATTAATTCCATATGATCAGCTAAGTAGTCAATGTACTATCATTTCCCAATAAACACAGTTTGATATTTAATCACCCCAATATCTCTTCATTGTCAGGTTAATGGCTATCCTGTTTGACCAAAAGTGGTCAACAGGACCAAACATACATGTGAATATATGTCCTTTCAAAGTTAGAGCTATTGACATAGTTTTAAGTGAAGGAATAAGAAACAAGTTATTATTGTCCCAAATGCATTCAGTTTTCAGGTCAATGGCTATCCTTTGAATCTGTGGAGATTTAAGGACCAAACATACACGGGTGCATGTCCTTCCAACTGGGCAAATGACACAGTTTTCAGCAAAAACAACTACTTGAGACTTTTCTAAAAAAAATTCTTCTTTTAAGCTTCCTTTAAAGCTTGAACTGAATAATCTTATCATATCTCAGCACCATTAACAACATGCTCATGTTTTGATCAAAATAAAGTATTTATGCAAAATTCATTAGAAATTTCATTAAATCACTTAATTTTGACATAAAACACATTTTGACATAAACAGTTGCAGTACATAATTAAATCGGAATGACACTCAATATTATCAGGACAAGCAAACATTTAACAACATTCATGTGTAAGCCTATCCTAACAACATCATATGATCAGATAAAACACATAGTCAAGCATTAAAGCAGTGATGTCAAATAAGCTTACTCTCACAAGTAAATCATAACACAGACACTTATTCTAACATCACAAATGCACATCAACTGATAATCATGCAAACCTATCTATTAGATCAAACATGTCAAATTTTGCATACATACACAATTAAAGCACATAACAATTAACATATTCAGTAGCATATTCAAATATCATACTTAAGTAACATAATCAAGCATATTCACTAAACATTCAATATGTGTAATCTCTAACAAAATAATCAGTTATCACAGAGAGACACACAACCAGGCACACATCCTTAATCAGATTTCATCAGAGTTGATCATTCCCAGGGCTTTCAGAAGAAAGTTGAACCTGGTTCTTTCAAGTGGTTTGGTGAAAAGGTCAGCCAAATTGTCACTTGTATCATCTCTTTGCATTTCAATCAAACCTTTTTCACTGCAGTCTCTGATGAAATGATGTCTCATTTCAATGTGCTTAGTTTAGGAATGTTGAACTGGATTCTTAACAGTAAAATATGCAGCAGTATTGTCAATAAGAATAGGGGTGTTCAAGAAATTCAAACCATAGTCCAGTATCTGATTTTGAATCCATAGACCTTGTGCACAGCAGGCAGATGCAGCAACATATTCAGCTTCTGCAGTAGAGATTGTGACTGTAGTCTGCTTTTTGCATTGCCATGACACTAGCCTTCCACCCAAAAATTGACATCCTCCTGAGGTTGACTTTCTACTCATGTTACAGCCATCATAATCACTGTCTGTATATGCAATCAGATCAAAAGATTGGTTCTTTGGATACCAAATCCCTAGGTCTGGTATTCCCTTCAAATATCTGAATATTCTTTTAACAGCATTCATGTGGGAGACTTTTGGACTTGATTGGAATCTTGCACAAACACATACAGCAAACATGATATATGGTCTTGTTGCAGTCAGATACATCAGAGATCCAATTTTGGCTCTATATTTTTGATCATCTATAGGCTCCCTTTTTCATCTGCAATCATCTTTTCTTTGGTGTCCATTGGAGTTGAAGCAATCTTGTACTCTTGACAGTTGAACTTGTTCAAGATGTCCTGCACATATTTTTTTTGATGAATGAAAATCCCCTCAGCCTTCTGTTGAACTTGCAGTCCTAGAAAGAAGTTCATTTCTCCCATAGAACTCATGTTGTATTTGGACTTCATTACCCCTTCAAACTCCATACACATTTGTTCATTTGTAGAACCAAAAATGATGTCATCCACATACACTTGTAACAGAAGCAAGTCTGATCCCTTTCTTTTGTAGAAGAGTGTCTTGCCAATGGCTCCTCTTTTGAAACCATTTTCAAGAAGATGATTTGACAGCTCATCATACCATGCTCTAGGAGCCTGATGCAATCCATAGAGAGCTTTGTTTAACTTATACACCCTGTTTGGATACATTGGATCCTCAAAACCTGGAGGTTGAGCAACAAACACCTCTTCATCAATCTTTCCATTTAGAAATGCAGACTTAACATCAAGCTGGAACACTCTAATGTTCTTTGAGGCAGCATATGCAAGAAAAATCCTGATAGCTTCAAGTCTTGCAACAGGTGCAAAGACTTCCTCAAAGTCTATTCCTTCTTTTTGAAGACATCCCAGTGCTACAAGTCTAGCTTTATTCTTAATCACCAAACCCCTTTCATCCCTTTTGTTTCTAAAAACCCATTTGGTTCCAATTGCATATCTGTCAAATGGCTTATCAACAAGATCCTACACATGCAGGTCTCTAAATTGTGCCAATTCCTCTTGCATTGCTTCCACCCAACTATTGTCTTTTAATGCTTGTGCTATGTTCTTTGGTTCTATTTGGGACAGAAAACAAGTGTAAAGACAGATGTTTGCAATTTCGTAATGACTTCTTGTAACTCTTTCATGCAAATCACCAATGATGTTTTCAGAAGGATGATTCTTTTCCACATAAGGAGTTTGTACAATCATATCTGTAGACATGTTTGTGTCAAGATTTGTTTCATTGAGTTCTGGATCTTCAATGATCAAATCAGCTTCTGCATCATGAAATTCTGGTGCTTCATCATTATTTTGTCCTGAAGTAGATGCACCATTTTTATCTAAGTTCAATCTTAGAAATAGATCTTGAAATCGTGCAGTGGATGCAGTTTCATTTTCACTTGCATGGTTGCTTGTGTCATCCTCAGGCTGAATTGTATCATTCTGTACATCTGGTTTGTCTTGATTGTGCTCAGCATGATCAAGTTCATCAGTGTTCCATGAGGAATTCTTCACAAAAGAATATTATTTCTCTTTTCTAGCAACCTTCTTCCATAATTCTTCCAAGTCCAATTTTTTCTTCTTCTTTTCTTCAATTAACTGGTCTTGTAGAATGAATCATCAAAGTCTTCAGGATAAATCTTGAAAGACCTTATTAACTTCTCATGATCAAACAGCCATGCTGCACCATCAACTGTATTGAATTGATTCTCATTAAAGATGATGTCAGATGATTCTATAACACTCAAGTGATCTTTCACATAAACTCTGTAGGCTTTTGAGTGTGTAGAATATCCAACAAAGAAGCAATCCAGGGATTTTGTTTGAAACTTGTTCAAATAGTCCCTTGTATTCAAAAGAAAACATTTGCATCCAAAGGGCTTGAAAAACTTGATGTAAGGCTTTTTGTTGTGAAATATTTCATAAGGAGTTTTGTTATGCCTTTTGTTCACAAGTACCCTGTTCTGAACATAGCAGGCTGTATTTATGGCTTCAGCCCAAAAAGTGACAGGCAGATTAGCATCTGCTAACATGGTTCTTGCAGCTTCAATTAAAGTTCTGTTTCTTCTTTCTGCTACACCATTTTGCTCAGGAGTTCCAGGATCTGAAAATTGTTGTTGTATTCCTTTTGCTTCACAGAATTCTTGCATAACTCCATTCTTGAACTCAGTGCCATTGTCACATCTCATCATCTTGACTGTCTTATTCAACTTGTTCTCAATCATTGTTACACAACCTTTAATCAACTCTGCAATCTCATCCTTGGTACTTAGGAAATAAACCCAAGTGTATCTTGAATAGTCATCAATGATTACCAGACAATATCTTTTCTTCCCAAAACTTGGTACACTCAGAGGACCAAAGAGATCCATGTGAAGTAATTCAAGTACATGATCAATTGAATTGATGAGTTTTGACTTATGAGTAGATTTGTGTTGTTTTCCCTTTTGACATGAATCACAATGATCTTCCAACTTGAATTCTCTTGTAGGTAAGCCTATGACATGCTCACCTTTGACAAGTCTATTCATGTTCTTCAAGTTCACATGACATAGTTTCCTATACCACAATTTTGACTCATTTTCAGTGGCTTTGGAAACAAAACATGCACCTCCTCTTGAAATAGCTTCTTTCACATTCAATTCATACAAGTTACCATTTCTTGGTGCCATCATCATAATCATTTCAGGTGGAATTACAAACTCAGGTTTTAAAATGAAACAGTGTGAATCATCATAACTGACTTTGTAACCCTTATCACACATTTGTGATATACTCAGCAGATTATACTGAAGACCTTCAACATGAAATACATTATCAAATGAGACTTTCCCATTTGTTAAGATTCCTTTTCCAACAATCTTTCCACCATTCTCATCACTCCCAAAAGCTACTGGACCTTCATACTTTTCTTCATAATTGACAAGAGATCTCTTGTCACAAGTCATGTGCCTAGAACAACCACTATCCATATACCATATGTCATTTAGATAAGTGGACTGTTCCTGCACATACAAAGAAAGTTTGATTAGTTGAGTGATGAAGTGCA